>NC_037290.2:12553670-12868375 GCF_000002775.5 Populus trichocarpa | reverse complement strand
ATGATCACCCGTCGATCCATGGAGATCAAATCAAGAGGGAATTTTCAAATAACATAATAGGAGAACATAGGATAGAGAGACCCAAGTTAAGGGATCTCTCCACTATGCATCAACATTATTGTTCTTAGCCCTAGTTCCTGGACCTCATGATGGACGCCGTCTTCCTGCTCAGTGAAGTAGAGCGTGCCAACTTTCTCCGATATTTCATGCAGTGTTTTGGCAGCACTTACATCTGTCTTTGGTCATATTTACCTCAACCATCTAAGTATGTCTTGCAATACTAGCTATCCCTCTCTCATAATCATCACAAATTTATTGTTAGTGTTCATTCATAATTATATATATATAATTTTAAGTTACATTAATGATTAATATTGTGTATGTTCAGCTATTTATTCTTCTGGGATGGATATTACCATGAAGAAAGCAATCAGCCCAGCTCTTCTTCAGGGAGTGTTGCCAGGATGCTTTTCGATCAGTATCGACAGGAACGATTCTTTGCTGTAAACGAGTATGAAACGCATGTTCACCTATATTTTCTTCTCTTTAATTAGATGTGCTACTGATATGTATGTATGTATGTATGTATGTATGTATCGGTTGTTAATGCTTTCTTTCTTTGTTTGCTGGATCCTATGTATATCAGCCGTGTTCCCGGAGTTGCATTCAAAAACAAAATTCCCTTCATAGAACTAAAGGAATTTGAGCTTCAAAGATCGGCGTCTACGGATGCACAGAGGCGATTTTATCAGGTAATCATTTTAACAAGAAGAAAAAGACTTCATCCTGTTGATGTATCAATCAACTCAATAAGGTCTGCCATTGATATATCCCTTTGTGTCTTATCTTGTCACAGGAAGCAAGGATTAAGGTCTGCTTACTTTCTTCTCTCCAGGATAATAAATCAAGGTGTTTCATTTCCTTTACAGCCATGTGATCATGAGTAATGTTTTCACATTTTCTTCTTATGTCATTTTAGACTGCAGTCTTCATGGGGTGCAATAGTGGGGAAATTGAGTTAGGCTGGTCCAATGCAACTCACCAAGTAAGAAATCTGAACTAAACTTATTAATTAATTTCAAGTTAAGCTATGTTGTTGATTAGTTATATAGCCGCTTCATTATGGAAAGAAGAAAATGGAACCCTAGCTAATTGAAATTCAACTGGGTTTTATATAATTTTTCAGTTTAACATTGAAAATGAAATGAGGAATTGGTTCCCGAAGGACTTCTCTCGGCAATCTCCATTAAGAGAACTTCCGCTAGTAGTTGATCCAAACATACCCTCATCATCTTCATCCTCCCTGAGATCGCTATCCATGGATAGCCCAGAGATCTCTTCTCTTATCTTCACTATTCCAAGCTCATCTCACATGCCAGAGGCACATCGAGAGGCTCCCTCATTGCTGCCACCAATATTGCCAAGCACAAGCAGTCCACTCCAACATACATTGCAATTGCTGCAACCAGTACTGCCGACACCAACGGGTAATATTCTGCAACAAGTATTGCAGTCTTTGCAACAAGAACCTAGCCCACAGCAGCAAGCAATTCAATCTTCGCAATCAACACCAAGCACAACTAGTCTACTTCAAGAAGCCATGCAACCTTTGCAAGCAATACAAAGCAGCACTAGCCCACACCAACAAGCCCTGCAAGCGTTTGCCCTAGAACGAAACATTCAACTGCCAACTCCAGAGAGTGAAGATGCTGTAATGACAAGAGCCATCCTTGCAGTTTTAACTTTCCCTTCCCCTTCTTCCTCTTCTTCTTCACATAGTTTGCCTCATATGCACCGGGTACGCCAGGGAGCTAGCGCCTTCAACAATTATCGATCGGCTCTAGCCCCCAAAACGCAAACAAGAGCCAGTTTACACAGACATAGTATGCTTACACGAGTAATTACCTATTACAGACGCTTAAATATTGAAAGACGTGAACATATGCTCGGAGGCCGCCCATCAAGCACACAGTTGCACCATATGATATCAGAGAGGAAAAGGCGAGAAAAGATTAATGAAAGCTTTAAAGCATTGAGATCAATTCTTCCCCCAGAAGCTAAGGTAAATATGACCAGCCAGTTTTCATTGCTACAGAATACCAATAGCTAATTAATTCATTGAGATTTGATTTGCTTTCAGTTATAGTATTAGCTAGATATGCATGCGTTTTAAGCATGAACAACTACTGTAGAATCATGTGGTAGAATTTATTCAAGTCTATACATGTAAGTTTATAGTTCTATATGAATTGATAACGGGTAGCAATTAATGTAGAATTAATTAATATTGCATGGATTTAAACTACAGTTTCACTAATTAGATTTTGGATCGATTATATAGAAAGATAAAGCATCTATCCTTACTCGAACAAGGGAGTACTTGACATCTTTGAAGGCTCAAGTTGAGGAACTTACTCGCAAGAACCAGAAGTTAGAAGCACAACTTTCAAAAGCTGCAGTTTCACAAGTAAGGGATTCATCATACGAAAGACTTGATGTCCGGGTTACACACATATCTGAATCAACATCTGAACAACGGATTATAGACTTGGTAGTGAATCTAAGAGGAGAAAGCCCCATTTTGGACACGGTAATTACTAGGATATTGGAGTTCTTAAGACAAGTTACGGATGTGAGCTTGATATCCATTGAAGCCAGCACACATACAGCAGAATCAACTTCTTTTAATCGAGTGATTCTAAGGCTCAATATTGAGGTATGTATGTCTGTACTTCAATTGCTTGAGCCCCTTCTCAAGGGTGCAACTCAGTAAATTATAACTTATTCCCCATGTTTAATTTTCACATGAACAAATCATTTAATCTCCTTGCAAAAAAAAAAAAAAAAAAAAAAGAATTAATCTTTATTTTCTGAATCCGCTAATCACTTGATCCTTTCCTAGATTTTTTGTTACTGAGACGTAACATAATTTTCCTCGGGAAAAAAGGGTTTCCTACAGGATTCTATTCCCCTTACTTTTTTATTCGATATAGACCCCACAGGCGCTGTCTATGGCCATCAACTTCGGGGAATAAACATTCATTAAATACATCTTCCTTTTTGCTAAAGAAAATTCGAAAGTATAATAAAGTTAGAGTGCTAAATATATTGATTTGTGGTGATTTGTTGATTATAGGGGACTGACTGGGACGAGTCTGGCTTCCAGGAAGCAGTGAAGAGGGTTGTTGAAGATCTGGCACGTTGACCGTTGGACCAATCCTTGAAACCTTATAGTACCCGATGCATGATGCTTAATCACCTCTCTTTTCCGCGACAACAACATCTCCTTAATTTCCACCAACCAATATTTGAGATGACTTCATGGTGTATGTTTTGATTTACTTCTTCAATTTTGGCTCCTGTGCTGGTGTTTTCTCGCACAATTTTGATGGCCAGTCAAGTAGAAGCAAAGGCAACTTGTATGGTGTTAGTTTTGATCATGGGAAACATACAAACTCATACTAAAAGTACTTTGCTCTATACGTTCCTCTTCAATATGTGTGGGAAGATGAAAGTGGGAGCTCGAGGAATTTCAATACATTTTATTTATTTATTTATTGCTCATTTTCTTTACTTCTGCTTTCTCTCCTTCCGAATCAAGACATATATGACGTTGACGACGATGGATTTATAATTTAAAGACTTGCGCGCATATGCTTTTCTTTTTGGGAACCTCCATTAAATGGGATCTTTCTGTCAACATCCATTAATATTTTCCGACGAGCTAGCATAGAAGGGTCAATCGAGAAACATCCACTACAAATAAATAGCCATTTTTAAATTTCGAAGAGTTTGTGACTCCATACATCTTAATCATGAATCTGTCACAAATGCATTTGTGGTCACGAATCCTTCAGGAAAAAAATTATGACTGAATTATGTGATTCAGACACAAAATAAAAGGTTTTTTTAGTGATCTAAATATTAGAAATCTAACTGCTTTATATATGTTTTGGGATTAAATTGAGAATTGGGTAATAATTTAAAGGCTATTTTGAGAGTTTTTTTTTTTTTTTCACTACCATGATGGATTCATAAAAAACAGGATTTAATGCAGAACGTCACCCTTTTGTTTTTGCAAACATACTAGTAAAACCCATATAATCAGGGAACATTTTTTATGATTTCAGGAAAAAAAAAAACCTTTCGAAGATTGTCCTCACCAAGGCGGCGTAGCTTCCTGTTTCTCTGATGCCACGTCATCACATTAGATTCGAAACAGTCTCCTCTTTTCTACTCCAAGGATCCCCAAACGGAGCCTTGGAGACGGCGGCTTTGACCGGCCACTTTCTTATTTTTAAAAACCAAGGTTTAGCTTGTTAAATTAATTAAGACAAGTGAGTGCTAGGGAGGATATGCAGGTGTATATTGCCTTAATTTATTTTATAGGATTTTTCATTGGAAATGCTTCGTTGGTAAATCTTTCATCGATAATTTTTTGTCTGTCGGTAAATCTGTTGGTAATAAAAAATATTATTACCGACGGATTTACTAACGGAACAGGCGCGTTAAAAAAATTACCCGCTTCATTTCGTTGGTATATCCCTCGGTAATAATATTTTTTATTATCAACGGACTTACCGAGAGATATACCGATGAAATAAAACGGGTAATTCCATCGGTAATTATTTAAAAACATTTTAAAAAAAAATTCATTTTATAAAATTATAAAATAATTAAATTAACATAAATCAACACTCTATAATATATACTCAAAATGCTTGAAAAAAAAAGAATAAAAAAATCAACTCAAACAAATTTGCAACAAAAAAATAAAACAAAAAAATAAATTCAACTAAAAAAATTCATATGAAAAAAATGAAGTTGCAATTGCTAAAAATTTAAAAATCCTATAAATAAATCAACTAAAAATTGATCTCATATGAAAAAAAAAATCTCACAACAACATTTATACAATTATTAAGAACAAAAACAATTAAAAATAAAATAAAAAACAAATATAGTGAAAAAAATCATGAAAAAAGAAAAAAAAGAAAAATCTTACCTTAATGTAGTTGCAAGTGAAGCTAAGGAGAGAAATTTTTTTTTGTTAAGCATATTAATTAAAAAAAATAAGAGGATAAAAGAATAAAGAAGAAGAAGACATACCTGAGCATGAAGGAAAATAGAAGGAGATTAGGAGAGAAAAGAAGAGAAAGAAATAGATATTGATGTTTTTTACATATAGTGAAGAAGAAGAAGAAATAGAATAAGAAGAATAATAATAAATGAGTCTGTCTCTTGTGAAATAAGGGGATTCGGCTTTTTATTGGGGCACGTTAGCGACGAATTTACCGATGGATAATTGAATATTAATATTTTTTAATTATTCCGTCGGTAATTCCATCGGTAATATTTGATTTAAATTTTCAATTTCGTAAAAAGTTTTCAGAAACCGCCAACAATCACCGATGATTTTTCAATCCGTCGGTGATTCCGTCTGTAATATTTAAATGGAAATTTTAAATTAATTGAATTTTTTCAGAAAACCGCCAAATAACATCGACGACTTTTCAATCCGTCGGTGATTTTGTCTGTAAAGAATAACAATTAACAGTGCAATTGGAAAGTTAACAGCTCTGGAGCTCTTTGGAAAATACCGACGAATTGAAAAGTCGGTCATTCCCTTTATAATTGACATGATGAACAGTGTTCACAGTTTACCAACGAATTTACCGTCAGAATTTATTCCGTCGGTAATTCTGTTGGTAAAAATGACACGTCATCTTTTTTTTTGCTTTGTTTTAAATTTTTTTCCCACTGTAATTCCCTCAGTATTTCCATTTGTATTTATTTATTTTCTGGTAGTGACTTAGCTACTCAAGAAATCCTAATCATCCAAATAGTATTAATATTTTATAATATCACTTTACCGTACCATGAGGACGTTGCCCCCACACACCTAAACTATTAATCATCCATGGCAACAAAACATGAAATAAGTTCCAAAGAGTCAAATGTTATCGTTTCGCTCCGCTTCACTCGATATACTCCCACTCCACTTTGAAATCTGCCTATGAACTATAAACTACAACAATCTCCACCCTTGCACGAATATCTACCCCTTAGTGAAAAAGTTGGGAAAACTCCACTTGGAATAATAGGTTAGGACATCTCTCATCTATCATCTAGAGAAATTAATTGAGTTCAAGTAATGCTTGAACTTATTGTGGTAAAAGTATTTTTAACATGTCTATTGCATTCTTAAAAATTTGAACTTTTTTAAGCAAAAGTTCACTAGAAGAAACCAATTCTCTTATCATATAAAACCTCACATCTATGTGCTTGGTTTTTTGCTAAGTAAATGATAGTCTGACTATCATAATACAACTGAACTCCACCTTATTGAATACCCAACTCTTTGACCAAACATCTAAGCCACAAGGCTTTCTTGGCAGCCTCAACCACTACCATATATTCTGACTCAATATTAGTTAGTGCAACTAGAGACTAAATCGTAAACTTCCAACAAAAAGGCCCCTACTAAACATGATTTCATAGTCTGTAGTACCTTTTAGGTATCTGAAGATCCATTTGACTGTATCCCAATGTTGTCATTCCGGGTTTTATAGAAACTTACCTAGAAAGCATATCTTTGTCGTCGCTCTCTGAATCTTCTTTCTTTATATTCGCAGACTTTGATGAACCTTTTTTGTTCTCTGCATCCCCCTTCATTCTCTCTGGACATTCTCATTTTATATGTCTTGTTTTTCCACACTTATAATATTGTATATCCTTCCTCTTCCTAGATTTGGATCGAACTTTGTTGTTCCTTAATTTATTTTGGGACTTGTTTCTCCCATGCTCCTGATTACTCCTCATCATCAGCCCTTCGCCTTATGAATTTTTGTGACCAGTTTTCTTCCTTAGATTAAAGCTTAATAAGGCACTTGTGATCTCTTCCAATATGAGAGTTTATTTCCCACACATCAGAGTTATAACAAATTTTCATACATAGGAGACGTAGGTAGGGAATTCAGTAACATCAATGATTTTGAAGGACTTAGAGGTTTAATTTTGCATCGTTCTTCACTTCCTTTTATTAACTCAGTTGTGAACAAGCCTTACATAAAGGTTGCTTTCGATGAGTGGAGTTTCTGTAAGCAGAAAGGTCATTGGAAGACTCAGTGTCCTAAACTGAGATAGTAGAATCAAGCCTGAAAACCTAGCAGTTAGTCACAATCTAATGATCATAGAACATCTTAGGGTTATAAACCATCACACTATAATATTGCAACAACAGTCTCATTAGGTCATTTCACCGATCATAGTACTCTGGCTGAGCAATTTTAGAAGTTCTCTCCTTACAGCTACAAGTTATGTTTGCTTCTTTTTTCGTAGGTTAATTGCCTAATAGTTCTTCAGGTATGTCACATTATGAATGGGTTTTAGATTCTTGTGCTTCATAACATATATCTCCATATTCTTCATCTTTTTCTTTTGTGTCCCCTTCATCTTCTATTCATGTTATGACTGCCAATGACACTTATATGCCCTTAGCAAGTGTTAGTTTTATTATCACACCTCACTTGTCTCTCTTTAATGTCTATCTTATTCTGAATCTCATAATGAATCTTGTTTCTATTGGTCAGATATGTGATTCTGGTGATTATTTAGTCATCTTTTCCTCTTCTTTTTATTATGTGCAAGATCTGCATTCTTAGAAGCTGATTGGGAAATGTCAAAAGGAGAAAAGACTATATATTTTGGATAAGTTAAAAATGTCAGTTACTGTTGATTTGTCTTCTTTTCATCTTCTTCTAGTTTTTATTTATGGCATTCTTATCTAGGTCATGTTTTGTCTTATTGTTTGAGATTTTTGGTATCCATATGAGCCTTGGGGAATTTACAAACTTGTGATATTTTTTATTATAGTGGATGTAAACTGACAAAAATTTTCGTTTTATCTTTTAATCAAATTATTTATATTTCTTCTTCTTTATTTGATTTGATTCATTCTGATGTGTAAGGACCTTCTCTAGTTACCATAAAAGGAGAGTCTCGATATTATATTTTTTTTATTGATGATTATACTTGTTATTGTTGTGTTTATTTAATAAAACATCGTTCTGAATTCTTTGAGATATATACAGTCTTTCGAGTTCTTGTCAAAACGCAACATTCTGTTGTTATCAAATGTTTTAGGTATGATTTGGGTGGGGAATACCTCTAATAAATTTTATGAGTTGCTTGCTTTAGATGGAACTATTTATCAAACCTCATGCACAAATACTTCTTAGCAAAATGACATTGTTGAAAGAAAATATAGGTACATTATTGAAACTACTTGTTCTCTCTTATTGTTCTCTTCAGTTCCTAGTGTATTTTAAGGCAAAGTTGTTATTACTGCTGTAGGTTTAATTAATATAATTTTATCTTCTCATATTTCAGGTTTATCTCCTTTTAAAAAGTTGTATGAGTATACCCTTGATTATTCTTTCTTTAGAGTTTTTTAGTTGTACTTGTTTCATTCTTCGTCCTATGTAGAACACAACAAGTTATCCTCTTGATTTGAGTCGGGGTTCGCCCTCAGTCCTCACTGGTTTTGTAAAAGTAAGTACTATTTATGTATTTCTTGGTTGTGGTGAAGGTAAAAAGGGGTATTGTTATTTTGATTAAATAACTCAGAAACTTTATGTGTCTTGTCATACTGTCTTCCTCGAACATATACCTTTCTTTTCTATTCCATCCATTACTCATAGCTTGACTAGATCAAATCTTATTCATATAAATCATTTTTATGAGGATTCAAATAGTTTATCATCTCAGGTTCCTAGTACCTTAAATACCCCTCCTCATGTTCGACAAATTTGGATTGATCATTCTACTACTAACACTTTACTCTCCCGCACACCTGAAGCTCTATTCTCCTCTATGGTCCCTCCAACTGTGTCTAAGATTGTGGATCTACCTTTACATCAATCCATACACATTCATAAGTCCACAAAGTTAGGTAGACAACTTGAAATGAAGGATTGAGGTTCTCTATGATACTTCTTGGGTATTGAGGTAGTCTACTCACCCAGAGGTTATCTTCTTTCTTAGTCGAAATATGTTACAGATATTCTTGAGTGAGCTAGACTTACTGATAATAAGACTGTAGATACTTCCATTAAGGTTAACGTAAGATATTCTTCTTCTAATGGTTTACTCTTGTCAGATCCTACTCTATATTGTACTATTGTTTGAGAGCTTGGTATATCTCACTATTACTCGTCCAGACATTGCATATGTTAATTATGTTGTTAGTAAGTTTGTTGTTTCTCCTACTTCCGTTCATTGGGCAGCTATTCTTTGTATTTTGCGATATCTTTATGGCACAGTCTTTCAGAGTCTTTTATTTCCATTCACCTATTCCTTGGAGCTGCATGCATACTTTGATGTTGATCATGACAATGATCTCACAAATCGCAGGTATGTTACTGGTTTCTATATCTTTTTAGGTAATTTTCTTATTTCTTGCAAGAGCAAGAAACAATCTATCATTTCTCAATCTTCAACTGAAGTAGAGTATTGTGCTATGACATCTACTACCAAAAAGATTGTTTGGTTATGTTAGTTACTTACAGATATGAGAGTTTCTTTTTCTCATCTCACTCTTATGTATAGCGATAACTAGAGTTCTATTCAGATTGCTCACAATTTGATTTTTCATGAACGAACTAAGCACATTGAGATCGATTGTCATATTACTCGTCATCATCTCAAACATGATACCATTACTTTGCCTTTTGTTTTTCTTCTTTGCAGATTGCAGATTTCTTTACCAAGTCGTATTCTATTTCTTGCTTTTGTTTTCTACTTGGAAAACTCTCGATGCTTGTAGCTCCCGCATCATGAGTTTGAAGAGAGATATTAAGAAATATTGGGTTATTTTGTTTTATTATTTATTAAGGATAGAATAATCTCTTCAGTTTCCTTTGTTTTAACCTATATATAGCCTATTTGTATTTATGTTAAGTTAATCTTTTTTTACTAATTCATTATGTTATACAGTATCAATAAAACTCTAGCCTTATCCTTTTGTTTTCTTTGGATTCACTACCAGAAAATTGATAAATACAAACAGAAATACCGAGGGAATATTTTCGTCGGTAAATTTCTGAGGGATTTTACCGACGGAAATATTCCCTCGGTATATACTGACGGAATTACCGTGAGAAAAAAATTTAAAACAAAGCAAAAAAAAAAAAGATGACGTGTCATTTTTACCAACGGAATTACCGAGGGAATTTACCGACGGATTGAAAAACCGTCGGTAATTGTTGGCGGTTTCTGAAAAAATTTTACGAAATTGAAAATTTAAATTAAATATTACCGATGGAATTACCGACGGAATAATTAAAAAATATTAATATTCAATTATCCGTCGGTAAATCCGTCGGTAACGCGCCCCAATAAAAAGCATGAATCCCCTTATTTCACAAGAAACGGACTCATTTCTTCTCTTTATTATTCTTCTTCTTCTTGTTCTTTTACTTCTTCTTCTTCTTCTTCTTCTTCTTCACTATATGTAAAAAACATCAATATATATTTCTTTCTCTTCTTTTCTCTCCTCATCTCCTTCTCTTTTCCTCCATGCTTGGGTATGTCTTCTTCTTCTTTCTTCTTTTATCCTCTTAGTTTTTTTTTTAATTAATATGCTTAATGAAAATTTTTTTCTCTCCTTAGCTTCACTTGCAACTACATTAAGGTAAGATTTTTCTTTTTTCTTCTTTTTTCATGATTTTTTTCACTATATTTGTTTTTTATTTTATTTTTAATTGTTTTTGTTCTTATTAATTGTATAAATGTTGTTGTGAGATTTTTTTTTATATGAGATCAATTTTAGTTGATTTATTTATAGGATTTTTAAATTTTTAGCAATTGCAACTTTATTTTTTTCATATGAATTTTTTTAGTTGAATTTATTTTTTCATTTTATTTATTTGTTGCAAATTTGTTTGAGTTGATTTTCTTATTCTTTTTTCCAAGCATTTTGACTATATATTATACAGTGTTAATTTATGCTAATTTAATTATTTTATAATTTTATAAAATGAATTTTTTTTAAAATGTTTTTAAATAATTACCGACGGAAATTCCATCAGTAATTCCGTCGGTAAATCCGTTGGTAATAAAAAAATATTATTACCGAGGAATATACCGACGAAATGAAGCGGATAAATTTATTTTTTTATTACCAACGGATTTACCGACGGAAAAAAAAATTACCGACGAAAGATTCACCGACGGAGCATTTCCGTCGGTGATTCTGTCGGTAAATTAATTACCGACAGAATATGTGTCTTACGCCGACGGAAAAATTCTGTCGGTAAAACCGTTAAATCTTGTAGTGATTATTTAACAAAGCCAAAGTTATACAATTTCATCATGGTATTTGAAAGATACATGGATTTGAAGTTCTATATCTACAAAATTTAATTTGATTTTTTCTATTTGTTGGTAAAAAAAAAAAACTTGATTTTAAAGGTTAGATTTATGTTTATAAGGTTGAAAAGAACATCGCAATGTAATATATTTTCGCCATAAACAAGAAATGGAGTGGTGATTGGACTTTTCTTTTAATCATATGGTTCGCTAATACTTTTCTGCTTTCAAGACCAGCTTTAAAGATAACCTTTCCTGAGACGACTTGTCAGAAAACTTTCCTAGAAATGACAAGAATTACTTGAGGAATTCTTACTTGCAATGGTGTCATTATCTTTTCAAAACTCGATGAGACTCGTTGAAGAACACAACTACGAATGTCGTGTCATCCATGCAAATGACGTAGTCCTCTTTACTTCTACTTCTAAGTGTGTGTTTGGTATTGCGGTAGCGGTTATGGTTGTGGTTTGAAAAAAGTTGTTTTATAAAAAGTATTTTTAATTGAGGTTTGTTTGAAAAAATAGGTGTTTGGTTAAAACTGTGGTTAAAATTAAGGTTGAAAAAAATTAGTTTAATGTGTTTGGTTAAGAATGCTTTTGAAATTAAGGTTATAAAATAATTTAAAAATATATATTAATATTGATGGTTTTAAATTTAAATATTGTAGAATTAATTACTCATATTACATCATAAAATAAATAATATTATATATAAAATATTTTTTATTATTCTATTAAACAATTTATAATTTTATTATGTATAAAATTCATCCGATAAGAACTACAGTGTTCATACTTGTAATAAAATTAGATAAAATATTATCAGGTATAAAATTAATATTACAGTGCGAGTAAATTTAATTCACTTTACACTAATTTTTCAAAAACAATATTGTTAATATCATAGTGCGAGTGAATGTAATTTAATCTAAACTAGTTTTTTTTAAAATATTAAAAAAATTTACACCCTAAAAAAAAAAAAAACCTGTTCACGTGAACAGTACAAGAGAATTGCACTGTTCACGTGAACAATGCAGTGAATTGCACTGTTTTTTAAGTACAGTGCAATTAGCATGCACAGTAAACACAAAGCAACAAAATGCTGCTTTTTCTTTTCTGCGTGACAAACGCAAAAAACACGTGGGGCCCATACACAGTAAACTGTGTATTTTTTGTTACTAAACAGCTGCAGATTGCGTTTTAATTAAAACGCAGCCGCAGCCGCGTAAACAAACCAACCCTAAGATGCCATCCAGACCAAGCGCACCGAGTCCAAGTACGAGTGTGTGTGTGTGTTTTTCTTTCGTCTAACTTCCTTCCAGATTCAAAATCTTTAACCTTCCAAAAGTTTTTGCTCTATCACAACACGCGCGCGCGCGCACACCAAACATATCAATTAAAATTTATTATTAAAAATGATTTTAATAAAAAAAAAACGTTAACATGTTAGTGATACAAATAGGATCTTACAATAATATATAAAAAAAATCAATATTAAAAATTTCTAATAATAAAATGATAAAATTTAACAACCCATTTTGTCATTAAATATCTATTTAGTTGCATAAAAAGAAAAATTAATCAAAGATGTTAAATTTGATATATAATTTTAGTTTCTTGTTAATTTTTGTTAGATTTAGAAAAATATATTTATATTTGTTGAAGTAAAGAATTCATGAGGTGGGATGGGACACGTGCACAAAATATAAAGGTGTTGGAGACCATGCTAGTCCATCAAAGTATATGAATGATTTTTCTAGACTTGAGATGCAAAACAAGTTTATGCTAAAAAAAAATCCAAGTGTTCCTCACCGAATGATGACTCTCTTCGATGTTTAAATAAGCAAGTTTTTTTTTTTCACATGCTTTTATTAAATGGAAGGCTATTTATATAAAATATTTGCTTTAGGATATGTAGATACACTTTATAAATAAAATAAACTTTACATTTTTATTTAATTTTAATTTCAAATTCATTATTTGTCCCCTATTTTTATTTTACACTACAAGATTTCACAGTTTTACCGACGGACAAATTCCGTCGGTGTGTGATTAGAAGTTCGTCGGTGATTTTTTATCGACGTCATCACCGACGGAATAATTCCGTCGGCTTTACCTTCGTCGGTGATTCCCCATTCCGTCGGTATATCAGTCGGAAAAACAAAAAAACCATTTACCGATGGTTTTACACACGGAACGTACGCGCCAAAAAAAAAGATTCCCGCTTGAAATATACCGACGGATTTTCATTCCGTCGGTGACATTGAAATTACCGACGGAAAATATCCGTCGTTACATCGGTCGGTGAATGTATGAAATACCGACGGAATATGTCCGTCTGTAAATTCGTCGGTACTTGTGGAAGCTACTGTTAAATGGTGACGGATTAATTCCATCGGTAAGTCTGTCGGTCAACGTTTAAAATACCGACCGAATTCATCCGTCGGTAAAATCCTTGGTAATAGTTTTTTTCTTAATTTGTTTTTAAAAAATTATTTAGGATATATAATATAAAACTATATAAATTAATTGTTATACAAACCAATTATGCAAATAAATTTTTATTAAACATAAAAAAAAAAAACAAAGTTAAATAATATTCATTACAAACTGAATATGTTTCAAGAAAAATAATAAATGAAGTTTTAAAGGTAAATAATGTTGATTACAAATTAATATAAAGATGATGGAGCTTGAGGAGGAGGAGGAGATCCTGGCGGAGGCTGGTGGTTATACGGCCAAAAAGGATTAGGCGCACATGTTCCGCTATTTGACAATTTCATAATCATTTCGTAAAGCTGGTCATAAGCCGCTTTTTGATGTTCCTGAGCCGCTTCATACTCCGCTTTTTGTTGTGCTTGAGACGCTTTGAATTGCTCAGACTCCGCTCTTTGTTCCGCTCTTTGTTGTGCATGAGACGCTTTGAGTTGTGCGTACTCCGCTTGTAGGTTATCATATTTCTCAGTGAGTTGCTGCAAAGCCACGAACTCCTTAGATTGGGAGCTCGATATTGATTGGGAGCTCCCAACGGTTGAAACACTACGGATCGACCGCAAGTTGTCGGCCGTAGTGTTGGAGAGCCCGTAAACCCGATTTTTATCGGGTCCACCTGACGAGCCAACCTCCATCCACAAATCCGGATCGAATTCCGGATGGGTCAAAGTATCGTCCCCGTATCTCTCCCTCAACCGATTATTATAGGTCTCCTGAAAAAAAAAAAAAGTAATCATCATATTCAATACAATAAACATAATAACTTACATAATAACTTACAAAATAAAATGGTTGAACAAACATACCACGAATACTGAGCAATGAGCACGGTTATCAACAACTTGTTGCGCCCCCTTCTGGCGGTCTTGACTTCGCACGTGCGTCTCCACAAACAGCTCCATCGGGCTCGGCTCACGTCCAAGAGACGCAGCCTATAATGAAAAAGATATATTAACAACAACTGAATTTAACGATATATTTCATTTAAATTAATCTTACCATCCGTTTTGCATGTGCAGCAAATGGAACGGAGCCGCCAGTGTGAGTTGTCACCCCGCCATGAATTGGCCGATTCTGGTTGCCAGCACCGGACTGTGAGCGTCGTGTGAACCGCTCAGACGTCACGTGCTCAAGATAGTGCGGCCATATATCTTCCGGGATGTATATCGGTTTGAAATCCCTCCAAACAGCAACATCGTTCCAGCCTTGGAAACCCCTATCCCTCGCGGTTTTTTTTTGCCTTTTTCTGTGCTTCATACCAAAAATCACGCAACCTGCTTCACGCAACCAAAAATTACATTTCGAAACATAAATTTTTGTCTAAAAAAATCTTGTATTGTTTTCGATCTTACCTAAGTTGCCGCGTGATTTTCCCACACCCTCCTCACAACAGCGTTATGCTCAATGTCCCAGCAGAATTTGTGCTTTGTATAAATAAACAAGTTTAAATAAAAATAATAATTTATTTACAATTATATTAATAAGCTGAAAATTATAAATTAATACCAACCTCAAACCTTGTTAAACCATGCATTGATTTGAGGCATCCATTCAGGATGCTTGGATATCTGACTCCATTGAAACAATGGAATCTCCATCGACGATTTAAACGCCGATGATATTACTCGGGCGGCTTCAATGTTTGTGAACCTGAAAATAAATGAAATAAATTCAATAGTGATTACTTGATAAATTATGTTGTAATTGTTTTTTAAAAAAACTAAAACCTTAACAAACTTACATTGAAAGGTCGTCCTTCCACTGTGCCTCGTACTTGCGGGTAAATTGATTCCGCTGCGAAGACACGCCGCCTCTGCGCTGTGAAGTACGGCAGCATCGGTTGACGGCGCAGGTGGTGTAGGTGCCTCTTCTTGAGAGGCACCTAAGGAAATATCATCCTCGCTGCTAGACGAACTAGCTGCGATCCGCACCTGAGCGACCAGTTCTGGTTTTCGTTCTACGCATCTACACAATTTGATACAAATAATTATATAATTAAATTCAAATGTAAAAAAAAAATTCGACAGCACCTCCCCTATACCGGATACTACCCAAATCCACAAACCTGCACATATTAACAATAGTCCACAACCAATTTACCCAATCTATACTAATTATTCCAACATATTCAATTACTAATCCTAAGGTAAATTCAACATTAAGAATTACAATTCAAGTAATTATTCAATAATTATGCCAATACAACAAAACAATAAATAAATAAAAACTCTAGAATAACAATCAAAATAAATGGAAAAAATTAAACACAAAGCATGCAATAATAGAGTAAAACTAATAATTATTCCAACATATTCAATTACTAATTCTATGGTAAATTGAACATTAACAATTACAATTCAAGTAATTATTCAATAATTATGCCAATACAACAAAACAATAATTAAAAAAAAAAACTCTAGAATAACAATCAAAATAAATGGAACAAATTAAACACAAATCATGCAATAATAAAGTAAAATTAATAATTATTCCAACATATTCAATTACTAATTCTATGGTAAATTCAACATTAACAATAAAAATTCAACAAATTAACTAATAATAATTATGCCAATACAACAATAAAAAATATTCAATAAATTCAAAAAAAAAAAACTATATACTTTAGCAATGAATTATGCAAAAAAAACTATTAGAAGTAAAATGAATAGAGGAAACACTAACCTTTAAACTGATGAAGATGATGAACAAAAACTTAGCTAAAGAGATTGGAGGTGAAAGCTTTGAAGAATAGAGAGGAAAAAAATCAAAAGCTTAAGGTGAGAACTTGCTAGAGATTGGAGGTGAAAGCTTTGAAGAATAGAGAGGAAAAAAATCAAAAGCTTAAGGTGAGAAACGAAGGAGAAGAAAAAATGAACTGAACGGGCGGTCACTTGAACTTATATGGCAGTTTTACCGACGGATTCACCGACGGATATAAAATTAATTATTATTTTAATTTATTCCGTCGGTGATGTGTTAAAAATCCGTCGGTAAATTTTGAATTTCGCACCAAAATTTTTAATGACCCTTCATATTTTTCGTGGTCCGTCGCATTCCGTCGGCAATATTACGCGGTCAGAGGCGCATTTAATGCGCAACCCTTTGAAATTCGCGCGGTCCGTCGGTAATGTTGTCGGTAAAATTGAACCGCCGACAACTTACCGACGTATTTAAATTCGTCGGTGATTGGGTGGCATTTCAAGTAATTATTTTCGAACTCTCTGTGAAATGCCGACGGACTAAGGTCGTCGGTGATAGGGTGGCGTTTCAAGTAATTATTTTCGAACTCTCTGTGAAATGCCGACGGACTAAGTCCGTCGGTGTGGCCGTCGGTGATCGGGTGGTATTTCAAGTAATTATTTTCGAATTCTCTGTGAAATGCCGACGGACTTACGTCCGTCGGTGTGGCCGTCGATGATCGGGTGGCATTTCAAGTAATTATTTTCGAACTCTCTGTGAAATGCCGACGGACTAAGTCCGTCGGTGATAGGGTGACATTTCAAGTAATTATTTCATGTCACAAAATATATCATCCATCATAATTGTGGCATTTCAACTAATTATTTCAAGTAATAAATATTTTGTGTTTCAAAATATATATATATATATATATATATATATATATATATATATCATTCATAATCTAAATTACATGAAAAAAAGGGTTTTACATAGGGCTTCATTTTGGTAGTTAGTCAGAATTTTCTTCTTCTTCGTCATCAATTGAATTGTCATCACCTTCATCGCAATCTTCAATATGAATATCATCTTCTTCATCGATATTTGGTTGTCCGCTAGAGCTCAAAACAAAATTTAACTCATCTGCGTCAACATCAACAAGACTATCATCGAAAACACGAAAATTTGAATTTTCTTCCAATTCAATCGAAGGAGCAACTCGATATGGTTCAACCACCTCACTAACTTGAAAGACTTCATCTCGCACACTTGTGTCTTCGTTCTCATCGTGAACAACCTCGACACGACCCCGGGGTTTCATTTTTAAAACGGACAACCAATCCACTCTTGATCGATCCTTTCTAAATGAAGGGGTGTATGTGTAATAAACTTGTTGACATTGCTTTGCGAAAACAAAGACATCGTTTATGTTGCGGAGTCTAGCTTTTGAGTTGATTTCGACCAGACCATAGTGCGGATCAACTCTGATTCCTCTGTCGGTCGTGTCATACCAATAGCATTTGAATAAAAACACTATATTCTGCTCGTTATGATATTGCAGTTCGACGACCTCTTCTAATCTACCATAGTAGTCAACTTCTAACTCACTACTAGTGGATCCCTTAACACAAACACCGCTGTTGTATGTCTTTCTTCCTTGCCTGTATTCTTCAGTATGGAAAACATATCCATTGACAAAATACCCGTTGTAGCACTTACATTTTCTTTCAGGCCCCAGGCTTAGTAAAGACAATGACTTAGGTGCACTCCTTCTCATTTGATAAACCTTGCATGTAATGTACATCAATAAACGGTAAATGAACGAGAATCTCGTAATGACATGCATACGTACAGTAATTTTGCAAGTTAGAATGAGTTTGTGATAGTGCTTACATGTGTTCTGAACCACGTGGCAAACTGCTCATCTTGTAATTGAAAGATCTGGGATTCAGTCAGCTGTGAGTTATTGGAGAGCAAATATTGATGATGTTGCCTGCAAGTGATAATGAGTGTATGATATTACAATATATAATTAACAGTATATTACTAACGAAGTTTAATTAGTATAAACTTACTGAATAAAAGGTCTCAGCTCATCACAGTTAAATAGAACATAGTTGTGTGCTTGTTTGAACTCTATTTCCGACAAATATCTTCCTCTTACGGCATTTTTAGGTGTGGGTCGTCCAGTATTGGAGGATATTGACAAGTTCACCGCCATCATCATGCCGTGGAACGCGATTGATTCTCGTTCTCAGATGAGGTTCGAAATAGTACGAGATAAATGTTGAGATCTCCTCAACAATATAGGCCTCACATATCGAAGCCTCAACATGCGCCTTGTTCTTAACCTTTTTCTTGAGATTAAACAAGTACCTGTATTGAATTAATTAAGTATTTTCAATTAAGAAAAACATAGAAAATACTTTTATATATGAATTACATTGCAACTGTAATATCTAACCGTTCGAATGGGTACATCCATCTATATTGGACTGGTCCTCCAGCTTTTGCCTCGAACGGTAGATGTATAGGGAGATGCTCCATTGAGTCAAAAAATGATGGAGGGAATATCATCTTAAGTTTGCATAGTGTCTCGACGATATTCGTTTGAAGCCTCTCAATGTGATCAACATTCAACTTGCTGGAGCATATATCTCTGAAGAAATGACTTATCTCCGTGAGTGCATCCCATATTCCCTTTGGCAACAAATCACGAAAAGCTAATGGGATGAGTGTTTGCATAAACACGTGGCAGTCATGACTCTTCATTCCATACAATCTGCAGTCCTCTATATTAACCAGCCTTGATATGTTCGATGCATGTCCATCCGAAAAACACAGACTCTTAAGCCATTTGTAGACTAGCAGTTGTGCGTTTTTCTCTAACACGAAGCTTGCTCTTGGTTTTGCGACCCGTGACTCATCATAAACCAACTCCATATTTTTACGGTTACAGTATAAAGCTATATCCAATCTAGCCTTGATGTTGTCCTTTTTCTTCCCCTTCACATCCATGACGGTGTTGAAAATATTCTCAAACATGTTCTTTTCGATGTGCATGACGTCAAGGTTATGGCGAAGCAGATTGGTCTTCCAATAAGGAAGCTCAAAAAAGATACTTCGCTTTACCCAATTATGGGTCAAACCAAAACCAGGAAACTTTTGCTTACCTGATTTAAGGCCAAACACAATGTCACCGTACTCTGAGACAACATCATGCAATTCTTCACCAGAAAGACGCGGGGATGCAACATCTTTTTCAACTCTGCCAACAAAGAAATCTTTTCTATTCTTTCTGTACCTGTGATGAAGTGGCAAGAAGCGACGGTGACAGTCAAAAAAAGAAGCTTTACCTCCATTTGCTAGCGTGAATGCCTTGTTGTTTTCCATGCAGTATGGACATGCGAGTTTCCCATGCGTGCTCCAACCAGAAAGCATTCCATAAGCTGGAAAATCATTGATAGTCCACATCAATGCCGCTCTCATAATGAAATTTTATTTCCTCGATATATCATAAGTCAGAGCTCCGGAGGACCACAACTGCGCCAACTCATCAATCAACGGTCGAAGACAAACATCTATATTCCGCCCTGGGCTTCTTGGACCGGGTATGACAGTAGATAAAAACATGAACTCCGGCCTCATACACATTCCCGGTGGCAAGTTATAAACTGTGAGTATGACCGGCCAACAAGAATAAGGAGCAGCAAATGAACCAAATGGGTTGAATCCGTCTGTACACAACCCAAGACGCACATTCCTTGATTCAGCTGAAAAGTGAGGATGAACACTGTTAAAGTGTTTCCATGCTTCGCCGTCAGAAAGATGAACCATTACTCCATCAATTGCATGATGTGCTTGGTGCCATGTCATGTGCTCAGCAGTCCTTGGTGACATGAATAACCTCTGCAGTCTAGGTGTGATTGGGAAGTATCTAAGTTTTTTATATGCCATTAGAGTCTTTCCCCTGCCAGTTCTAGGTTTGTAATGGGAATGCCCGCATGTCATGCACTCGGTCATCTCAGCATTTTCAAGGTAGTATAACATGCAGAAGTTAGGGCACATGTCAATTTTCTGGTATCCTAAACCGAGGGGTTTCATCATGGACTTCGCAGCATAGAAGTTCTCTTTCAGCCTGTTCCCTTCAGGTAAAATGCTTCTTGCCCATTCAATAATCTTGTCATACCCGGCCTCACTCAACCCGTGATCTGACTTGATGGTGAACACCTGTGCTACGGCCGATAATTTACTGTGGTTCGTGCAACCATCCCATAATGGTTCGTCAGAATCTTTCAACAACTCAAAAAACCTAGCTGCATCTACATTAGGTTCTTCTTCTACGATTGGACATTGACTGCCATTACCTTGATTCATTCTCATTGCATCCATAACCATATTTCTGTAAGGATTAGTGTTGTCATTTGTCGTTTCATGCACGTTGCTAGCACTAGAAGTAGACCCAACCACCGTTTCTTCCATTCTCCTCTCACTCTCGCTAACAAATACTTCTCCATGTGCATACCAACACTAGTAATTCTTCATAAACCCTTTTTGTAGAAGATGCATCATTACAACATCTGGATGCAGATACTTTTTATTTTCACACTTCCTGCATGGACACCTAATACCGCCTCTAGTAAAATTTCCGGGAATAGATGTTACGAAATTAATAAAACCCTGAACCCTATTACAATAATCCATCCTCCGCAATCCTTGGGGTGAATCTCGATACATCCATGAACGATCATCCATGACTTATATCGAACCTCTATAAAATTATGATGACATCATGTATTAATTAACTAAGTTAGGTAAATCAACTTGTAAAAATATTACTTTAACTCGAGATTATCCAACAAACCAATCACAACTTCTCATAAATATTAAATATTCATTATCATTTATCAATTTCCATACGAATTAAAATATATAAATTTAGAGAAATTACCACTCCGCAATACCATTGATAAAACTTTAAACGGGCCCATTAAGCAAGCTATTAATTATTTCAAAATAGCACATGTAATTCGGTAATTCCATAAAGAAATGACAATTTTCAAACAAATACAATCTTACAAAATCTAAAACAAATCATAACAGGTACAAAATTATACATTCATATACTACAAGTTTGTTTGAGAAATAATAATAAAACATGTACATCTACTAACAAAATACATATACTAAAACAACAATAAAATTGACATTTAATTAAATATTAAAATTTAAAAAGATATAATTACTTACAAAAATTGATAAAATCCGTCGGTAAATCAGAACACGCGCGGATGCTGTGACCACAAAACTTCAAGAAATATAACTTGTTGTACTGATATGAAGAAGATTTTTTTTTTGGGGGGGAGGGGGGGCTGGTTGTTTGCAGATGGGGAGAGTTGGGATGAGGAAGAAGCAGGAGAAATAGGGGATGAGAGGGTCGGCAGAGCTGTCATATATTAACTTTTTCCGACGGTTTTACCGACGGACACTCCATCGGTTATTACGTCGGTGATTTTGACGGAAACATAGACATGTCACCGTACGGATCTGCCATTTCAAATCCCTCGGTGAGTCCGTCGGAAATTTAAACGGCGAACCGGTCACATCACTTTACGGGCACTGTACGGGCAGTTGTTTTGAATCCGTCGGTGATTCCGTCGGAAAAAAATAACCCGCCAAAACCTCCACGTCAGCGACCCGCCTTTTTTTTAATTCGGAAACTTTTCCGTCCGTAATTCAGTCGGTAAATACCGACGGAAAATTTCAGTCGGTATTTACCGACTGAATTACGGACGGAAAAGTTTTCGTCGGTTTTTACCGACTGAATTACGGACGGAAAGTGGCCATCGGTAATTTCGACCTCAAAATACCGACAGAAAATATTCCGTCGGTAAATCCGTTGGTATTTAGCGAATTTCTGGTAGTGTTAGTGACAAGAAAATTTTGATGACTTGATTTTAGAAGTATTTTCATGAACTTCTATTATCCTATCTAATAAATCTATGTTTAATATATTTAAGTTGGACAAGATTGATTGCTTGTTTCATAATAAAACATTTTTTACTTATTTTTATTTTAGTTTGTCATAAAATTTATCATGTTGCTGCCTTTTGTTTCAGCATCTTCCTTTGTGTTGTTTCCTCACCATTTTCATCTTCCTTTGTGTTGTTTCCTCACCATTTTGGATTCCAATTTAGTGATTTTAACTGGACATGGATCCGCACTACATTGGAGGTCTGCATTCCCCTGTAAAAAATAATATCTAGGTATCACAAGAATGTTTTGAAAAAATATATGATTTAGGTTATAATTTCGATTGACTTCAATAAGTTGGTTTTATTTTAATTAAAAAATAAAATTAGGCAATAATAGAAAACTTACAAATAATTTTTTTAAAAAAAATCACAATAACTTTGAAAAAAAATCCTATAAGTATGAGATTGGATAAAAAAGAACAAAAAATAAGTGGTCCAAGTCAATTTGAGGTGGCATGATAAACACGTAACTTAGGTAATAAAGGGCAAGCCAACCCAGGTTAACCCCCAAAACTCGTGACTTAGATCATGAGATTTGAATAAACCGATAGAAAAAAAAATAATGTTGAACGATGAAATTAGAAAAGAAAATAAGCCAAAAGGAGGACATTGACCTGCATTAACTTTTTAAACTCATGACCCGAGTTATTAGATTGGAAGTATCATATATGAAAAAACTACGAAGCCCAATCCCTAGCAAATCAAATGCTAAATGATGAAATCGGAAAAAAAAATTCAATTACATAAAAAGATTTTAAAAAAATAGAAATTAAAGGAATGAGGGTGAAAATCAAAATAAAAAATAAATTAGAGGGCAACTAAAATGTTTTGATTGGAGGGTTAAATTAAAAAGAAAAAACATTTAATAAAAGGATTGGAAAAATCAAAGGAATGAGGACCAAATTAGAAAAAAAAAATAACATCTCATAAACTTGAATTGATGGATAAAATTGAAAACCCTTAAAACTTTTACAAAAAGATCAAGGAAAGAAATTAGAAATAAAAAAACAAGGATCAAATTGGAAAAAGTAATATATCAAAAATTAAAATTGAAGTACTCAATTGAAATAAATAAAACTTTATCAAAAGGGTTAAGGAAAAAAATTAGAAATCAAAATAATAAGAAATGAACTTAAAATATCAACAACAAAAAGGACTAATCTATATTTTTTTGGGTAGGAGAGAGAAAAGAAAAACAAAGATCGACCGATGACAAACCACCGCCGCTGTTGTTGACACATGCCATAGAAGAGGATGTGGTGCTTCAAACGACATGACGGATGACCATTTTTTATTGTTGGGAGGCATCGCATGCACTGCTTAAAGTGCTCGTGCTCTACACGCACTAGAAAAGTTTTTTAAATAATTAATATTTAATCTATAATAAAAGACAAAAACTGTCATGATGATCCTGATAATTACAAAAAAAAAACTATGTAAAAATACTAAAAGGCCTCCGGATGAATGATTTAATTTTTTTTATTTGAGGGGTAAAATTGTCACTTTAATGTTTTTAGGAAAGAAAAAGACTATGATACCCATGTTTTCTAGTTTATTTATTTTTTAATTTGAAAGTAATTCGATAATTTTACTATATTTAAAAAATAAATATAGAAGAAATCTTTTAATAATTAATGAATTGTGTTAAAAGATGAAATTACCCCCAAATTTTTTTCTACAATGGTAAAAACATTATTTCATTATTATAATAAATAGTCTGTATAAATGTGTGCACAATGTTTTTCCTTTACGTTATAGCTTGTTTTTAATTTAATATTGGTTTATGCTTACTTTTGTGTTTCTTGTGCTTGCGTGGAGTGTTACATGTTGGATGTTCGAAAAGCTTTTTTCTTGACTAACTCAATTTTATACTCGAAAAGCATTGATGAACAAAACGACGGGGAAAATGATCAACATTCTCAGTTTCAGTTAAATTCCGTGGGTCTTCAGAGATAATTAAAACAAAGGCCGAGCTTCACCTCTCAACCAACTAAAAAACATGGACTGCAACCATCTAGGTGGTAGCCCAGTAATAAGAGTTTGAGACCAAGAGGTTTGCTCGCTCTGTGGTCTCAGGTTCAAGCCCTGTGGTTGCTCATATGATGGTCACTGGAGGCTTACATGGTCGTTAACTTCAGGGCTCGTGGGATTAGTCGAGGTGCGCGCAAGCTGACCCGGACACCCACGTTAAACTAAAAAAAAAACATGGACTACTGAGTGTAGTTTAATTGATTAGGTTATGAGTTTTTTTTTTTTTGATATCACTAGTTCGAGTCTCATAAATTTTAGGGTCACTGGAAGTTTACATGGTCGTTAACTTCAGGACCCGTAAAATTACTTGAGATACGGGTAAGCTGATCCAGACACTCATATTAATCTAAAAAAAAAATGTTTGGGCTGCCGCTATCACTACTACTAATCAATGTTACATTAACTTGATTTCATATGAGATTTTATCCAAGTTAATATTCACTCAGTTCTTTGTTATGAGTGCTTATTAATATCAAATTTTTAACTAAGTAAAAAAATTTGATTTTTAGTATATCTCGTAATTAGAATTATTAATTCCATAGAGTTTAATAGCTTTATTTTTATTAAAATTTTATTTTATTTAATTATACAATAATAAAAATAGACATTTATAAAATTAAACACCAACCAAATATAATGACGGTTATTTGAACCACGATAAACCTAAAAAAAAGATTAAAACAAATTATGAAGGCCGATTCAAAATCAACAAAATTTTAAAACATAAAATTAAAAATAATAATAATTTGACATCGTCTGACTAGAATTTGGTCACCACAGTGGTGACTAGGAAACCATGAGTTTTTTTTCCTAAAAATCTAGTTTAAACCCATTTTCACATAAAAACACTTGATAAACATTATTAAAAACTCAAAAAGCCAACTAATCAACCTAACAGAACCCCAAAATAGTCCAAAAATATAAAATCAAAGTCGTCCATCTCTTTTTTTTTTAAAAAAAATAATAATATTGTAGACAACACGTTATTTGTTGCAATAAATGACACGTTATTTGCTTGCTAGAATCCAACCACCATAAAGATGGTTGGAAAACCAGGAGGTCACTTCCTAAATATCTATTTTTCAAGTTATTTTCACCTATAAACACTTAATAAAAACCATGAAAACCTATTTTAAAAAAAAAAAATACTTAATCCAAAAACCTTAAAAAGACAAAATCAAACTAGAAAAAAAAAAGTTCTCTATCAACCCCAATCTATATTCTTTGGCAAGAATAAGGTCTAAAAATACATCAATGAGATTTGATCATCAAATTCATCCCATTGATATCAAAAATATATATTTTTTATTATTAGATTATGGAGAATCAACAAACTCTCTCTCCTCACTTAAATTCAAGCACTAAAATGTTAATAAAATTAATTTTTGAGTCAAAATTAAAATTATAAAAATTAAAGGAACTGAGAGGAAGAAAATGGAAAGTAAACATAATAAACTGAACTTTTTTATAGTGAATTTGAAATTGGCCATAACATTTCTTCTTGTTTTACACTTTAGTACTATTTTATTGAATTTGTTCTTTCCTAAACAAAATTTAGAAAATTAGTCATTAATTTAAGCATAGAAGTATGTAATTAAAAAAAAAGTTGAACATGAAATAAAAAAAAAAACCATGGAACTATAGATTGCTACAATGATTTAAATAGCTATTTTGTATATTTTCTAATTATAATCAATTTATTATTGACGTTGTTGTTGTTGTAAAGTTTTATTATATTCCAATAAAATATGATATTAAAAGTTTAAAATATAGTTCTTCATATTTATAATCATTATTTATAAAAATAATAATCAACAATACCATAATGAGGTGCTCTAAATATTTTATATTAATTATAGCATTTTAAAATTAAAATTGTATGATAATAAATATTTAATTTAAAAATTTTATAAAAAAATTTATACAATAAATCCAAAAAAAATGTATAATTTAAAAAGTTTACAAAATAAAATTTGCTGTAAAATATTTTCTAAGAAGTAAAGAAAAATAAATGTATATGGATTTTACAGGAAAATATAATAAGATGGAGACTTATTTGAAACAAAATCTTGAAATGATTTTGATTTTTTTTCTAAAACAAATATCATAGACCTTATTTTTCATTTATCTTTCAAAAATAAACTTATCCATACTTTTTCCATGTATGTTTTTGACGATGATAATTAAAAAGGCTAGTCAATGGATGCTCATTATTTGTGGAGAAATATAGATAAATACATGTGATCTATGTATGACATTTATTTTCTTGGTTAATTTTGATCGCACAGGAAGGTCTAATGGTGGTAGCAGTATTGTTTTATTTTAGGGAGAATGGGGGGAAAAAAAGTTTTGTTTAGTTTAGATATTTTTATTATATACTTTATTTTTTGGTTTTTTATTTAATAAAATAAGAAAAGTTTTGTTTTTTTTTTTGTTTTTATGAGAATGATATTGCTGTTCTTAATTGTTCTTTATTAAATAAATATTTCTAAAATGATCGTTATATATGTTTATTAAATCTATAATTTTTTAATTCAAATTGAATGGATATGATTTAGTACATGATAATACTAACCACTAATTATTTCTTTAATTATTTTGTTTATCTCATCTAATCTAGATCATTGAATTCACATTATTAATTATTAGAATTGGAACATGACCACTGTAATATCACACATTAGAGTGATTATAATTTTTAAGAAGATATGTATTATATGAAGCTTTTTTGTAATATTTGTATGAAAAATATGAGGGGTAAATTTTTTTATAAAAAATTGCTATTTGATAAAATATTTTGATTCTAATATACAGAAGTCAAAACTAGTTGTGAGGCCGTCGGTAAGAATTTTATCGACGAATTGCGTGTTTTATACCGACAGAATAAATCCGTCGATAAACCTATTTAATGATGTAGTGACCTTTCGGATCCTATATTGAATTCGATGTCTATTAAAATATATTGTTTTTTTATAAGGGTTTCTAGAAACTGATGGGAGAAATTTGATTTAATTGTTTCTTAATTAAAGGTGGGTTTAAGGTAGGTTCTAATATGGTAGTAGGTAGAGTATGATTTTTATGATATGGTCTAATATTTGATGATAAAGCTAAATTATTTTATTATGGAGTAGTTTGAACCGTAGGAGGAAATTAAGTGATCTTGGTGATGACATTTGAGGGCCAAGAGGTCATGGAATTAGATCTAAAGACTGAAATTTGTTATTGGTCAAAAGAGATATAGCTTGAACTTTTGTATGATAATAAATCTTTAATTTAAAAATATTTTACAAAACAGTCCAAAAAATATAATTTAAAAAGTTTGCAAAATAAATGATGTTTTTTTTCTTAATGAAAGACTTTTATGAACAATCTTGTTATATGCTTTAATTCCGGTAATAATTCGTATAGCACGTGCTTTATAAAGTATGTGAAACTTTTAGTGTAATTTTACATAATTATCAACATGTTTGAAAGTGTGTTTATAATTGTTTTTCAAAGTATTTTTTACTTGAAAATGCATTAAAATATATATTTTTTTAAAAAATTATTTTTGATATCAGCGCATTAAAATATCTGAAAACACTAAAAAATATTAATTTAAAACAAAAAAAAATTTAAATTTTTTCAAAAACATTTTTAAAACGCAAAAACAAACAGGATCGAAGAATTTAGTGAATAATTCTATTTTAATTTTTTTAAAATATTAATGCTTTATTAAAAATAAAAATTATCTATCAGATGTAAAAAAATTATTCACATTACATTTGTTTAAATTTTATTTAAAAAAAATAAATAAGAAACTTACTTGAAGACTAAAGATTATGAAAAATTGAAACTAAACTGATGGATTTCATAATTGTTTTAGTAGAAAGCCTTTTTTTATTAAATTATTTATTTATATTTTAAAAAACATATATGAAAAAGTAGGTCATATTCATGATAAGATAGAAACTTACTCAATAAAAAAATATTTAGCGACTGAACCCGAAGCAGCGCGAGGGTTCTATCAAGTAATCATTGTAATATTTTATTGTATTCTTCAAAACGTGGCGTGTACAGAACAATACATTATTCTATTATTATTATTATTATTATTATTATTATTATAGGATATGACTGACCGCTTGATCAAGAATGGAACCATTCTTTCCAAGAATTGAAATCGCTAAGAGAAAGTACACACAGAAAGAATCGGGTCTTTGGTTTCCTTTCAAAGATTACTAGTTGGAGTTGGAGTTGGAGTTTTATAAATCTCAGAGCTATTAAATATTTACATGATTATTAATTTTAGAATCTATAAAATTAATCGAGATACACACAAACTCGTCTGAACATCTACGTTAATAAAAAAAATACACAAAAGTTACAATTAAAACAAAAAAGAATTAATCCCATTTATTTTTGTGGTTGAAAAGTATTTTTATATAAATTTGATTGTTTTATTTGAGATTAATTTTTTATGTTTTTGAATTGTCTTGTTAGACTAATATAAAAAATAAATTTTATTTTAATATATTTTAAAATAAAAACATTTTAAAAAATAAATACTAAGTAATACCTCAATGTTCTCGTAACAAAGCACCTAAACCATCTACTCAAAGTCTCAAACAATGTCTACGGTGAGATTGATGTACCTTCCCCCTTTATAAGATCCCACGTCTAGAAACTAATCAACTAGTGATTCTTTGAATTTTCCCTCCCTCCCTCCAATATAATATATTGTTGTTTATTTAAGCGCCGATTTTATGATTAACTCGTCACACTATCTTACAGCACACAGTCTAGAAACATTAAGAAAACCAATAATCATCTAAGTGGTGACCCAATGATAAAAGCTTGAGATCAAAAGGTTTGCTCCCTCTGTAGTCTCAGGTTCGAGCTCTGTGATTGCTCATATGATGGCCACTGGAGATTTATATGGTCGTTAACTTCAGGGCTCGTGAAATTAGACGAGGTACACGCAAGCTGACCCGGAGATCCACGTTAAACTAAAAATAAAAACCTTCAGAATATCTCCATTATTTATATATATATTATTTAATTTTCTTCCAAGCCCTTGCCGATGTGAAGGAGAACTTTTGTGTGGCTGACAAAACGTCAAAACACCTGGCAAGATCTGTACTCGTAATATTATTTGTCGTCCGCCCCATTTTGTGCCAAGAAAGACGTGACACGGTTAGAAGAAAGTCACAGCACATGGCCATTTCTTCCATTAGAAGGTGGCAAGTACTACGTACCTACTTTATAAGTGGAATTGTGCTCCGCAGCCTCAAGCAAAAAAAGTCCGCAACTTTTTCTACTGATATAAAGATGCTGTCAGCGAGTTATTTATTGTTTTTTAAAGTATTTTTTATTTATATTTATATTAAAATAATATTTTTATTTATTAAAAATTATTTTTAATATAAAATGATATGAAAATATCTAAAAATCCTAATTTAAAATAAAAAATAATAAAAAAATTAAATTTGAATTGATGGCGCATCTAACAAAGCATGTGTTGAATTAATACACTGAAGTAAGTGAACGAAAATCTCAGTACTCTAGCAAAAGGTGATGGCTGCTGGGGAATAATGCATATATTTAAAGTTTCAATTTCTCCAGAAATTGGTTTGAATAATTTCCAACTCCTAAATCAAGAAATTCTGGCAGTTTCTATTGCAAGAGGCTACTTTTTTTTTTATATATAACCGAGGGTGTCTGAGTTAGCTTACACGCACCACAACTAATTTCAGGTCCACTGAACATCCTGCAAGCCCAGTGGGCATGTAAAACATCGCGGGGGTGATAGACATGCACAAAGAGGATCGAACCCAAGTGTAGAAAAAGAAAAATAAGTCTTTTTCCCCGCTAGGCTACGACCTCAAGTGCACAAGAGGGTACTATTTAATTTTTGTTTTGGTTGATTTGAATACTATTTTCAATTAAAATAATCAAAATTAGCTCAAGTTTAAAACCATTCATATCAAAACTCAAAATTTTCATATAAAAAAGTTCCTCCTCCCTTGCTGAAACAACAAAAAATTAATTAATAAGAAAAAATTAATCTAAAAAAAAATACATCGATAGTTTAGTAATTGATAAACCCAGATTAATAGATATGTCAGACATATTTTTTTTTTCTTAATACTATCAGAGTAATATTAAACTTTAACTCCTTATCTTTATAAAAAGACTCATGGACTATAAATAGACTATGAATCCTTTAAATAAAATATTTGAAATCTTCATTCTCTACTTCATATTTATTCACATGTATCTCTCTGTAATACTATTGTATTTTCTATCAAAAAATCACTGAATTAATCATCAGAGAATTCTAAAATTCATCAAATAAAATCTTTTACAGGTACTAGGCACCTGCCTCCAACCACTTTGATTAGGAAAAATAAATCAAATTATTAGATCTAATAAATTAACTAATTCTCCCAGGCTTAAGCCATACTATCAAATTACTTGAATTATTTGGGATATCATCACTAATAAATGAGAACCGCAGCCTCACAAGAATATAAAAATTACAAGGTGAATTGAATAACATTTCAAATTTTTGTAGTATTATCTTTATTATGAACTTTACTTATATTATTAGAAAGAAGAATCATGTAACATATTATTTGACCAAGAGATATTAATTAATGACATTATCTTCTTTTATAGAAAAAAGATGAGATAATTAAACAATTCCCTCGATACAGAATAATTCGTCTTTTGATCAACCAATTCAGAGTTTTTCTTCTCAAAAGTTCTATTTTTTTCACCCCATGGCGGCCGCCGCCAGCCTCATAGATGAGAAATAATATTCTCTAAATTGGCTTGAAAATTAAACGGAGTAAAGTAAATAAAAAACTTTATCCGTTAATTATTTACTTTTTGCATGAAAAAAAAAAAACACTTTCAAGAAGTCAATATTCAACAGCGCAATATGTCAAAATAGCTGTCAATTAACTCATGTCAAAAAAAAAAAAAAAGAATTGTCACTGTGATAGAGACCATAGAATATGAACCACTCAAAATTAAAATAAAATAAAATAAGAATAATAAAATAAGAATTGTCACTGTGAAAAAAAAATAAAATTGTCACTGTCGATACAGAATAATGTCTAAAAAAAATTATGATTAATAAAATAAAATAAATAATAAATAAAAAAAGAGTTAACACAACCAAATAAAAAGATGGGAAGTTAATTTCTTATAAAAACAAAAGATAGATGTAAATCTAAGTGGTTGTATATCTCATTTTACATGTTTTAATTTATTTTATGTTAGAGTAATTTTGATTGTCAATAAAAAATATTTTTTATTTTTATATGCGTGTCATTAAAATACAACTAATTTATATAAAAATTATAAGAGCAAAATATTGCTAACAAATTATAATAATCTCTTCAACGTATTTGAAATTAAAAAAAAATATTAAAAATATCAATCACTATTTAAAATAATTCAATGCAAATAGTTTTAAATAAAAGAAGTTCAATATTGAAGTAGGAAAAGGTCATGAAAATAAAGAGGCTAGGCACTACTGGGCCTAGCCCTGCTAGGCCTAGCAGTGCCTAGCCTATCATAAAAAAGCACAGCCTATGCACTAGCCATGTTAGGAACATCGTTCGCTCTAATTTTTTTTTCAACGTATTTGAAATAAAAAAAATATTAAAAATATCAATTATTATTTAAAATAATTTAATGCAAATAGTTTAAAAAATAAAAAAGGGTATTAATCAATATTTATATAGAAAAAAGCCATGACAATAGAAAGAGAGAGGCTAGCACTAATGGGCCTAGTAGGCTAGGCCCACATGTCTAGCCAATTATCAAAAAGCACAGTCTTGTGCATTACCTATGTTTTTTTTAAGGAATATTATCCGCTCTAATTTTTTTTCAACGGGCAATGAGTTCTCTATTGTGGCAATAGACTTGTTGCCTGATTGCCTAGTTTCTAGTCACCTTTGATCACTAAAAAATCGGTGTTCAAGTTTTTGAATCCTAAAATCTTATTTTCTAACTTGTTTTCACTTAAAACACTCTAAGAACCTCAATAAATCGGTTTACAACCCCAAATACCCTAAAATCAATTGAATTAAAAACTAAATGAACTTCAATCTACTCTTTTTTTCAACATGTTTAAAGGAAAACACCACCTCCATTAAACTCTTCTTGAGAAGACAAACCCATTGATACTAAGAACAATTTTTTTCATTATCAAAATGTGGCCAACCGATAACTTTTTCTCTCATCTCCTATTTTTCAATTACTCTCTCCCCTCTTTTGAACCTAATGATTGAAACGGGAACAAAATAAAGTTTTGTACCAAAAAGTACAATTTCAAAACTAGAGGGACCTAAAACATAGTCAATTAAGAATATGGGGACTGTAGATGATTTTTTCAAGCAAATCTGAGACAGGCCTCATTCTTTTGGTTGTGTCTTAAAGCTACAAATTAAAACCATGTCTCATTAAATGGACCTCCAATTGAGCTTTAAAATCTTATCAAAACCTTTGTATCTCAAGAAAATGTAAAGAATAAAAATAAACAACTGAAAAAACATATAAAACATAACACAAATACAAAAGGATGAAATCAAAAGAAAGTTTGATGATCAAAATGAAAAAAATCACTATTAGAGTCAACAATGATTTGTAACAGGTGCTACAATGCAAATCTACTGTTCAAAAAACCCAATATGCTGCTTGAGAATCTCCATTCTTATGCTGATAACAGTAAGTGGGGATGTGGCTATGTATTGGTAGCCAGTATGCTTGAGAATCTCCAGTTTTATACGAATAAGAAGCTACTATGCCTACAAAAACCATAAAAACAAGGAGCTTGAACATGATCTCACTAAAGAGAAAAACCATATAAAAATTATAATATATTCATAAATAATTAATAACATCACTTCCTAATGTACACACACATAAAAAACCAGAAGGCATCACATTCTATTTATAGAATTGTGAACGTAGTTTTAAATTATTTTTTGTTTTAACCTGAATTTGCCAAAATCTAGGAAATGACCCTCAAAATCTATTTTTATAGATTTGAAAATAGCACTATAGTCAAATTAGGTGAGAAGATTGTCCCACCATCTTTAGCAGATCGATAAATTCATCTACTAAGAATTATTTTATTTCCCTATTTGGATTACTTGGTTTTGTTTTATAAGTATTAGACATCATGGTTATCTATTGATGTAGATTGTGAATTTGATATCATACTAATCCATTTATGTTTTATTCATAGATAGAATTGTAGTTGTATTTACTTTGAATAATTGTAGTTTTTTTTTCTAAAACTATATAATTATTGGTCTAGGATATTATATTTTTAAAAAGATAGTTCCTATATAAGTTCATTGATACTAGTATCCTCTTCATTAGATAAGCAATTTTACATATCAAAAGTTTTGATATCCTTAGATTGAGTTGTATTAGGAGCAACTTGAAATTTTAATTGTGAAAAAATATTCTTAATTTCTTTGAAGAATTCTAATAGGATCTTATATGGTTTTAAAATTGGTTTAGAAACCACAGGAGTTGTTGCAACAATTATCTTAGAACTACTCAATAAAGCTTCTATGTTTATCATTTGATCTACTTAGATTTTTGTAAGAATTTATTAGTATAATTGTTTCATTAAAAAATTTCCTAATATCACTAGGATTGATTCCATTTAGTATGAGAGCCTAAGATATGATTTAGTTATGGAGTAAGTATATGTTTTAAGTGTTTATTTCTAATTCTAAAAAAAAGAACTAATTAAGTTCATAGGAGTGGTCCTAATAGTAAGTCTAAGAAAGTAGAAAAACCATTAATTCAGCTCTTATTTTATAGGAAAAACCTATTTAGACAACCCTTAAATGAACATTCAAGATGTCTTTCTACATTAAATCTACTTCAAACATAGACTCAAATATCACTAGAAATATAGTAATCAACCAAGCAAAAATAAATATAACAATTTTAGAAAACTAATAGACAATTAGGAAATCCTCAAAATTGCCCATCAAAGAATTTATGATCATAAAAAGTTATTTATTAAAAAAAAGAATTATACCATCAAAATAAAGGAATAAGATATTCCTCTATTCAATGATTATGAAACAATTAAACATCTATCTCAAACATCAATCAGCCATAAAAAAAATTACATCCATATAGAATTAATTCAAGTAGGTGTTAAGCTTTTGTCCAGAAAAGACCTTAATATAGAGTTTAATGATTTCTTATTAGAAACAATTGAGTCCTTTGTAGTGGACCACTATATTTTAATTATTATCCAAACTTCATTATGTTTTAGTATAATAGAAACATCTTGTTCACTCTATAGATTAAAACCTATAATTATAAAATTCAAAGTGGATCCTCACCTTTTTTATTAGTATATAGGATATAATACGAAGTAATGAAGTCTACCTTCATAACTAAACCCATGAAATATGGCAAAAAAAGAGAGACTATCTTTAGCAAGCTGATATTTCTAGATTCAATGTTGTCATCACTAAACATATAAAATGGAATGAGGTCTCACTTATAGAAAATTAGGAATTAGAAAATATTTTAATATATAAACTCATAAAAGCCATAACCTAAGTAGTAATACTTAGTATGAAGATGACCATGTAAAATTATATTTGCTTGATATTCAACCAACTCTGGTGATGAGTCTAGCAATACTCATGATGAGTAAAAAAATGTAGGGTTTTTAATTTATTATCTAAAAGTCAATCCTATAGGAATATACCATCAATTAGGATGTCTATAACCTAAAATATTAATATTTAATGGATAAAAATTCAACCCGAATCTCGAATGTGTTTAATCATTAGATTATTCTAAATTAGCTTTTGGATAATTGACCTTTCATCCACCTCATATCTAGGTCTAAGAGATACTGGTGATTTATAATCAAATCCTCATCTTCATCACTAGGTTTGGATGATTCCTATTATGGTTGATGATTCTGCTATTTAAAATAAACAGGTTTTAGGCCTAAAGGTATTAGCCTATTACTGGATATGACTTGTTAAGCTTTTCCCTCCAAGTCTTCTCCTTTAGAAAAAAAAATGGTATGATAGGTATAAAACATGTCTACTTCACATGAAGATAATTTTTTGATCTCTTAATGCCAATTTCTTAACCTTACCATGATCAATATGCCTTTTCCAATAGCAACATCTATGACTAATTACAATCCATGTCTTGATTGAGCATGCCTTACTTTCTATAATTCCCCATTACTAATGAGTCTTTTGGCTTAGGAGTTGTTATTGTTGTTATCAACTTGAAGAAAAGATCATTGTCCACCTACACCATCTTTTTTAATAAGCAAGTATGATCAGTTTCAAGTGCCTTCTATATTTGATTCTTGAAGACAATTCATCACATTAATAATCCAACAAATCAATTCCTTGATGGCATATGAAAGTAGTTATAACCTTCTTGTAGGAATTAACGACTCTTTTCTACTAGGTGGAAGCTATTAGTGTCATGTTTGTATGAGTCTTACCGCATATAGTATTTCTTTCCTATTATCTATTGACCAAAGATGATTAAGGAGCTTGATTTTCTCTCTATGCATTAATTGGTCAAACATTTATTCAAGTCTTTTGATATTAAAAGAGTATTTTATACTTTAACAACCACTTTGGTAGCTCTTATTACTTTGTTACCAGGCTTCCTAGCCTCTTTAAACTTTCTTGATATAGTAATCTTAAATGGTTTATCTTTCTTAAGTTATATGATCAAAATTAGCTATTGTTAATTTTTCTCAAACTCCTTGTCAAAATTTAAATTGATAATTGAATAGACCATTATAACCTCACTCAAGTAACCAATTAGGTAAGTTCCCTTTAATGGCTTCTTTTGAAATGGTATAGATATCAATATCTTTCATTCTTATAAACCTTTTTATGATATATTTTTTGCATCCTCTTTATAATTAACTTGATGCACTCATGCTCTATTATAGTTGCAATGCAGTTGTTTTTAAGAGTCCTTAAATGAATTACATATTTGTTATAAATTCTTATAGGTCTTAAATAAGTCTACTAAGTTAGCAAGTGTTATCTTTGGTTTTGTTTTGTAAAAGTGCTCATGAAAAAAAAAGCCTTTATCACCTCTCAACTATTAATTGAATTAGGTATCAATACGAAGAATAAGTAGAATGATGTTTTGATTAATGAGGAACTAAATAAACTTAGTTTCACAAAGAGATTTATAGTACCATCTCCATATTGATTTATGAATTTGGAGATATATTCCCTCGTTGACTCACATCTTTCCTAAATAACTACTTGAAATCAGTAATTTTGATTCCTCTAGGAATTGGATGGATTTGATATACCCATTTAAGACATAGATGATGGTATGAATACCTTACTATATGTCCAACATCTAACCCATCTTATATAAGTGTCCAGCTTGTTTAATCCTATCAATCCTTCCCTTGGTTTCTGGTAGAAAACACGAGGCACAAGATTATTAAAGTAGCCTTGTTGGAAAGCAACCTGTGAGGCATTATCTTGCCCAAGCATAGGTTAGGTTATTTGTTTGCATATAAGGTTGTTAGGGCATATAATTAGCCTCAAGCTACCTATAAACCTATGAAGTAGGTGGTACTTTGTATGTCGTGCTTTATTAATATTGGGCTTCTATATGTGTTTGCTGCATAGGTATGTAATATCCAAGATATGATTAGGAACTGCTATGCAACCTTATCAAAGCATATTCAATTAGAATATACCCTAGTATGTGTTGTTTAGGAACTTGGATTCTAGCTCTAAACCAAGGTCGACATGTCACCTGGAAATTTAGAATAAGAACAACACATCATTTTAAACCTTAATTATATCCATTTACTTGAATGAAAAGGAAATAGTGTTATTTTGAAGACATTATTTATTGTCCTTTTTTTTTTCCCAACCAACCTATAAGAGATAACTTGCCAAGTACCTCCTTTTATATCCAGTTTTCATCTTTATCCTTTTACCAAACAAGACAAAATAAAACACCACCTTATAACCATTCTTGTGTACTATATTCTTAACTCTTTTGTTGTCATCACCTTTCTATCATTTTATTAGTAAACTCATACAAAACCACTGCCCAACCAACCAAAATTTCAAGGTTTTTGTGTACCTATTTTTGCTAACTCTCAAACCAAACAAAACAAATAGCATTTTATCTAACCAACGCTAATGATCTCTCATAAAGAACTAAGGGCTAAGGTCACACTAGCTCATGGTCTCTAGAATCCTATATAGTTTCTAATAAAAACCTATCAAAATAAGACATCAATGAGAAATCAACCAGGAATATCAAGGAAAACAATAAGCTTTGCAACAACGATAGAAAACAATCTTTATCTTGAAAACACAAACCCTAACATCCATCTTCTACAACAATCTATAGTCGCCCAAAATATTAAGGACCCGAGCTAAGACTTGCCTCAATTTCCCCCCCTTTTCCTTTAGTTTTAAGGTTGTCAGAACCTCAAAGCCTCCTACATTTTCATGTCATTAACTTTACAAGGAGATGGACATCTAATGTTCTTTTAGAGTAAAAATCATTAAGCTACCACTCCCTTTACAGGTATAACTGCTATAACATTCCCTATAATATGTTATTAATTCCTTGAATGTGTAGGTTTATGCATTTTTTACTTCCTTTTCTTTTGTTCATGAGATGATGGTTCTTGTGTTTTTTCTAGTTTATATGTGTTCCATTCTTTTCTTCACATGTTGTTTGTTTATTACTGAGTGCCATTATTTTTTTTATGTTTATTAGTCAAACTATTTTGAGTTTGGTTCCATGAGCATTTATATCCACTTAGGAAAAGAGAGAAAGGACGAACAAGGTAAAGATAGGAAGAAACTAGTTTAGGTTAACCATAGTTAAGCTTGCCTTCCTTTTTAAATGTAATACTACATGCTTCTTTGTTCTCTTTTCATAATTGTATATTGGTTTTCAGCAAAATATAGGTCATTGACTAATACGATCCAAGCAAGGTCAGATTTGAATTTTGGCGTAAAATCTCATACTATTTATTTTTACACTATCAAGCATAACTTTCAACTCGACCATTGGATCAAATTGAAATTTTTACAAGAGTTTCTAGACATGTTGTTATACATTGGGATAAAATTTCAGATCAATTTGATTTTGGGAAGGGATAATTTTATAGTGTCAAAGCTACTAGATGAATCTTGTCAAATCTATCTATCTGGACCTTCATCTACTTTTTGGACTATATCAAAATTACAAAAAGAATTCTGCTTAGATTCTATTTGCTTAGAAAGTAGACATTCATACCCTTCTGGTGATATATGGTAAACTTGTTAATTCATTCGAACAAGAGAGAATGACTTGTTTGAAGTCAGGATTGAAATCTTTTAGGAATGTGCTAAAATTAGAGAAACATCGTTTCCTGGTATATTATGGATTTCAATCAATACAAGGATTCCTTAATGCTTTTAGAAATATATGTGGCAGTTATTAACTTACTTATTCTACAAGGACTCTATATCCAACAAGGAGACATTTATGGAAGCAACTATTATCCATAGTTTACAAGGATTCCATAACTATTATGGAATGTATGTGGTGGTAAGAAGGCTTAGGATTATTTTGTTGTTTTTTTTCCTTATTTTATAAGTTTTCCTAGCACATTAAGGAGATTAAAGGAAGGCAATTGAAGGGAGAAAACTCCAGCAATTAAAAAAAAAGTTTCCTTGCTAATTTGGAGCATTAAGTTTCAGCACAGCCTCATTGGTATAGGGTTATATCTAGGTTCAAGTTCCTTTTTCAATTGCTTTGATTCTTAGGTATAAGGTTACCTCTAGATTGAGGTTTCAAACCTGATATTCAACTTTCTTAGGTTGGTTTTCAAATTTGTTATGGTTGTGTGACCACTTAATCATGAGGTTCACATCACTCACTGTAGGGTGAGACTTTTTTTTACTGGGTTTGTCTTGGTGTACACTGGACCCTTGGTAGGATAGTTTAGTAGAAGGTAGCCTATATAGTTTAGGTTTTTGTTTCATTAATAAGAAGAGACTAGTATGTAAATAGATGATTAGTAACCAAAAGGTAGTTGTAGGTCTCCTTTTATCTCTTCAATCTCTTTAAATGATGGGTATGGTGTTGTCTTACAAAACTATAAAGTGTTTGGAATGAGAGGTGTAAGCTCATGGATGTAGCTTCTATGAAACAAAAACATGGTAAGTAGGATGTGTCACATCCTTTTCTTTTGTTTGTTACTCGTTTCTATTCCTTCTGCTAGAAACGTATAGCCTTTAAATAAAAGCATGAGAATATAAGTAATGTCCAGTTATTATAATATATAAGAATGCATGAGTAAGATGATCAATTTTTAAGTGTGATGTATTTGGTTTTTGTTCCTTTATGATGAAAGGAGAACAAATCTCCCATTTGTTTTCATGGAGCCTTATTTTGCCAAAGGCTTATTTTTTAAATAGGAGCATTTTGTGTCTAACTTGGCAGATTTTTATACATAATGACATTTTCCTATTTTTTAGGTGTGTGATAATGTATGTGGGACATTGTTTATGCCATGTTGGGTTGCGTTTTATTAAAAAAATATTATATTGTCAAATCCTATCCCAACCAAAATAATCATTACCAAACTTTTTGTGAAAAGTTTCATTTTCATACATGACCAAGTCTCTTTTATATATATATATAATCCATATTAAAAAGGCCCATGGGGCTGACATTCCCAAATCCTTAAAACCCATCTTGGTTTTCTAAAATCCCATGTAAAAAAAATATTTTGCTATTCACTTATGATATTTTAGGTAAATGGACTCATTATGAGTCGTTGCCTGGATATTAAGAGAAGTAGTGCATCCTCTTGATTTTCCAAACAATGTCATCTAATATTCACCAATAATAAAATCAAGATTATTAAGAAATTTTCAGTTTAATATTCATCGATTACATCTGAGTATGAACCCAAAGTATTAAATCTTCATTCAACAAATATTGCTAGTGAAACTTGGGTGCCATAAGACAAGTGAATCTTATCGAGGCACCTTCTATAGGCTTTTCCTTGGATTCAGACTGGGTTCAATTAGACCAACATAAGCCCATGGATCATTAATTGACATGGGTTGATCAATAATTAGTCATAGGTTGTGATCAGGAGTGACCAACCTTAGAATTATCAATTCACCAAAAGTTATCCAAAGATAATAACTAGGTGCGGCAAAAACAAGTTAGATCATAAAATGGTCAGGTTAAACTAACCAACCAGAGTTTAACTCACAGTAGTAGACTTGCTATTATTCTATAGATAGACCAATGATAGTTTAAGCAAAATAAACTTTTAGAAATAAAAGACAAGATAACGATGCAACTTACATTTGGTAGGATGTTTAAGGTGGTAATATCCATAATACTAGGTGACAAATCCTCTTTTTATTTTTACCCCATTCTCAATCAAGCCTTTTGTTTTTATAGGCTTGCTACGATATTAGGTGCGATAAAATGACAGCTTTATTGGGGATTTTTTTTTTACTAAGCTTTGATTTTCATCTTATATTATTATCTTATTTGTTATGTTTACTTATTTACCACTTTAGCATGCATGTTTATTCATATATGACATGCATATTGGATTTGTTCCTTCACACATGATAACTATACTTTGAAAGCACACACCCTAAACTTTAAATTAGGGGGGAGTAAAAGTATTGTAATAGCTTTCAGCCTAGGTAAAGCTTATGAAACCATTAATTCTTGTTTAATTGTATACTTGGTAGTGGTTAGTATACCAAACTAATGCTAGTCATGACCTATTCTTTCACACGTCTTATAAGCTTCAAATCGACCACTATAGGATGATTACTAAGTAGTAAGGGACCTTTATAACCATGTAGTAACCTACCTCCTATGCATATAATGGCTAGAACCTACCTTTAGAATGGACCCTGTGTAATCTCACTAAGGTAAGCATAACATATAGCATTTTGAATTTCAAGACTTTTGATTGATAAATGGTTGCTGCACTATTGCAGTTGAGTAAAACAAACTACTCGAGATTGAATGTTGGTGGGCAACTAAAGAGTTCAAATTAGGAAAAGTCGGGTAAGGATCCCATCATCAGCATGACATTGAGATCAGATTCTAGCTTATCCTAGATCTATGGGAGGTGATCGTGTGTCACCCCTGTAGGGAGAATCTATGTCCAATATACTTATTTTATGTATACATTCTCATGCATTCTGCATTTATGTGCTTATAATTTTCATATGTCCCATTTTCATTATAGGTGAAATATAGGTCCCCTTAAAAGCCAACCCCTTGTCAAAATCTATAATTTATGACTTTGTAGTAGACGAATGAAATACAATGAAAGAGCTCAGTTTGAGGCTAACAAATAAAAAAAAGATTGATAATCTAAAAAAAAAAGCCATTAGGCTCGCTAATCTACTGAGAAGAGCCTTATAATCAAACCCATCAAGAGAATGAACTTTAACTCAACTTACAGTTAATGTTCAATAAGAACCTATGTAAGCAGCTCAATAAACTTTTATTCTATAAAATCAAGGTGAAAATGGATGCTCATTAGAGTCTTAGTTTATAACACATTTTCCTTTTACCCAACTAGAACCTGTACAAGCACCACCAACCATTGATCTGACTTCCAATGGCTCCTACAAGGCAAAATCAAGTGAGGATGTTGATGATGATAAACTATCTGCCATCAAGGAGAGATTGAGAGCCATTAAAGGGATAAATCTTTATGATCTTATAAAATCTACTAAGATATGCTTGATCCCAAATGTAATAGCTCCAAAGAAGTTTAAGGTACCAGATTTTATCAAGTACAATGGTACACAATGCCCAATAACCCATCTCAAAGTATACTACAATAAGATTGCTAGAGTGGTCCATGATGAGAAGTTACTGATTCTTTTTTTTTTAGATAGTTTGAGTGATGCCGCTTTAAGCTAGTACATGAGGCTAAAAAACACCAAGGTTAGAAGGTGGAGGAACTTGGTAAATAATTTCATCAAAAGATATAAATTCAATATAGATGTCATTCCCCACAAATCAAGCCTATAAAATATAAAGAAGAGACACAAGGAATCCATTAGAAAATATGCTTAGAGATGGCACGAGATAATTGTTTAGGTAAATTATGTGTTTGTAGAGAAAAGGATGGTCAATTCTTTCTCTAACACCTTTAAGACCCCATACTTTGAATACTTGGTAGGAAGCACAACAATATTTTACTGACTTAATAGTTATTGCCGAGAGGATTGAACAAGCTGTAAGAGGTAGTAAGATTTTAGATCCTTCCAAAAAGAAAGGTTTTGATAGAAGAAAGAAAGAAATTGAGGTGTATAATATTAAAGATGAGAATAATAAAGGCAAGAAAAAGAACCAATAAAACAATAACTTTAGTTTCTAAACACCTGCTTTTTTCATAGCCAATATAAAATTCACCTCACCATGTCTCATAAATCAATCCAATACCTAAACTAGACCAAGAATAGTTACCACCATTGCTTATACATCTAAGAGAAATGTACCAAAAATTTCTTAGCAATGACCAAGTTGCTCATGTTCCTTTAACCCTCATACAACCTCTATTCATGTAGTAGTATAAGCCTAATTAAACCTATGAATACCATGCTTGTACTAATGGCCATAATATTGATAGTTGTGTGGCTTTCAAAAGAAAAGTTCTTTAACTTATTAAGGCATAATGAATCATCTTTGATGAAGCACTGAATGTGAACTGAAACCTATTTCTAAGTCATGCCTCTAGAAGTCGAGGAGTAAATTCTATTGGAGATGGGGAAAGAGGTAAAAAAGTCTTCGACGTAACTATAAAGAAGCTATATGACATGTTAGTGCAAACAAGATGCCTCAAGCCTCCATCCAAGATAAAGGTTATGTGAAAATTGGATAAGTTTTGTACATAATCTCACCAATATGAACACAACATTAACTTCTATGAGGAATTCTATAATGAGGTGGAAAGCTTGATGGCATTAAGAGTACCGAGGATAGAGGATTATAAGAAAGATATAGCAATTGGAATGGTGATTTATTAAGATGGTAAGGATAAGGTTTATAAATATCAGCCAAGTATGGAAGGTCCCTTAATTGGAATGTCTTGCCTTGCAACCATAGATACTCTCTGTATATTGTGAGTCCTTCTCCTATCTTCCATGCTAATGTATGAGGATTATTTAGAAGTGGGAGATGTTTCACTGAAAAGTTAAAGATATAAAGGAAGGCAAAAACAATGTCAAAGAATTAGTCAGGAGTGATGAAGTTAACAAGCTAGTGATTAATGAGGAAAAAACTAAGTTCTTAAAATTAATAAAGCACAATGAATATAGTGTAATGAACCCACTGAAGAAAACTTTTTGCCATTGATCTTAAGCTTTGAATTGTATAAGAATGCATTGTAAAAGTTCCTCAATGAGGCTTATATCCTATAAAATATCACCCAAAACTTTATGGAGCATTTGGTTGGGAGGATTCAAGCCACTAATTATTTGTATTTCATTGAAGATGAGCTAGACCCCAAAGGGAAATGTCACAATAAACCTTTGTTCATCTTGATAAAATACAAAGATTATGTAATAGCCAAGAAGATGATAATATTGTGTATCTTAGAATATATTGTCAAAGCATATCCTAGATAAGATGCTAGTTGATGCTTCCCACGAGAGGTCAAGTACTATGACAACAAGAGTTTATGATGGGTCCTTAAGACATGTTATTGAGAACAATGATAATGAGCTAATAATTGTTCTATAACCTTTTAGGTGGCACTGCAAGTGATGGACATTCACCCCTCCTATAGTATGTGATTAGTAATTAAAAGTGCATTTTTATCAAGGTTTTATATCATCATTTTGCACTTGAAGTATCAATAACTCCTTAACTAAAACATGTTTTATAATAACAAGTCTGATACCATAAGATACCTTTAATTTATGGTAAATGTTCATCTTAAATGCAGGCCTATCACATAAATGAAAGGATTGATTGATGAGTTTAAGTACGGAAATTGAAAGGACAAAGAGAGGGCCAATCTTAGAAAAGAGATGCTGGTTCAGTCCAAACTGGAACACTGTTCGGTCATTGGGTCATATCTGGAGCTGTAGATCTTGGATTTAGGTCTGCCTTATATGGATGGAAAGCTAAGACATAGGCCTAAAACTTTCACAGGAGTCCAAGATTTAAAAAGGTTGTTTTCAAGTCCAAATTGTAGCAACAACGGAGAAGTCCGAATCTGTCCTGCAGCCCAGACACTGTTCAATGTTCAGCCCATATCTCGAGTTCTAGAAGTCCAAGTGACCTCAAGTTTTTTTTCCTGGAAAGCTGAGACAATTTCCGAGAACTTTCATGATTTAAGTCTGTTCAAAGTATGACGTTATCAATGACGTTTTTGGCAGACAAGAAGATAAGGATTGTCACCAAGTCAAGATGTGGCCACCCACTCAACAATTAGTCAACAAATCAATAGTTCTGAATTTTGGCCTATAAAAAGAGGCATTTGCCATGTATTTAGGCATCTTGGTTTTCAGATCAAGATCATGTTTTTGCTCTCTCTTTATATTTTGTAATGCTTAAGTTTTGCTTATATTAATCTATTGTTTATGCTTTTCATTTCCTTTCCTTGTTTATTTATGTTTCTCTCTTTCATTATGTTTAGCTAAGTTTATCATGTCAAGGTGAAAAGGGTACACTAATGGTGTAAGAATAAGTATAATATAAACTCAACATGTACCTTAATGTTTGATACTAACATGTTTTATATTTGTTATCTTATTCACTTTTAATACTTTGCTTGTTAGATGGTTAATCTAGATTTATGTTGTATAACCCTTGGTACAACAAATATGTGGCACTTTCATAGCTCAAACTGCATGGTATAACCGACACTTGTGCTATGAAAGAAACTTGATTTGTTGTTAACATAAGTTATAATCATGAATGTCTGATAACATTTACAAGTATCAGCATTATTCGAATAAGATAACTAATGTAATCATGTTAACAATTTATAATCCGATTGAAACCTCCTTTGTGTGTGGTTTCCAGTTGAGTAATAAAAAGAGTTTATACTATACTTGTTTGAAATACCATTATTGGATCCTCTAACCTTGACAATTATTTTATCCTTGTTTAATCCTTACATCAATATCACATCTCAAAGCTCTCTTTAACTTATTATTGTTGTTGTTGTTGTTGTTGTTGTTATTTATAATTTATATAGTTAACATCCCTGTGGTTCAACCCCGATCTTTCCAGGTTATTTATTACTTCGACACTCCTGCACTTGGGAGAAGACATCAATCTTTTGGTCGTGTCAGTATGTTATTGGGAAGACTATAGATTCATTTTACTATGGTTGTACTGTCTTCTCTAAACTAGAGGGTAAAATTCATCAGAAATAGAAGATTGGTGACTCTGAGAGCTAAATAAGCCTCAACAATGATAAGAAATGTATCCATCCCCTATATTAAAGTAGAAGACAATAAAAAAAGGAAACTTACATGCCTTTGAGGCAATGAATGCTAAATGGGTACTAGAAAATATTGCAAGAAGGAAACATGATATTTTTTAGGCTGCCAAGATGGTTGCAAAGTACTTCTTGAAACATGGATTACCTTTTGAGTATAACCTAGACACGAAAATGTCTAAGAGGATTAATGTGATGAAGTGCACAAATCAAAGGTTTGGCTTAGGGTTTAAGTTGGGTAAGAAACACTATAAGAGAGCTGCTAAGGCAAAAAAGGAAAGGAGATTGGCTCAAATTGAGGGACTAAGCCTAATGAAGAAGGTATAGAGACTCCTATTATCCATATGACATTTCCTCAACCAGCACATATAATACGACCTAAGTATATGCTGAAGGATTTAAAGAAGAAATGTGTTCATGCTATTGTCAATTTGGAAGGAAACGAAGGGAAAGGCTATGATGGAGACCTCAAGGCTAAAAAGGACTCTCATGAAATGCTACCCCAACTGAATGTCGACACTTTAAAAGATGCCCCAATTAAGGAGTTTGTGAGAAAAATGGTCAAGGGAGAAGAGCTGAATAATTAGGAGATCTAGGAGGTCCATATTGTCTTCATAATGTGTTGTGTATTATGTGCCTTGCTTAGCTATTTTGTTCTTACATTTCCACCAATCATGGTTTAGATAATGGCATAAGGTTTTTAATTCTGCTGAACATTTCTCAAAGTTTTAACGAGATCATGCATTTTCTATTTAATTATGCCTTTTTCTTCCTCATGCCTATTTACTTTTCCAACTCAGTTTACACACTTACACCAAATACTTTTTGCTTTCAAGAACCCAAAAAATGAATCCTTAATAAATACACATACATATTGTACTAAGAATAATTGGCTAAATTTTGATGAAAATGTAACTGCAATAGATGAGGAAGAATGGAAAGAAGATGCTGTTAAGGAATTCACTAAGTTCAACGATCTGAACGAGCTTGAGAACATGCCAAAGAAGAAATATAATAGAAGATAATTGAATATAGGTATGTTGATTTCATCTGAATAGAGATATGGTTTGATCACTTTGTTAAAGGAGTATGTAAATGTATTTGCCTAGTCCTATATTGACGTGCTCAATTTAGTCATTGATATTATATTGCACCCTTAATAATAGGGTATAAACCCATAAAGCATAAACTGAGATGGAAGAGGTTTGGTATATTGATCAAGATTAAGGAGGAAGTGAAGAAATAGTGGGATGTCAGGTTTTTAAAAGGAGAACAAATCTCCCACTTGTTTTCATGTGCCTTTTTTTGTCGAAAGCCTCGTCTTTCAAACAGGAGCATTTTATTTCTAATATGACAGGTTATCATACAAGATGACATTTTCCTCTCTTTTAGTGTATGGCAGTGTATTGTCTTTCAAATAGGAGTATTTTATTTCTAATATATTAGGTTTTTATACAAGATGATATTTTCCTCTCTTTTAAAGTATGGTAGTGTATGTGGGATCATTGGGTGATGCTTGTTTGACATCGTTTATAAAAAAATATTATTTTATCAAATCCTATCCCAACAAAAAATGTCATTACCAAAATTTTCAAGAAAATTTTCCTTTTCATACATGGTCAAGTCTTTCGAATACATACACACACATTCTTGCTTCTTGCATGTTTTGATTTTTTTTTTATCTTGTTTGGCATTTTTTTTAAAAGGAAAACTTATTGCATGAATTTTAGGGTTTTATAACAAGTTTATAAAATCCATTAAGGCTTGGCCTAGATTAAAAGGCCCATGAAACTAAAATTCCTAAATCGTTAAAACCTATCTAGGTTTTCTAAAATCCCATGTAAAAAACAATTGCTATTCACTTTTGATATTTAGGATAAATAGACTCAATATAGGTTATTGCCCTAAATATTAAGAGGAGTAGCACATCCTCTTAAGTTTCCAAAATATTCCAGTATAATATTCACCAAGAATAAAATCAAGAGTATTAAGAAATTTTTTAATTTAATATTCATCGATTACATTTGAGTATAAATCAGGAGTATTAAATATTCATTCAATAAATATTGCGAGCAAAACTCGAGCATCATAGGACAGGTGAACCTCATTGAGATGGCCCATTTCTAGGATTTAGACTAGGTTCAATGAGCTCAATATAAGCCCATGGATCATTCATTGACATGATTTGATTGATAATTTGTTACAAGTTATGATTACGAGTGACCAACCATAGAACTATCAATTCACCAAGTGTTATCCAAAGACAATAACTAAGAATGGAAAAAAGAGGAAAACCATAGAATGACTAGGTTAAACCAACCAATAAGGTCTTAACTCATAATAGTAGACCCGTTATCACCTTGTAGATAGACCATCGGTAGATTAGGTATAACAAACTTATAAGAATAAAAGACAAGACAAACAATGCAGTCTATCACATGTAAGATGCTTTATAGTGATAGCATATCATTCATTGACATGATTTGATTGATAATTTGTCACAAGTTATGATTACGAGTGACCAACTATAGAACTATCAATTCACCAAGTGTTATCCAAAGACAATAACTAAGAATGGAAAAAAGAGGAAAACCATAGAATGACTAGGTTAAACCAACCAATAAGGTCTTAACTCATAATAGTAGACCCGTTATCACCTTGTAGATAGACCATCGGTAGATTAGGTATAACAAACTTATAAGAATAAAAGACAAGACAAACAATGCAGTTTATCACATGTAAGATGCTTTATAGTGATAGCATATTCCCTCTAGCATAATCAATCTCTCACCATAGATCTTTGAAGACCAGCTAGGGTTTTTAGTAATCATAAAACTAGGTGACAACTCCTATTTTCATTTTTACCCCATTCTTAAATAAGATTTTTATTTTTATAGGTTCGTCGTTATGTTGGGTGTGACATACCAAAGGGCAATGAAGTTGATCTACCATGATATGATCAATCATAAAGAGAGGTTTATATTGATGGTATTATAGTGAAATCAAAATCAAAATCTACCCACCTAGATGAATTATATGCTATCTTTGAATAGAAGAGGATGTGCAACCTAAAAATGATCGTTGTAAAATGTACCTTTAATGTGTAAGTTGGGAATTTTCTATGATTTTTAGTGCATTAATGAGGAATAGAGGTAGGAAAAATAAAGCACAATAAATCATATAAGCACGACCTCCTTAGAATAAGAAGAAATCACAAAGTCTTATCAATAAGATTAATTTCCTAAGAAGGTACAATACAAATACAACAGGAAGATCAGACTTTTACTAATCTGTTGAAAGGAAAGAACTTTAATGATTTTTAGTGAATCAAAAGGTGACAAATTGCTTTTGAAGACATAAAAACTTATCTAGCTAAACCACTAGTATTAACCTTATCAAAGCCTGAGAAGACTTAAAGGTTGTACATTTCAACAACAAATGTACCTATCAACATTATTATAATAAAGCCAATTTCATGGTAGTTATGCTTTGATGGATCTAAAACCTAGAATAAAACTAGTTCAGGGTTGATATTAATATCCCTAATAGAGCATAAAGTGCCCTTATCTTTGATTATAGTGTTTCTAGGCTTATTGCTAAGGTCAAATATTCAGCGTGATTATTTGTGCAAAGAAAATCAAGCAAAAAAGATAAGGGTACTTTATGCTCTATTAGAGATATTAATATCTAAAGATTCATTACTTATTATCAATAATTTATCTAGAGAATAGATTTGAACACCCCACCCTAGGTCCATACCATGTTATGGCCACAAACCTAATTAAAATGTTTTTTGATCTTATTTTTATTTTTTCAATGAGAGGAAACAATAAAAAAGCAAATGACTTGGCTCAATATGGATCAAGATTCAAGATGGTCTTTAATGATCATGACATTATCCTTATGAAAATTATTGATCAATCAAACATAATTGATGTCCAACAAAAATGTCATGATGAACATAACAATGCAAATTCCATGGTAAAAAAAATATGTAAAACAGTAACAATAAGTTTGTTTTTGAAATTCTCTACCAAGTATAAGCAAAGGGTTTTAACAATACTAGTGCTCTTGATCCTAAAGGATTAGAGAAAGGAAAATATAAATTTCCTACACTACTCCTTATAGAAAGTTTCAAGCTCTTTAAAAATAAAAGAAACCAATTATGTACTTTTAGTAGATATACTATATAGGAGATATAAGACTAGAGTTTTGCTCGGATGTTTAGGAACAAAAGAAGCCTTGTTGGTCATATTTGAGGTTCATGAGGGGCTATACAGAGCTCATTAATTTAGAATTAAGATGAGATAGTCAATAATGAATCATGGCTTTTAATAACTAGGTATAACCATGAATTATATTTCTTCTGCAAAAGGATTTCAATGATGCCAACAGTTTAGCCTAATTCAATATGGACCATTAAACAAGCTTAATGTAGTGGTCAAAACATTGTTATTTAGAAGATGAGAAATGGATATTATTGGTAAAACACACCCGCCTTTATCAAAAAGACATAATTATATCTATATAGCTATGAGTTACTATACCAAATAGGTTAAAGCTATTCCTTTTCAATCAATTAATGAAGAAATAGTGATCAAATTTATTAAGAAATATATCATACACAAGTTTTTACTTCCAAAAACTATCACCACTAACTAACTATTAATATTTACTAGGGAAAATGTGAAGCAATTCGCACAAGAGTATGAACTCAACAAAACAAACTTTGATCATGAACATTGAAAATTGATAAAATTAATTATAAAGCTTGGCATTATGCTTTGTTAGAAGTACCGTTAGAACATAGGACATCATAGAAGACTGCATTAAAAACATCACAATTTACTCTAACATATGACCATGATGACATGTTATATATAGAGCTTAGATTATTAACAAAAACTAAGTCGTGTAAGGTATTTTCTATAACTTACAAACATTGTGCACTATCTCACAATTCACAACAAATTGAAATAGTGCCATTTTCTTTTCTTTTATTCTGGTTACTAAACTTTTTTTTCTTTGATTTGATCCTGCTAGAGCATAATTGGTGGTCAATAGCTTCTAATTTGTTAAGGAATGATATAATTACAAGATCCTATAATTTTACAAGACCTATAGTCAAATTAGGTAGTTCTTTTAAAATGGCACTAAAAGTTAACTTTAATCCTCTAACTTATCAAATGATATGTTTCCAGTCCCTATAGTTTTTGAATATTCACTTTGGGTAAAAAAAACTTTATTTTTCTCATTTTTTAATCAATGGGGTTGAAAGAGGAGAGAGAGTCATCAGATTTCAGTGGAAGAGAGAAAAAAAGTCTTTTGAAATCAATTTCATTGGATTTCAGTGGAAAAGAGAGAAAAAAGTCTGTTGAAATTAATTTCAAGAAACTAAAAAGTGAGTTGAAATTGATTCTGGCCACTAAAATGTCAATCTTAATGTCAATGATTTCCATTCGATGTGAAGAGTCCAACCAAGGTATTATTTTCCCTTCATCTTTCTTAGGATAGTAGATCTGGCATCGAAAAATGTTTTTAGTTTCGGGTTGAAGTTTGATTTTTGGATCACTTTTCTTTAAATTTATGGCCATAAATGGGTTTTTGAGGTATTTTTGGGTGAAAACAGGTTTAAAAATGGGTTTTCAAGCCTCTTAAATTCAGAAGCTTAACTTTTTGGGTACCTAAGCTGATCGAAATCGAACAAAAATGACATATTGTTTGTTCTCTTTTTAAATCTAGAAATAAGATTCAATTAATTTAATCCTTGATATAAATAGCAATAAGCATGTCTAGCTCAATTGGTTAAGTGCAAGGCTTTACGTCATGTGGGCTTGGGTGTGAGCTTTTTGGTGCAACTGATTTTTCCTAATCAAATCACAAAACTCATATTTTTTTTTTGTTTTTAAAAGAAATCACTGAATAATATTATTTAACTTTATCCTTGAAATAAAGAACAAGAAGCTTGTGTAGCTTAGTTGGTAGAGTGCAAAGTCATTAATCATGTGATCTTAGTTTTGAAATCAAATTTTTTTTATATATAATTTTCTTATATTATAGCGGGTATCAATAAATAATTATTTTTTTGGATTATTTAAGAGTAAATTTCTCTTTTCATGTGGATTTGATATATTTATAAAAGTGATTTTTACTAAAACATTGCAAATATTATTAATCTATAAATTCTTGATGTGTTTTTATATTTTGAAAAAAAAAAGAATGGAACATTTCTACAAGAAAGACCTAGCCTCTCTTTTTATTGGTCAGGCATGCTTGCATGTGTAGACCCACATGTTTTGCCTGTTTTCCATTAACTTTGTTTATATATAAAAAAAAAATTAAATTCAAACCCATTAATATAGATTAATTAAAAATTTATTTGTGCTCCTTTTCATTGAATGCCATATAATTTTTTCATTTTCTTGTACTAAGATTACAACATTTTTTTTAGTAGGTGCTCTTTTGTACAACCCTTTATGATAATGTTTTCTAGAATTATTTTATCAATGTCTTTTGTATGCCTACTTTTATTATTGAATGATTAAATAAAAAATGATTTTAAAAAATAAAGTTGTTAAACCCAACTTGGTCATGTGTTTGGTAGCTTAACCCATGTCGATACTAGATATCATCATCTTAGTATTTAAAAAACAATGTTGGAACATCGACGCCTTGAGTGAAATCAGGGTTTTGTTGGATCAATCAGGTTGTGCTTTAACTCGTTTGCTCGACCGGGTCATATAAATCAACTTCAACCCAGTTTAGTTTAAAACTCAAGCCAAACAAGTGTCCAACCCAATGGGTCTCCATTTTTAATTGAAACTGATTAACATATTAGCATCGCCTACAAAGACTTTTTTTTTTTACATTAGAAATTAATCTTTGATCAAATATCTTAACTTGAATCTGTTTGTCATCTTCATCGCTTACTTTTTAGTTATCGTTAACAATTCTTTTTAACATTTATAGGCACATACAATCCTCAATCTATTTTATTACTCTTATGCATCAAATTTTGCCTTCACCATTTAATGTTTTTTTTTAGAATACACGTTAGTACTACCTGCATATTGTTTTTTATATATTTTAAAAAAATTGATTCGACCTGCACCGAAACGTAGATCATTGACTAAGAATCATTAAAAAAGGTTGCTTATTGTAACACGTGCAGTTTAAAATATCAATCTACAATGTTAGAAGAGTTAGAGGATTTTGATGAGATAATACTCCATGTATTGGATCACTTATTAACATATAAGAAGAAGGATAAAAGGATATACAATAAATATGTTTGATAAAAAAATTTCTTAGTGGGTGATCTTGTATGGAAGTTCATACTTCTAATTTCCAATAAGAATCCAAAATATGGTTTCTTAACTGGAAGTTTCCATATGTTGTTTCCTGATTAGTACTTAAAAGTGTATTTTTATCAAGGTTTTATATCATCATTTTGCACTTGAAGTATCAATAACTCCTTAACTAGAGCATGTTTTATAATAACATGTCTAATAATATAAGATACTTATAATTTATGGTAAATGTTCATCTTAAATGCAGGCCTATCACATAAATGAAGGGATTGATTGATGAGTTTAACTACTGAAATTGAGAAGACAAAAAGAAGGATAAGCTTAGAAAAAATATGTTGGTTCAGTCCAAACTAGAACACTGTTCAGTCATTGGGTCATATCTAGAGCTGTAGATCTTGGATTTCAGTTTGGTTTATATGGCTAGAAAGCTAAGACATAGGCCTAAAACATTCAGAGGAGTCCAAGAATCAATTCAGCTGTTTGGAAGTCCAAATCTTAGCATCAAAATAGAAGTCTGAATCTGTCCTGCAGCCCAGACAATGTTTAGTGTTTTGCCCATATCTCGAGTTCTAGAAGTCCAAATGCATTGATTCTTTTTAAAGTTAGAAAGCTGAGACAATTTCCTAGAACTTTCATGAAGACAATCTGTTCAAATTTTGATGTTAGCAATGGCGTTTTGTTTAGACATGAAGATAAGGATTGTCACCAGGTTAAGATGTGGCCACCCACTCAACAATTAGTCATCAAATCAATAGTTCCAAATTTTTGCCTATAAAAGGAGGCATTTGCCATGCATTTAGGCATCTTGGTTTTCAGATCAAGATCATGTTCTTGCTCTCTCTCTTTATATTTTTGTAATGCTTAAGTTTTGTTTATATTAATCTCTTGTTTATGCTTTTCATTTCATTTCCTTTACTTAGTTAACTTATATCTTATTTATGTTCTTATCTTGTTTATTTATGTTTCTCTCTTTCATTATGTTTAGCTAAGTTTATTATGTCAAGGTGAAAATGTTACATTAATGGTGTAAGAATAAGTATAGTATAAACCCAACATGGACTTTAATATTTGATACTAACATGTTTTGTATTTGTTATCTTGTTCACTCTTAATACTTTGCTTGTTAAATGGTTAATCTAGATTTATGTTTTATAACCCTTGGTACAACAAATACTTGGCACTTTCATATCCCAACCATATGGTATAATCGACACCTGTGCTATGAAAGGAACTTGATTTGTTGTTAACATAAGTTATAATCATGAATACCTGACAACATTTACAAGTATGAGCATTATTCAAATAAGATAACTAATGTAATCATGTTAACAATTTATAATCCGATTGAAACCTCCTTTGTGTGTGGTTTCTAGTTGAGTAATAAAAAGAGTTTATACTATACTTATTTGAAATACCATTAGTGGATTCTCTAACCTTGACAATTATTTTATCCTTGTTTAATCCTTATATAAATATCACATCTCAAAACTCTCTTCAACTCCTTTTCTGTTATTATCTATTTCTTTATTTGTAATTTATACAGTTAACTTCCCTGTGGTTCGACCCCTGTCTTGCCGGGTTATTTATTACTTCGACACTCCTACACTTGAGAGAAGGCATCAACTCTTTGGTCGTGTCATTTCCAAAGTTCTCAAATGACATGTTTTTAATCTAGCAAATCAAGGTAGGGAGATGCATTATCGATCAATCAATAGTCGATAATTGAAGAAGTACTACACTTATATGAAGACAATGCTGGAAAATGGTACCTCTAGAAAAATTAAGGATAAATCAAGATATCACAATTATAAAATTGCTACAGGTTTATTTTGATTGCGCTATAGCCTGATTAACTAGGTTTTGTTTTATATTTTGGCTTAGATTTTATGTTTCTCTAATGACAATGTGAATTTAAGTTATTATTTAAAATACAATCACTTAAAATAAATGAACATCAATTTTCAATGAATCAAAAAAGAAGTATAAAACTTAATTTTATAAAGGAAATTTAACTCAAAATTTAGTATATATAATAAGTATTATTCATCAAAGAAAACTACTTCCTATTTGGTTTTAGTAGTTTCCAAAGTAACACTTATAGTACAAAGGTAACCTATAGCTTTCCTCTTAGTTTGCCTTTGTCCTCCAAGGAACGAAAACATTGCATTAGTTAACTCTTGGAGAGAAAGACTTTTCTAAATGATTTCTAAACTTAGTCTCTCTAAGAGTTAGAATGTATTTAGCCATATTAAGCTCTTCTTCCTTTCTGGTTAATTTCTCTCTTAAGTTGGCCACCTTAGCCTACTAAGATTGCACTTGTTCTAATAAATTTCTAAACAACCAGTTTGCCTACTAAAATTTAAAGTACTCAGCATCTTAGGATTGCTTATGGTTTACTAAAGACTCTTAAGCATCTTTATTGCTTTTAAACATCTCAATTGTATACTCTTTAGTTTTGGTGAAAGATTCAATGCTAGTTTAAAGCTGCACTAAATCCTTTTATGAGCATTGATTATTACACTATGTGGGTTTTTTGAGAGGATGTTTTCCAAGAGTTTCTTTTAAAGACCAGTGATGACTTGATTACCTAAAAGGTTGTTTCCATAGGCAAAAATGGCCAGGAATTCCTTGATATTGGCCATGAGAGAATCTTTAGATTGACTATCTTTATCAAGCTCTAGTTTAGGAGAAGAGGCTTCCAAAGTTAAAGGAGCAGATGAAGCAACCATATTATTCGATTGTTTTACCCACATTTACCTAGTATTTTGTTCATGTTTTATATATATAATTCCTTGATAATCTTTATTTTATGTTGTGAAGGCACTTTGGGATGTAAGATTCGAAAAGGAGTAAACTGGAGATAAAATTAGACCATGTTCCAACCCTTGTCGAGTATTGGTATATTTGACCTTTGATCGATGTTTTATGCAGAACTTGAGTTATAGAGGTCAAAATGAAGTGATTCCAGTGGCATTAGAAAGATAACTTCCATACTTTTCTATCATATATGGAAAGAAAAATAAAAAATAAAGGGCACGGAATTCGCAGCCTTCAAAGACAAGTCTTGCATTCTACCAATTTTGACATTTGGCCATTCCGACTTAGAGAAATCCATTTGATACAAACTCAATTTTGTTGGATTCCTTACTCAAAGACCTATTAACCTACCATATTTAGCAGAAAAAGAGCTCATATGAGAGAGATATGAATTTTATAAAATAACTTATAAATTCTGCCAGCAGACAGGTTTTGTGAAGAAACAAGTCCAACTTACTTAAATGTAGATTATCTACTTTGGAAATGACTAATTTTTTTTTTAGTATTCAAATGGATTGGAGTGATGTGGGGATTAGGGTTTTCTATGTAATAATTAGAAAGAGAGAAAGAAAGAAAGAGAGGAGGCGACCAGAAAGAAGAAGAAAACTTTCACTCTTTACTCTTATACCTGAAATTATATTCTTATATTTTCTCTTCATTAATTTTTCGATAGACATGCAAGGCTAAGTTATTTTTCTTGGTTGAAAGGATACAAAAACCTTCAAATTTCAAAAACTGATGAGTATTAATGTTTTTCTATGCTTATTTCCTATGATTGTTTAGTTTGATTGTTAAAGCGGACTTTAACTTATTATTCTAACCAATCTAATGCTAAGTTTGCTATCAAAACCGAAGTTGTGATATTTAAATTTGTGAAACGACTAAGTTTAATAATTATGGCAAATCTATTTTGTTGATCTTAGGGAAAACATTCAACTAAATCAAACATAGACTGCAGACAGTTATGTTGTCTAGATTTATCAACCTATCTAGTTCTTAAGATTGCCATTGAATTAAATTACTAGTGCGGACATTATGGTTGTTTAATGGTAAGGGTTAGTTACACTGCAGATCACTTAATTTACTAATGTTAAGGAAATATAGATATTTAGAATATAAATTGACGTATCATTTCAATGATCAGATTCGATTTTTGTAGGTGGTCATTTACTTGAGACCAAGGTTTTTCTCTTAATAAATTTTGGATTTATTTAATTTAGCTTGATTATTTTATTCTGTTTACCATAACATAGTCTATATAACCTCAAAACCCCCAAACTTTGAATCATCTAACATAAAGACCTAAACTAGATCATGAGATTGACCACTTGCTTGCTCTATACTATCTTGTTTGTTTAAGCTAGGATAATTAATTTGTATGACCATGACATCGCGACAATAGATAATCATGAAAAGAGGTCATTTATGCTTCCTTTATAAGATGGAAACCAGATCAATATTAAAAGCTTACCTTTTAGTTCAAAGAGGGATCAAATAGTGGTTCTGATACATATTTTATCAATAGTCACTAGAGGAATAAATATGTCATCTTCTCCATATCTTGATTCGAAGCTACTATTACTAGTGAAGGCTCAACCATAGTATCCTTCATCCCCATTCTATACCAAAAAAGCAAAAGTATAATTGTGCCTTCATCTAGTGCAAGACACTATTACTAGTTGCTTTAGATTTTAACCCTTTTAAGATAGCTTTAACCAATGTATCTACCCTTTTTATTATCGCCTCGTCCATAACAACATCACTAGAAGATGAGGATGAGCGAGATGTTATTTCAGGGCTTGTATCTATATTAGCCTATAATAATGGTCATTATCATATGGACAAACTTTAAGAGCTTCATCTTCAAGAATAGATTTAGATACATTTACTGAAGGTAAAAGAGGAGTAGCTTTAGGGACTTGTACTTTAAAAACATAGAAGAAGAAAAAATAAAGATATTTCAGAGGTTATAGAAACTGATGAGATGAAAACAAACTAGATTTTGGTTAAAATATTTACCCTAGGCCTATTCCTTAGATTAATAATAAGGGTTTCATCATATTCATATTCTTTAGCTAGAAAAGAATGTGGAGCATATGAAGGATTAACGTTTTTAGGTGGTAAAGGAATCCTGGTAGGTTAAGAGGCTGGGTAAAAGTCACAAGGCCATATCAAAACACTATGTATTGTTCAAGTAAATAAACAAGACAAAATCCAAAGTATTATTACCGGGGGACTCGGCGAGGAATTCTTTTAACTAGTTTGTTATCCAGGGTTATAAAATACTTCCTTTTGTTTCCTTGAGTGGAAAGTTCTTCAATAAAAAAATAATTTATCTTTTCTATTTATTCCAAGAAAGCATAAAACACAATGCTTATGGCTTTCTTGTGTGTGAACAAATATCTTGTATTGTGAAAACAACTAAAGTAAAGTCTACTACTTAATAGAATTCTTGGTGAGCCTTTGTTACTAAAGTTGCATCTTTTACCTCCTATAGACTCTCAAATCAGGATTGAGGAATTTGGATGCTTAAGTTAGTAAATCATAGGGAGATAATAATTATAGAAAAAAATAAAAACAAAGAATATAGGAGAGTATATGTTGTGATTTTCATGTGTGGTTATTTGTTATTGTTTCCTAGTGACCTAAGTTATTTATACACCTCGATCACTACCAGATTTAACAGTTTTACTGCCAAAAATTTATGTTGGTATTTACACTAGCAGTCTGTCGGTAATAAATATACTGATTGATTTACAAATGGACAAGGCGTGCCAAAAAAAAATTTACATGCTTTATTCTGTTAGTAAATCCATTTGTAAATATAACATATCACAAATAGAATATATTTGTAATTTCATCGGTGCGTTAATAGTAGTAGTGGCATTTGCAGTAATTTTTTTCCAACTCTCTAGAATATATGTCAGTAACTCCATCAGTAATAGTGACTTTTGTAGTAACTTTTTTCCAACTCTCTAGAATATAACAATAGAGTTGTGTCATCGGTAACCTTGTCAGTAATAGTTTTTTTTTAAAATATTGAATAGAAGTAGAAAGATAATGAAAATCAAATCAAATATTTATTATAAATTTAAACATTTGTATGTTCAAATACGATAAATCTAAAATAAAGACGGCGCTAAAGGAGGAGGAGGAGTTTGGTCATCACCAAGACCATGGGGCCAATTAGGGGGTGCACATGAATCACTCATCTGTGATCTCATCTCCATTATCAATCAGTGAAGTTCTTCATAATCATCAGTGAGTCGTTCATATATCATTAAGATGGGTCGTTTGATCCTATACCCATTGGTCTAACATCGCCCTATCGAAGCACTGCGAGTTGTCTGTAAGTTCTCGGTTCTTGTGTTAGAGAGTTTGCACACCTAAATATTTCTAGCGGATCCACCAGATGATCCAGCCTCCAACCACAAATCTGGATCGATATCCGGATAAGTCGAAGGATCATTCCTGTATATCTCCTTAAACTGGTTATTATATGTATCCTGCAAAGAAAAAATAAATTCATCAAATTCAAAGAAATAATAACTTAAGAAAAAAATGACTAAAAACCAACATACCATAAATTTAACATATCACCAATGGGAAAATCATATGTAATGTCATTGGGGTTTTTATTTGTCCATAGGTATATCCATTGGTAAATATAACATACCACCAACAGAATACCATCTGTAATTCTATCGGTGAGTTAATAGTAGCAGTGACATTTACAGTAATTCTTTTCCAACTCTCTCTAGAATATACTGGTAAACTTATTTCATTGGTAACCCCATCAGTAATATTTTTTTAAAAAAAATTAAAAACAATATATTAAAATCAATTAAAATAATATAAAAACAAACATTTATCACAAATTTAAACATTTATACGTTTAAATATAATAAATATAAAATAAAGACAGCGCTGGAGGAGGAGGAGGAGGAGGTTGGTCATTGTCGGAATCGTGGGGCTAATTAGGGAGTGCACATGTACCACCCTTCTTTGATCTCATCTTCATTACCAAATGACAAAGCTCTTCATAATCAGCAATGAGTCGTTCATATTTTTCATTAAAATGGGTCGTCTGAGCCTATACTCGTTGGTCTAACATTGCCAAGAATTCTAGAGTTTGAGTGATCGAAATTGATTGCGAGCATACAACGGTCAAAGCACTACGGGTCATCCGTAAGTTCTTGGTCGTAGTGTTAGAGAGTACGTACACCTAATTTCTATCAGGTCCACCAGATAATCCTGCTTACAACCACAAATCCGGATTAAGATTCAGATGGGTTAAAGGATTGTCCCCGTATCTTTCTTTCAACTAACAGTTATATGTATCTTGGAAAGAAAAAATAAATCCCTCAAATTCAAGGAAATAATAACTTAAGAAAAAAATGGTTGAAAACCATTATACCACAAAGTGCTGAGCTCGGCTATCCATGAACTGTTGCAACATTTTTTGGAGGTCATCACTCCGCATGTGTAACTCCCGAGTAAATTCCTGTATTTTGATTTACATTTTTTTTTAAAAGGGAGGGGGACGAATAATTAAATAAATAATAATAATAATAGAAATTAATGGAGTAAAAATTATTATCTAAGGAGGTTAATGTTGGACAAGGATGAAATTGAATAAGTCAAACTTTTGGGTCAAATGGTTTTCAAAGAAAACAAGGAAGTCCTTAAATGAAAAGGAGGAAAAAACTTGTAAATATATAAACAAGTGGGGAGTGGGAAATTAGCCATGTTGGCCGGCCATGTTAGGGCTTGAGAGGGAGAAGCAATTGAGTGAAAATTTATCAAAGTTCATCCAAAACAATTCACAAAAAAAGAAAACGATAAAACTGGTGATTAAAGTATACTAGAAAGGGTTTGAACAAGAAAATCTCAAAAGGGCAACAAGGGATTTTCCTTAAAGGGGGTGGCATTGAGAGGAAAATAAAGGGGAAGAAGGAAAGAAATTTTTATGGTGATTTCAAGCTTCCTATTTCTTATTTCTTTGAGTTAAAAGGTAAAAAATCATTTCCTCTCAATTAAATTGATGTATTTGGTGTGTTAAGATTTCATTTAATTGTATTCGTGTATAGTTATGGTATGAGTTGTGAGGTTGAGTGAGTTAATCTATGAAATTGTGATGAATTAATGTTTAAATAAATAAAATAATAGTGGGTAATGTTTCAATTTGTTAAATTGAAGAAAAACTATTGGTTCTATTTTTGAGAAGCGGTTTTGGCCTAGAAAAAAAATGGATGAAAATGTTGAATCAATAATTGATAATTAAATGAGTTATCTAGTAATGTTGATGATGAAGAAATTATATTAGTGATGAGTTGGTATTGTTGATTGATAATTAATTGATGAAGAAATTATATTAGTGATGAATTGACATTGTTGATTGATAATTAAATGAGTTATGTGGTAATGTTGATGATGAAGAAATTATATTAGTGATGAGTTGATATTGTTGATTGTTAATTAAATGAGTTATGTGCTAATGTTGTAACAATCCTGATTTCTACATCTTTTTTTCGCGATACATTGAAAATTTCCAGGTAAATTTTTTTTTATATAGGTTCCACCAAAATTTCTATCCAAATTTTGGCAGAGTCTCCCCTATACTAGGAGGTTTCAAGTTATCGAAAAAATCATATTACACTTCCAATTTTATTTCACATCCCGATCAAATCATCATAGATCTCAACCCAACTCATCATCATCAACATAACACATCTAATTCAATAACATCATATAATGTAGTTCAAGTGAAAGATTTGATTTCAACTATAAACATGCATAGTTAAATAGGTACTTAGAGTTACAACCATTAGATTAAAGACATACATTAAAATTTACGGATTAATATTACATTTCAAGTTTTAGGAGATGAGTCTTTTAATTTACAAATAATTACATGGTCAAAAGTGAAAGGTAATTAAACCAATATCACTCCTAACGCAACCTTGATGGACCTGAAAATAGAAATTAACGTATACACATAAATATAAAAGGGTAGTAACAAGCAATAACAATGACAAGTAATCTCCATTGAATTTCTTTTGATACATAAAATTAGGCATAAACCTCTTTTATAATATACATTTTTCATCTATTACCAATATCTATCTAATATCCTATCTCATTTGCTGAGAATAATCTCATCTTGGAAATATCAACACAACTCAACGGTTTTCGAACTCCATCTTCTTATAAATCAATTCTCAATTGATACTAAGATATTCCTCTTTTGATATCATTAGCTTATCTCAATCTTTTGGAATAGCTAATTAATATTTTCCCTCCCATTTTTTTTAAGGTAATTGCCGATACTAACGAATCTTATAAGTATAATTAGTCTTCCAATATTGGGTTAGACTAATCAATTACATTCACGTGTTGATATCCTTCCCCAAAATAGTTTATCAAATCTTATTCATATCTGGTTTACCATCAAAGTTGTCGATGTTAAGAACCCTTGACATCATTAGCCTCCTTATTTGGAGTAACTAATCACACGTGAAATGGTTGTCGATACCAATGTGACCCATTGATATCATTAACTATTCTCAACCCGGAATAGTTAATCAACTTATTTTTTTCACTTAACCAGGAGTAACCATGTCAATGTTAGTAATCTTTACTAACATCATTAGTCACCCCATTGCTCGAGATCGACTAATCAATTTATGAAATGTTGGCACCGATGAAACCCCATCGATACCATTAACTATCTATACCTGGATAGCTAAATAGCTAATCAATGTCATTTGAATACTTCATTCATACCGAACCCCTTTCATTTTTCTTATTAACATCATATGCATTGTAGCCACGGTTGCCAAGTATCATTCGCACACAATCGTAGTTATCGACACTACGATCACTAAGCATCATTCACATAACCTTGGTCACCCTCATCATAGTGCCAAGTATCAATTTATGCTCTTACAAGGTTCTAAGTATCATTGTAATGTATCCTTAGCCACCAACACTATGGTGACCAGTTATCTATCAATTCTCCTCCAATCTTCAAGTCATTGTGTATACCCAATAACCACATTAATTAATTTACTCAATATCTTAGTCATATATTAATTACTTTACTCATAACCTTTGAAATTTACTACTTCTAACTTTAATAAATTAATTCACATAATCTCTTCAAAACTTAAATATCCGGCTAACTTATCTCGGTTGCCAATAATTCTAGTTATTTCATATAATTACTCACACATTTGGTTAACCTTCCTCGGTTACCAATAAATCCGGTACTTCCATACGAATTACCCAGCATCCGGCTAACCTCTTTTGTTAGCCAATCAATCCGGTAATTCCATACGAATTACTCCATATCTGGTTAACTTCCTTATTAACTGTTGCGATGTTGCGGTCGCACAAATTAATTACCCTAGCTTAAAACACAATACACAAGATAGTATAGAGCAAGCAAGGGGTCGATCCCACAAGGAAGGTTCAAGTCAGATTTTTATGCTAGGTGATATGCAATATGGGGGGGGGGGGTGGACATTATCTAGGATAAGCAAAAGAAAACAGAAAACTATTAAGTGAAATTAAATAAAATCAGAAAATTATTAAAAGAACAAACCTTGGTTGCAAGCACACATCCACCTATAGAAATTAGAACTGATCATGGAAACGGAACATCAATTTATATTCTGAATATTTATCTCTTCTTAACATTAGTTAGTTAACAGATCCGCCGTATAACTAATCCTAACCATCAAACAACCATAGTGTCCGCACTAATAATTTAATTCAATGGCAACCTTAAGAACTAGATAAGTTGATTAATCAAAGAAACATAACTATCCGCAATCTATGTTTGATTTGATTGAATGTTCTCCCTAAGATTAATAACGTAGATCCGCCACAATTATTATACTCATTTGCTTCATAAGTTCATATACCACAACTCTAGTTTTGATATCAAACTTAACAATAGATTGTTGACAATAATCACTTAGAGTCCGCTCTAGCAATTAAAATAAACAATCATAGGAAAAATAAGCATAGGAGAACAAACATATTCATTATATAAACTGGAAAAAAAAAAGATAAAATAAATCTCACAGTTCTTGAATTCCGAAGGTTTCCGTGTCCTTGCAACCAAGAGAAAGAGTTTAGTCTTGCATGTTTGCTGAACAACTAATCAAAAAGAAAGAAGAAAACATGATTTTAGGTTTATGGAGGAGAAGGGGTGTTTTTTCTCTCTTGGCTAGTTGTCCTCCCCTCTCTTCTCTCATTCTTTTTATATCTTAGGAAACCCTAATCTCTATTTTATAAAATAGTCCTCCCTTAAGTAGACAGTTTACATTTAAGTACTTCAATAACTATTTTCCTAAAAAAAAAAAGAAATAGCCTTGCATGAAATCTTCAAGCTTTAACTTAGAGGAGCTAAATTGTTGAAATAAAAACTTGGATGTCGGTTTAGATGCTTCGGAACGTAATTTCGACCCATTTCTTCACGAAATCTGTTTGCTGGCAGAATTCAGTTGTCATATTTGAAAAATCATATCTCCCTCATATGACATCATTTTTTGATGAAATTTGGAGCGTTTATAGGTCTTTGAGTCAGGAATCTAAAAAAATTGAGTTTGCATCCAATGGACGTCTATAGCTCAATATATTCAAGTCCGAATAGCCAAAAGTCAACACTGGCAGATTGCGAGATTTGACTTTGAAGGCTGCGATTTCCATGCTCTTTTTTTTTTCTTGCCTTAGATGTCCAGAAAGGTATGGATGTTAGCTTTTTAACACTGGAATCACTTCATTTCTACCTTTAGAGCTCATGCTCTACACAAAACATCGACTGAATGTCTAATATGCAAATTACCTTCAATTTACTCCTTTTTGCATCTTTCATCCAAAAGTGCCTTCAAAACATAAAACAATGAATATCAAGGAATTTTATATATAAAACATAGGTAAAACACTAGTTAAATGTGGGTGAAACTATCGAATAATATGGTTGCATCATTAACCAATAAACCTGGTAATTCTCTTAATTACCCAAGAAATTCGGCTAACCCATCTTGGTTGCCAAAATCAATCCGGTAATTCCATACAAATTACCCAGCATCCAGCTTACTTCTTTTGTTAGCCAATCAATCCGGTAATTTCATACGAATTACCCATATTCGATTAACTTCCTTGTTAACCAATAAACCTGGTAATTCTCTTAATTACCCAAGAAATCTGGCTAACCCATCTTGGTTGCCAAAATCAATCCGGTAATTCCATACAAATTACCCAGCATCCGGCTAAACTCTTTTGTTAGCCAAATAATTATGGTAATTTCTCATAAATTACCAATAATTCTCATTTGTAATAATCACCGAACTAATTCATTTGCTTCATTCTTTTAACATCAATTAAATAAACAACATAGATATTTAAGGAAAACTAATAATTACAAAATAAGGTGACGAATCACCTACCTAGAGTAGGTGCACGTGCTACCACTCTATGCAATTTTCCAATCCCCACAGCTTCCACTGTACCACAAGGGGTTCAGTTTTTATCAACAATACAACCAACAACACAGCTTCATTTAATTCTCATTCAACTAGTATTCTCAGACCAATCACAAGGAATTTTTTTAGGATCTCATACTCTTACCCATTTTCATGTTCATATTAATTCTTATAACTTTGTTTTTAAAATTATCACTCCACGACAATTCCAAGCAAAGATTAAAAACTATCTAATTTTGATCGATTTAGCTTAACCAACCCAGAACACTATCTAGTGTTTTAATCATAACTAAAGCTGTAAAACTCCATTTTGGGTGTGATTTGTCTCTATAAAAGGCTAAAACATAGAAATACAACTTTCATGAAGAAATCAACTCCAAATTATTTTTGTTTTCAGACTCAAAGTCAACAATCACAATAGTCCCTCCTTTATAGCTAAGATTTTAGACAACGATGATTTTCATCCCTTGGAAATCCTTTTCAAGTTCCAACTTATTTTCATGCATAAATAACATTATCCAAGGTCATTTGGCATCATTAAATCATAACAATAATTTCACCCTACTAAATGGAATTCATGATAATCTTCATTAACTAATCAATTTGCCAAAAATATACTTATGGCCATCCTTAAATATGTTTTATTTTTCAAATTTCTTTCATTTCAATTTCTTCACGGTTCCACCCCATTCATATCCACATAACCAACAAGTTAGCCTTTTATTCAATCAACTTGTTCATATAGCAATGTTCCTTCCCATTCTTACACTGTAATCATTCTTCCCCTCATATAACAAAAACACAATTAATCTATAACAATATTAATAACAAAAACATATTTTACCATTATATCTTCCATAAACTCTAACACCCACACAATTCTAATTTCATCAAAACTTGTATTTAATCAAGTTTCCTAAATTTTGCCAAAACTGGCATTAGATTCAAAACGAAATAAGTCATCCACTTTAGATTTTATTTAGAACCCAATGGTCAGAATATAGAGCTTTGAGTCATGAACAATATATCTCAAAATTAAAATGATCCAACGTTTAGATCTCCCTAGATCTGAATAAAACCGAGATAACCTAAAAATTGACGAGTTATTGTTCAACATGAACAACACCTTGTCGGAGAGTGTGTTTCCGATCCCCACCATCCAGAATGAAGGCAACATCTAGACTCACTATATATCCAAACATAGATGTAGTCCAACGGTGGAAGAGAGAGAAATCGGCCTACGACCAAAACTGCCTACATGTGTATTTCTGTCAAACGGATTGAGTGCATTCACATCCCTTCGGTCAGTTAGTAGAGGAGTGTGAGAAGAACAATATATACAATATTCAGCATGATCCAACTGTGGATGCCAAAGATATGGCCACTAGAGCATTGTTGGCTCCCCTAAATTCTACACTTCTGTCTCTAGCCAAATTTTCTCTATTGTCTCTCATTTTTCTTTTTCTTTTTCTTTTTCTTTTTTTTTGGACTGGTGACCTCTTTGTTGTTTTAATGGCATATCTTCCCTTAATTGCAATTTTGTCCCTCATTTATTCCTTTATGTATTTGTTTTATTTTTCACATAAACTATCTGGTTTATTTCTACTTAAATTGCTAGTCTTTACCGAACTCCAATTGGGATGAGATCTTTAACCAAGGTAGGAAAATATATTAATAGACTTCATGCAAAATTGCATCCCAATCCGATAATTGGATTGAGAGCTCTGCTTTTTAATGTAAAATTATTCAGTTCATGACTTTTCGTCAACAATCCAGATTTTCTTGTTCAATCTTCATATAAAATCATATCAATTATCCTTCTAAAACTTTAAGGTCATTTTATTATTTTGGAATATATTCATTTTAAAATTTCCACCTTTATTTATTTATCGGGCTTATTACCGTTTCAAACGTCACTGATTTTTAATCGGTGCTTGCACCTTCAGTCCTGTCCTTTTCATTGCACTATCCTTTATTATAATTTATTCTTTATTACCTCACTTATTCCTTAGAAAGATTTAATCATTTTTCTCATTATTTTATCCATCAAAACACGTTACTAGTTTCTCTATCCTTATGAATTCTAAACCAAAATTCATTTTATAGAGGTCATCCCCTCCATTATATTTCATTATTTATCTATTATTTTGTATCTTAGTTTCCATCACTTATTGAGATCATACCCCTTTCAATCTTAATTTTCAATGGGAGTTTACATATTCGTATATTTAAATTATAAATTTCCTGGGTATCACAAATTTGTTGATGAAGTAATTAAATTAGTAATGAGTTGTTATTGTTGGTTTGATAATTAAAGTGATTTTGTGGTGGTGTTGTTGATGAAATAATTAAATTGATGACAAGTCAATTTTGTTGATATAGAATTAAATTGGTGATGTGGTGACATTATTAATGTAATAATTTAATTGGTAATGAAATAAACCTGCAGGAGTGGGCGAGGCTATAGGAACCACTTGGCAGATAAGTTCAACTAGCATGACGTCAACACTAGGTAGGTGTTTAATACCTTGAATATTTTTTTTCTAAACTTTAGATATTTAAATTATCTCCTCAATCAATGAAATTTTATACGTTATATTGATTTATTTTCCCATGATAATTTATTTTGTGAATGGACGACTACTAATTGTACTAGTATGGAACTGGTGCCCTGTGAATGGCCGACTGGTGGACCAGTTATCCTGGTATGGAATCCTATGAATGGGCAGTTGGTGGACCAGTTATTCTGGTATGGAACTGGTGTACTGTGAACTGGCGCTCTAGGGTATGGACAGTTTTAAATTTTAGATTATTGATTTGTGATTAGTACTTGGGAGATGGGTAGTAAATTTGGAAATTTCTTTATGAGTAACTAATACATATATATATATATATATATATATATATATGCAAAATATAAATACTCTAACTGACCATGGTTATCTTTCAAATCATTGTACAAGTTCATCTCAATATCGCGCATCCTAATACCCTTAGAGTCTACTCCTATTATTAATAGATATTTTGGACATGTAAATTAATAATAATAATATTACCTCCTGTATATTTTGAAGATTATTTTATTGTGTATGTATAAACTTCAATGGACTAGCTTATTCAACTTGTACTCTGTTGTGTAATTATTTTCTAATGATATATATATATATATATATATGTATATATATATATATATATTACGTATTTAATATTGTTTGTTTAATAATAATACTTAAAAGATTAAATATGATGAAGGAAGTATATTAAATCTATAATCTATGATTTTGTATATAATTGTTAAGATGATTGTCTTTCTTCATTTTAGTTAACATGATTATTTGTTGAATTGATACGTTAAAGAATGTGAAATATTGTTGATTGAGAAATATTCTAGTAAAATAAAAATACTGAATTGTGAAGATGGTTTATTAGGGACTGGTGTTGATATTGTAATAACTTGGAATAGGCTAAATTAAGGGCAACCCTACTGAAATTTTTGTAAAAAAAAAAAGAAAAATTCATGAATTCTAGATAAATTGTTAGAAATTTTGGGGATGTTACCATATGCATTTTGAAAAAAAGCTCCAACGGGCTTGGCCCGCCTTCAACAACCATTGCCTGTAAGAAAAAAAAATGTTTATAATGAAATAAACTTATAGAAAATAACTAACAAAAAAATGGATGTAATAAAAAATATTACCATTTGTTTCGCATGCGAAATGAAAAGAACGGAGTTGTTAGTGTGCATGGTAACAGAACTGTTAACAAGCCGATTCTAATTTTCTACACCGGATTGTTATTTTCACATGAAATGTGCGGACGTCACATGCTAAAAGTATTCTCGATTCTAGAAGAACTAGCAACAATCATGTCCTCACACCATGCTATAAACTTTCTACTAGGCATCTACACAAATTAACAGATAAAAAAAATTAAACAATTCCTATATAAAAAAAAAACAAATCGACAACAGCTCCCCTATATGGGAGACTACCCAAAAATTTTAGACCTGCAAATACACAACAAATATTCCACAAACTAGATGATTTTATTCCATTTCTTCTAACAATTTAGCAAAATTTTCATTTCTATGTGATAATCTTTTTAATCATAAATTTACAACAAATTATTCTAAATTTACAAAAATTCCAAATGATAATTAAAATTAATCCTACACATTTAATTGAAATTGAAAAACAAAATTGAAAAGAAAAAAAAACAACTAAAATTCAGCAAAATAATGCAAAACTTATTACAATAAAAACTAAAATTCAACACAATTATTTCTAAGTGATAATATTTTTAATCCAAATTTTCTAAAATTTACACTAAATGGAACAAATACAAAATAATACTTAAAATAATTCCTACACATTTAATTGAAATTGAACAACAAATTTGAAAAAAAAATAACTAAAATTCAACAAAATAATGCAAAAATTATTTCAATATCAACTGAAATTCATGTCATTTATTAATTCATAAAATTATTAAGAACAAAAAAATTAAACAAAAATAATGACAAAAACATAAATAATGCAAAAAAAAAAAAGGAATGAAAAATTCTTACCTTAATGGCATGCGTTATTTCAGCTCTTAATTAAAAGAAAAAAGAAAAAAAAAAGACATTGTCAATAAACCCAAAAAATTAAAATAAAGAAAGACAGCATACCTTAGGATGAGAAGAGAAGAGAATGTTTGATTTAAGGTGAGAAGGAGATAGAGAAGAGAAAGAGAGAGAAACGGGTTTGTGAGTGAAGAAGAGAAAAGAAGATAAAGCCTCGATCTGTCATGATTCAAGTCTTTTATTTTAATTTTTACCAATGGGATTACCAATGGAACATTAAATATTAATATTGTTTTATATTTTCATCGATGATTTTGTTTGTAAAGTCAAATTGAAATTTAATGGTCTTGGTATTTGGGTGTTTTTTTACTAATGGAATCACAGATGAAAAATTAAATATTAGCATTTTTAATATTTTCATTAGTGATTTTGTCTGATGTGAAAATTTTTAGAAAGCCCCTCTTAAGAAGTGAAAAGTTTTTGTGGTCTCTGAAATATATCAACAAACATATTCTGTCGGTATATTCATATGTAATGAACACCATGAACAGTACCAGGGTGAAGGGGCACAGTTTCCATGGTCTCTAGAATATATCGACGGACACATTCTATTAGTATACTTGTATGTAATGAACACCGTAAACAGTGCCAAGTCGAAGGGGCACAATTTTCGTGATCTTTGGAATATACCGACAAACATATTCTATGAGTATCATCGGCCAACAACAATGAGCAGCATATGACGTGAATGGATTGAATCTGTTTGTACATAACCTAAGACGCACATTTCTTGTCTCCACTAAAAACTAAGGATCCATAGTTAAAATGTTTTTAGGCTTCTCCATCAAAAGGGTGCACCATCATTCCATCTACCACATCATGTGAATGGTATTTTCAAGGTAGTACAACATGGAGAAGTTTGGATACATGTCAATTTTATGGTCCTAGACTAAAGGGTTTCATCATAAACTTAGCAGCATAAAAGTTCTCTTTTAGTTTATTCCCTTCAGATAAAATGCTTCTAGCTTATTCAACCATTATGTCATAACCGGCCTCACTCAACCTATGATTTGACTTGATGGTGAACACCTGTGCAACATCCGATAATTTATTGTGATTTGTGCAATCATCCCATAATGGTTCGTCAGAATGCTTTAAAAGATCAAAAAACCTGGTCACGTTTGCATTAGGTTCTTCATCTATGATTGGACATTGACTATCATGACCTTAATTCTCATCATATCCATAACCATATTTCTATAAGGATTACAATTGTCATCTACACCTCTTGCATGAACATCTAAGACACCCTCCACTAATATTTCTTGGATTAGATAGTGTAAAATTAATAAAACCGTGATACTCATTACAATAATCTATCCTCCGCAACCTTAGGGTGAATCTATATACATCTATGAATGATTATCCATTACTTGTATCAAAGCTATATAAAATAATGATGACAACATGTATTAATTAACTACGTTAACTAAATAATTTGCAAAACTATTGATTTAGCTCAAACTTATTCAATCTATTTTAATAATTCTCTTAATTCATTATCAATTATCTACATAAATTCAAAATTCTAAACATTTACTAAAAATTTTAACTAGGCAATAAAATTGACAAAATATAAAACTGACCCATTTAGTAAGCCATTATTTATTTCATCACAAAACACCTGAGTCAAATTTTACATAAGTTTCATCAATTTACAAACAAATACAATTTTACAAAATCTAAAACATACTCTAACATGTACAAATCATAAATCCATACAACAAATTTGTCTGAGAAAAAACTATAAAACAAGTAAACTCGCAAACAAAATACATATACTACAAAAAAATATGCATAAAAAATTAAGATTTTAAAATTGAGTTCAAATAAAAAAAATGGTAAATTTGCTTACTTAAAGTGGAGAATCCTCGAGAAAATTTGAATCAGAACACAAATGTTGATAAACTGAGTGTTGTGGTGGCTGAATTTGTTGTGGGAGGTTGAATTGTGTTGAGATTGGGGGGAGGGGGTGGTTGTTTGTTGCAGAAAAATTGAATAAGGAAGAAGGAGAAATGGAGGAGGGGAGGGAAGGGTCGATTTCTAGGTCATAAATTAAATATCACCGATGACAATACCGACATATTATTCCATAAGTAACTTTATCGGTCATTCTGCCGGTAAAAATACCACATCACCATGCAATTTAGCTTTTGGAATCCCACTGTAATACCCCTTATCATTCCCTCGGTATATACCGAGGAAATTTTTCTGTCGGTGTTTACCGATGGATACATGGAATGAAAATTCTGTCAATAAAGGTCAACGCAATATATTGAAGGAATTTTTCCATCGGTGTTTCTGTTTGTATTTGTCAATTTTCTGGTAGTGGGTAACATGAAATCACCTCATGAAGAGTTAAGTTGTAACTATACTTTATAGGGGTAATCATGATGAATAATTATCTTTCTCACTTAACATTACCAGATTTAACAGTTTTACTGATGGAAATTTCTATCAGTATTTACACTCATATTTCATCGATACGTATATTACCAATGGGCTCGCGGACAAAAATAGTCTGTCGGAAAAGCTCTCCTCAATAATTTATAGTTTGTTAGTGAGTATGTTGGTAATAAACATACCGATGGATTTACAAACGGACAAAGTACGCCAAAAAAATATTTTATTTGTCATATCACCGACAGGAAAACCGTATGTAATGCCATCGGTTTTTTTCTTATCCATCGGTAAATATAACATATCACCGACAAAATACCATTTTTTATTATGTTGTTGAGTTAATAGTAACAATGACATTTGCAGAAATCCTTTTCCAACTCTCTCTGAAATATATTGACGGAGTTGTTCCATCGATAACCCCATCAGTAATATTTTAAAAATATTTTTTAAAAAATATATTAAACATAAGTACAAAAATAATTAAATAAACTAAAGTAAAATATAAAAATCAAATATTTATTACAAATTTAAACATTTGTATGTTCAAATACACTAAATCTAAAATAAAGGTTGCATTGGAGGAGAAGGCTGGTCGTCGCAGGGATCACGGGGCCAATTAGGGTTGCACACGTACCACCCATCTATGATCTCATTAACATTACCAATCGACAAAGTTCTTCATAATTAGTAGTGAGTCATTCATATTTTTCATTAAGATAGGTTGTCTGAGCCTGTACTTATTGGTCTAACATTGTCGCGAATTCGAAAGTTTGAGTGCTCATATCAATTGCAAGCATACAAAGGTCAAAACATGATGGGTTGTCCGCAAGTTCTTGTTCATAGTGTTAGAAAGTTCGTACACCCAATTTTTATCAGGTCAACCAGATGATTTTGCCTCCAACCACAAATCCAGATCGAGATTTGGATGGGTTGAAGGATCGTCCCCGTATCTCTCTTTCAACTGGTTGTTATATGTATGCTAGAAAGAAAAAATAAATTCATCAAATTCAATGAAATAATAACTTAAGAAAGAAAATGGTTGAAAACTAACATGCCACAAAGTGTTGAACTCGGATAACCATGAATCCTACTATTTGCTTCACATACAAAACGAACAAAATTTTCCCTTGAAGAAAAAATTTATAAAAGGAAAATTTTAGTAATTTCAATAAACGATCCAAATTAACATAAAAAAAAATATTTAAGTTAATACTAACCTTAAACCTTGAAAACCATGCATCGACTTGCGGTTTCCATTCAGGATGTTTGGAAACCTGGCTTCATTGAAACAATGGAATTTCCATTGATGATTTAAAGGCCGATGTTATTGTTCTAACAGCCTCAATATTTGTAAACCTGAAATTCTATTCGTTAAATGATATTAGTTTTTCAAAAATTATTAAACATGTCGTTGTGAAAGCAGAACAAACTTACATTGAAAGGTTGTCCTTTCACTAGGCCTAGTACTTCTAGGTAAATGGATCCCGCTGTGAAGGGATTCATCCTCGACATTGCAGCATCGCACTCGACGAGCCCGCATTGTGAGTCGATGCTTGTGTCTCAAGTGCATGTTCTTGGTCAGTACCTAATGACTCATGGTAGTCAGCATCGCTACTAGAACAACTACCAGTGATCTTATTCTCAAGATGTGCATTAAACTTTCCTCTAGGAATCTACACAAGTTAATGGATAAAAAAAATTAAACGATTCATATTTTAAAAAGAAAATTGGCAGCACATCTCCTATACGAGAGACTGCCCAAAATTTTTAAACCTGCAAATACACAACATATATGACACAAAGGATATGATTTTATTCAATTTCTTCTAACAATTTAGCATAATTTAATTTTTCAATGAAAATTTTCATTTTCTACGTAATAATATTTTTAATCCTAAATTTACAAACCAATTATTCTAAATTTACAAAAATTCAAAATAATAATTAAAATTATTCCTATATATTTAATTGAAACTGGACAATAAAATTTAAAAAAACAACTAAAATTCAACAAAATAATGCAAAACTTATTACAATAACAACTAAAAGTCAACAACAATTATTTCTAAGTGATAATATTTTTAATCCTAAATTTATAAAAAATTATTCTAAATGGAATAAATACAAAATAATAATTAAACTTAATCATACATATTTAATTGAAATGGAACAACAAAATAATGCAAACATTATTTCAATAACTACTAAAATTCCCCATATTTATTAATTCATAAAATTATTACGAACACAAAATTGAACAATAATAATGACAAAAAAAAAAGTAATGCAAAAAAAAACAGAAGAAAAAGAAGAAAAATGAATGAAAAATTCTTACCTTAATGGCGTGCTTAATTTTGGCTGATAATTAAAAAGAATCAGAAAAGAAAAAGAAAAGAAAAGAAAAGAGATTGTTAATAAACCCAAAAAAAGAAAAATAAATAAAGACATCATATCTAAGGATGAAAAGAGAAGAGAATGCTTGATTTCGGCCAAGAAGAAGATAGAGTAGAGAAGAGAAGAGAAAGAGAGAGAAACGATGATGTGAGAGAAGAAGATAGAAGAAGAAAGAAGAAGATGAAGCCTCGTTTGTTCTTATTCTAGTCTTTTAATTTAGTTTTGTCGATGAAATTACCAACAACTTTTTATTCCGTAGGTAAAGTCAAATGAAAATTTTTATTCATGAAAATTTTCAGAAAGCCCCTTCAAATATTACCGATGACTTTTCATTTCATTGGTGATGTCGTTGGGAAAAAAAATGAACAATCAAAAGAACATTAATTATTTGTGCATTGAGAAGTGATCAATTCTTAGTCTCTGGAATATACCGACTGACACATTTTGTCGGTATACCCGTATGTAATTAACACCATGAACAGTGTCAGGGAGAAGGGGAACAGTTCTCATAGTCTCTAAAATATACCGACAGACACATTCCATAAGTATACTTGTATGTAATGAACACCGTGAATAGTGCCAAGTTGAATAGAAACAATTTCCATGGTCACTAGAATATACTGACGGACATATTTTATCGGTATACCTATATATAATTAACACTATGAATAGTGTCAGAGAAAAGGGGAACAATTCCCATAGTCTCTGAAATATACCAATGGAAACATTATGTCGATATACCTGTATGGAATGAACACCTTGAACAGTGCCAAGGAGAAAGGGAACAGTTTCCATAGTCACTGGAATATATTGATGGACACATTTTGTTGGTATACTTGTATGTTATGAACACCATGAACAGTGTCAGGGAGAAGGAGAACAATTCTCATAATCTTTGGAATATACTAACAGAAACATTATGTCGGTATACCCATAAGTACTGAACAGTGCTAGGGAGAAGGGGAATAGTTCTCATAGTCACTAGAATATACCAATGAATACATTCCATTGATACTCGTATGTAATGTACAGTCTGTCGGTATTTTCATTGGTGTAAAACAGTGTCTGATGCCAAATTATATATGTATTCCCTATTTATCCATCCTGCAAATACTTAAATTCACAGCTGCACACACAACATAATAACATCAGTTCACATCACAATAATAAAATAAATATTTATTTGTCATTCAATAATAAATTAACATCATTGTCATTACATTCAAGTGAATTTTATCCATAAATATTACATTATAGTTTATGGCATTACACATTCGTGTTGTGCAAATTAATCAGAATTGTCTCATCTCCATTGCAATCTTTTACGTTGATTTTGTCGCTATCATCTTCATCGACTTATTATATCTTTTTACCCTGCCTATATTCTCCAATATGAAACATATATCCATTGAATAATTAATGAGAAATGTGTAATAAAATTAAGTATTCTGAGAGATAAGAATAATTAAATTGTAATTGCATGTGTTTTGAACCACGTGAAAAATTATTCATCTTGTAATAAAAAAAATTAGGATTCAGTTAGTTGTGAGTTTTAGGACAGTAAATATTGATGATGTTGTCAACGAGAAATTCAACAATATATCAGTTTATAATGACATGTTAAATAGTATACCTACTGAATAAAAAGTCTTAATGTATTACAGATAAATAACACCTAATTATGTGTTTGTCTGAATTCTATTTTTGACAAATATATTCCCCTCACAATATTTTTTGGTACGGGTCATCCAAGATAGGAGAATATTAACAAATTCTCATACGAAGGCACTTCCCCACTATCTTCATGTCTTGGAACGCGGTTAATTCTTGTTCTTAATTGAGGCTCAAAATAGTACAAGAAAAATATTGAGATCTCTTCAACAATATAGGCCTCGCATATTGGAGTATCAACACGCGCCTTGTTTACTTTTCTCTTAAGGTTGAAAAAGTACCTGCATATAATTAAATGAATGTTTTGAAATATGAAAAGAAAGACAATAAAATTTTAATTACGATGCATATGTAATCATTAACCTCTCAAATGGATACATCCGTCTATATTGAATTAGGCCTCCATCTTTTTCCTCAAACGATAAATGTATGGGTAGATGCTCCATCAAGTTGACAAACAATAGAGGGAATATCATCTCAAGTTTGCATATTGTTTAGACGATATTCATTTCAAACCTTTTCATGTGTTATGTCTGTGACTTATTGGAGCATATATCTCTTAAAAAGTGACTGATCTTCATAAGTGCATCTCATATCCCATTTGGCAATAAATCATGGTAAGCTAATGGAATGAGTGTTTGCATAAACATATGGCAATCATGGCTCTTCACTCCATACAATCTGCAATCCTCTAAATTCACCAATCTTGATATGTTCGAGACATGTCCATCAGAAAAATACAGACTTTTAAGTCATTAGAAGACAAGTAATTGTGCAGTCTTGTCTAAGGCAAAGCTGGTTTTGGGCTTTGTGACCCGTGACCCAACATAAACCAACTTGATATTTTTATGGTGACAAAACAAAGCTATATCCATTCTATCTTTGATGTTGTCCTTTGTTGTCTCCTTCACGTCTATAATCGTGTTTAAATTTTATCAAACATGTTCTTTTCTATATGCATGACATCAAAGTTATGGCAGAGAAGATTGATCTTCTAATAAGAGAAGATCCCAAAAAATATTTCACTTTACCCATTTCTGGGTCAAACCAAAACCAAGAAACTTCTGCTTACCAAATTGAAATCTAAACACAATATCACCGTACTCTAACACCACACATACAATTCTTCACCCGAAAAAAGGGACGGTGCAACATCCTTTTTAACTTTACCAACAAAGAAGTCATTTATGTTCTTTCTGAACTTGTTGTCCATTGGCAACAACTGTAAGTGGTAGTAAAAAAAAGACATTTTATCGTCGTTTGTTAGCGTGAATGCCTTGTTATTTTCCATATAGTATGGACATGCTAGTTTTCCATATGTGCTCTAACCAGAAACCATTCCATAAACTAGAAAATCATTGATAATCAACATCAAAGTTGTCTTCATTAGAAAATTTTGTTTCCTCGATACATCACAAGTCAAAGCCCTGAATGACCACAACTGCTTTAACTCATCAATCAACGATCAAAGATAAACATCTATATTCTGACCCAGATTCTTAAGATCAAGTATGATTGGAGATAAAAACATGAACTCTAGCCTTATACACATCCTCGGTGACAAGTTGTAAACCGTGAGTGTCACCGGCCAACAAGAAAAAAGAGCAGCAAATGACCTAAATTGATTGAATCCGTCTGATCATAACCCAAGACACACATTACTTGCTCAACTGAAACTTAAGGATGCACACTATTAAAATGTTTTCAAGCTTCACCATTAGAAGGGTGCACCATCACTCCATTTACCGCATCATATAATTGGTGCCATGTTAGTAGTCTTTGGTGACATGAATAACCTCTACAATCTAGGTGTGATTGAAAAATATCTAAATTTTCTGTATGCGACAAGAGTCCTTCTCCTGTTAGTCATGGGTTTATAATGAGAATGCCCACATGTTCTGCACTCAATCAACTCTGCATTTTAAAGGTAGTACAATATGCAGAAGTTTGAACACATGTCAGACTGAGGAGTTTCATCATAGACTTAGCAACTTAGAAGTTCTCTTTCAGTCTATTCCCTTCAAGTAAAATGTTTTTCACTTATTCAACCATTCTGTCATAACCAGCCTCACTCAACCCATGATCTGACTTGATAGTGAACACCTATGCAACGACCAATAATTTGTTGTGATTTATGTAACCATCCCATAATGGTTCGTCAGAATGTTTTAAAATATCAAAAAACCTGGTTGTGTTTGCATTAGGTTCTTCATCTACGATTGAACATTAACCGGTGTGACCCTGATTCATTCACATTAAATCCATAACCATATTCCTATAAGGATTACTATTGTCATCTACAACTCCATGAACATTGCTTGAACTAGAAGTTGACCCAACCATCTTTTCTATCATAGTATCGTGAAGAACATATGGTTCTCCATGTGCATAGTGACACGATCAAAAGATTGATGTCTTATCCCAAGTGCAGGAGTGTCGAAGTAATAAATAACCCGACAAGACCAGGGTCGAACCACAGGGAGGTGAACTATATAAATTACAAATAATATATATATTTAATAAAACAAAGAGTTTATGAGAATTTTAAGGGATATTAATGTAAGGATTAAACAAGGATAAAACAATTGTCAAGGTTGGAGGATCCACTAATGGTATTTCAAATAAGTATAGCATAAACTCTTTTTATTACTCAACTAGAAACCACACACAAAGGAGATTCCAATCGGATTATAAATTGTTAACATGATTACATTAGTTATCTTATTTGAATAATGCTAATATTTATAAATGTTGTCAGTTATTCATGATGATAATTTATGTTAACAACAAATCAAGTTCCTTTCATAGCACAAATGTCGATTAAACCATACAGTAGGCTATAAAAGGGTCAAGCATTTATTGTACCAATGGTTATACAACATAAATCTAGATTAACCATTTAACAAGCAAAGTATTAAGAGTGAATAAGATAACAAATACAAAACATGTTAGTATCAAACATTAAAGTCCATGTTGAGTTTACACTATACTTATTCTTACACCATTAGTGTAACCTTTTCACCCTGACATAATAAACTTAACTAAACATAATGAAAGAGAGAAACATAAATAAACAAGATAAGAACATAAATAAGATATAAGTTAACTAAGTAAAGGAAAGAAAATGATAAGCATAAATAAGAGATTAATATAACATAAAATAAAACTTGAACATTACAAAATACAAAGAAAGAAAGCAAGAATATGATCTTGATCTGAAAACCAAGATGTCTAAATGTATGGAAAATGCCTCCTTTTATAGGATAAAATTCGAAACTATTGATTTGATGACTAATTGTTGAGTGGGTGGCCACCTCTTTGACTTGGTGACAACCCTTATCTTCTTGTCTGAACAAAATGCCATTGATAACATCAGAATTTGAACAGATAGCCTTCATGAAAGTTTTGGAAAATTGTCTCAGCTTTCCAACAAAACAAGAATGAGCTCATTTGGACTTCTAGAACTCGAGATATAAGCTGAACACTGAGCAGTGTCTGGGCTACAGAACAGATTCTGACGTCTCTTTTGTTGCTACAATTTGAACTTGAAAACGGCCATTTTGAATCTTGGACTCTTCATGAAATTTTTAGGCCTATGTCTTAGATTTCCATACATGTTCTACAACTCCAGTTATGATCCAATAATCAAATGATGTTCCAGTTTGAATTGAACCAGCATCTCTTCTTTAAGCTTAGCCCTCTCTTTGTCTTCTCAATTTCAATAATTAAACACATCAATCAATTCTTTAAATTGTGAGATATGCCTACATTCAAAATGAACATTTACCATAAATTAAAGATATCTTATGTTATCAGACTTGTTATTATAAAACATGATCAAGTTAGGGAATTTAATGATACTTTAAGTGCAATATGATGATATAAAACCTTAATGAAAACGCACTTTTGAGTACTAATCACATACTAACACAGGTATTTCCCCATGAGCCCTTTCTGTAGAAGATGCATCATTACAACATATGGATTGAGAAACTTTTTATTTTTGCACCTCTTGCATGAATATTGAATACCCCCTTCACTAATATTTCTTGGATTAGATAGTGTGTAATTAATAAAACCCTAAACCTCATTACAATACTCCATCCTCTACAACCCTTGGGGTGAATCTCTATGCATCCATGAACGATCATCCATTACTTGTATCAAATCTATATAAAATAACGATGACAACATGTATTAATTAACTACGTTAACTAAATAAATTTGAAAAAATATTTATTTAGCTCAAACTTATTTAATCTATTTTAGTAGTACTCTTAATTCATTATCAATTATGTACATAAAATCAAATTTCTACACATTTACCAAAAATTTCAACTCGGCAATAAAATTAACAAAATATAAAACACGTCATTAAATAAACCATTATTTATTTCATTACAAAACACCTAAGTCAAAATTTTGATGTAATTTTTATTAATTTACAAACAAATATAATTTTACAAAATCTAAAATAAACACTAATATGTACAAATCATAAATCCATACAACAAATTTATGTGAGAAAAAACAATAAAACAAGTAAACACCCAAACAAAATACATATACTGCAAAAATATGCAAAAAAAAATAACATTTTAAAATTGAGTTTTAATAAAATAAAAAAAAAGGTAGATTTGCTTACTTAAAGTGGAAAATCCTCAATAAAATTTGAATCAAAACAAGGATGCTGATAAACTAAGTGTTGTGGTGACCAGATTTGTTGTGGGAGGTTGAATTGTGTTGATTTTAAGGGTGGTTGTTTGTTGCAGAAAAAAATTCATAAGGAAGAAGGATAAATGGTGGAAGGGGAGAGGAGGGTCAATCGCTAGGTCATAAATTAAATATTACCGACGGCATTAGCGATGTAATTATTCAGTCACTAACTCTGCTAGTAAAAGTGTCATGTCATCGTACGATTTGCTTTTTTTAATCCCACTATAATACCCTCCGTAATTCCCTTGATATATACCGAGAAAATGTTACCGTCAGGATAATTATGTCAGTAATGTTGTCTGTAAAAGTTACACATCATCGTACTGTTTCAATTTTTTTTCATTACTTATTTTCTCACTGATATTCCCTCGGTATATACTAAGTTAATCTTTATGTCGGTGTTTACCGATGGATACAGGGATGCAAAATTATATCGGTAAAGGTCATCGTAATATACCGAAGGAAACATTCTATCGGTATTTCTGTTTGTATTTGCCAATTTTCTGGTAGTGTAAGTAATTTGTAAAATAGGTTGTCAAATGTAAGCACCATACTAGATAAGATAGCCATTGTACTAGCTATTAGTGAGATAGGAAAGCATTGGCGAGACAAATAGGTGTCGTAATAGCCATTAAAGAGATAGATAGGTGAACATAAATCTGGACAATCTTTATTTATGGCATGATAAATTAGGAAAGGGGTACATTGCATAAATCCTAGTTATCTTGACACAAATTAGGGGTTATAAGGTTCATATGAACAATATTTGTTTCTCTATACTAGATCTTTCATCAATCCATAGTGAAGATCCTTATAAAATAGAATATTTTTCCAAATATCAACATTCATTTTTAGAAAAATTATGTTGAGCACCCCAAGGTTTGGTTTTTCTTCACTTTGAAAAAATGTTTTAAATATTCACTTTCTATCATGTAATTTGATGGAAGGTAGTGTTTTACATCCTCAGAAGTTGACGCTAGAAAAAAGTCAATAAAAAATATGTATTTATTTACAAGAGTTCCATTAGATTTGTAACAAAGACTAAAGAACCCTTGAAGGTTAAAATAACTAAAATGCCACTAAAGTCGTTGGATAATTTTAAAAACAACTGAAATTATTATGTAATTTTATTCACAAATACAATAATAGATATTTTGACTTACAAAAATCATAAGGTTACAACTCTTCTTGACTATATACACAAAAATTTATTTACAAAACTTTTAGCAGACATTATAAGTTCTTATCCAATATAGAAGGCCAAATATTTAGGATTGGGTCATTTCAGAAAAGGTACTTGTAAAACACATAAGATCACCAAAATCATCATAAATAATTGTACCTTTATGGTTACTAATATTTGCCAAAACTAAACAAGAAATCCTTATATATTTAACTCCTTTAGAAGCACATCAAATTCTTTGACAAATCCTTAGTTTAATACACTCTTTTTAATAACAAATAAACTATAATTATTCTACTCACAATGCTTATTGATTAAGATTTCATTTATTAACTCATCTCAAAAATTCATCATTTGTACTTTAAATAAATCATATCTGTTGTATCATTACAACCATCACCATTCATATTTTGATAGAAACTCTTTCATATAAGCATCTCGACTATTCTTTGTTCGTAGCACAAACTAATTTGTCTTTATCAATCTATTAAATACCCTCATCTTGTTATGTACATCACTTTTCAATGTTTACAATACCTACGTTAACCTACTTATAAGTTTATTAATCTCATTTTATACCTTAAACTTGTACTTTACTTTAACTCTAGTTTTATTAACCCATTCTATATATTTACACATACTTTAATACGATAATGGATCTATTAACCCAATTTATCATATTTATTCATGCTTTATTTTGATTAAGAGTTCTTAAACTCCATTCAACACCCTAAACTCCTGGTTTAGTTTGATTATGGGTCCATCAACCCATCTAGTACATTTACTTAGACTTTGCATTTGCTATATTCATTAATTTACCCTTACCACATCAATATCCATTTTTTTCAATTAATAATGGTTTCATCAAACCATTTAGTATCCTCACATTCCTTGATACTGCCCTGGTTCACCAACTACCTTTTTTTTTTTAACACCTATTACGTTGTTTTCGACCAACTATATGTTTTTTAATCCATTTTGACTCACATGGTCTCATTTATAGCTTATAAATAGAAATATTCATTCTCAACATCAATCCTACCAAATATGGCTCATCTTTATTATTTTAAAATCTTAAATATTCCTCAAACCTATTTATAAGTCATTCATATATTTTCCGATCTTAATATTCCTTAAGCCCATTTATGCACATTTAAATTATCCATGATTACCAACTTTTTAATTATACATAACTAATACTTCAAAATATAATATCCCTTGTCGTTGTTGCCGGATTAACATTTAGTAAATTGGGCCAATAAGGTCTGACAAATTTCTTACCAACTGTAATTGCACCCAATTTATTGATTTCTTTGCAAGCTTTTCGTCTTAATCTTCTTCCTCCTTATAAAATGTTTGTTTCTCTCTCTACATATCTCTCTCTCTCTCTCTATCGCCCCCCCTCTCTCTCGTATTTCTCTAATTGATCGTCGGCTATTATAAAAGAAAAGGGAAGAGAATTTTTTATATAATTTACAAAAAAGTCTCTTTTAGTCTTTTAACAATAATAATTTCAAAAAATCTTGATCGCAGAAGTTCTTGTACATAAACGTATTCTCATTTCATTCAGAACTATTTATACTTTTTTAGGACATTTTTTCCAATTGATTATTACCAATTTTTTTCCCAAAATAAGTTTCTCTATTTTAGTTAAAATTTACAAGATTAGATACAGGATTTATACCAATAGTTGGCACTGCTCGCGTGTAAATTCATAAATTCATTTACTTGAAGTTTCTTTATATTTTTCTCTAAGGATTTTCACCCAACTCAAGAGTTTTCTTTTTAATAATATATTACTTGGTTGGAATTTATTTGATTTATTAGGGTGTTCTCCATATTGATTTAATAATTCAAAATCGAGGGTGTTACAAGAATTGTAGTCAGAATATCAAAAATTGAATCTTGTAAAAACAAGATATTTTATAGATGCGATGATAAGTCAATCAAAAATACCTTCATTGACTGGTGCAAACTTATGAATGAAATTTAATTAACAACTAGTAGGATGAGGGTGCTAATGATGTTGACCAAATAGTAGATGAAGTGAAGAAATAGAAAGACAAATTACATAGAGTTTGGATCAAGGACCGTAATATAGAAGCTAACTTAGCAAGTATAAAATTATTTGTAGTAACTAATTTAGTGTGTGCAATGTTAATGTTTGTAACAACTATATTATTTGTATTAAAGAAATGAAACATGGTGAATTCTAGTCCTTAGTATAGTCAAAATGTAAGAAAAATCATATCAATCATATCAAAAGCATGCTTTTTTAAATAGCATGTACACAACAACAAGCATGCAAACAACTAGCATGCACACAACAAGCATCCATAAATAGTTTAAATTGTCATGATACCTAACATAAAAAACACAATGACCCACAATATGATAATCATTCATATAAATAACAGTAAGATAGCATTCAAAAGTCATCAATCTTCAGTACATCTTCAATCATAGTAACTTCTTTAGGTATATTATTAAGAACTAGCTTTAGCACCATAAACATGTATATTGTAAAAAATAATATTGATTAGTAATTGTAAATTGTTTCATTCGACCTATAAAAACATGATGCATGTTTAGGAAAATCACTTGTGTTTTAGTTAAGTGTTGAGAGGAGGATGTACCAACATCACCTCTACCTCCTTTATTTCCTCTTAAAACTCTTTAGTCTTTGTTTAAACATCTAACAGGAACATTGAACCTTCTCCCAATAACGTTGGATCCTCTTGATCCCCTACTAGAACTACCAGATTCCCTCCCAACATAACTAGTATGTGCACAATAACAAGCACGTAAACAACCAACATGCACTCAACAAGCATCCATAAATAGTTTAAATTGTCATGATACTTAACATAAATAACACAATGACCCATAATGTGATATCCATTCATATAAATAAAAGTAATGTAGCATTCAAAAGTCACCAATATTCAGTACATCTTCAACCATAGTAGCTTCTTTGGGTAGATTATTGAGAACTAGCTCTAGCACCATAAACCTGTATATTGTAAAAACAATAATGATTAGTCATTGTAAATTGTTTCATTAAATCTATAAAAACAAAATGCATGTTTAGAAAAATCACTTGTGTTTAGGTTAAATGTTGAGAGGAGGATGTACCAACATCACTTCTACCACCTATGTCTCCTCTAATTCCTCTTAAAACTCTTTAGTCTTTGTTTCAGCCTCTAACAGGAACACTGAACATTCTCCCAATAGTGTTGGATCCTCTACCAAAATTATTAGATTCCCCTCCAATATAACTGGATCCTCTCGCAGGACCGCCACCAGCAATATGTTTAGCATTATCTCGTTAGCATGTCCTGGAATTATGTCCTACTAGTTGTAAATGTTGCATCAAAGTATGGAAGACCTCTTCCTAGTTGTACAAGGTTAATCTTCTTCTTCTTTCCTTCATCTATTCTTGTTTGATTTACCCATACTCCTTTTAAGCTTTAAAGGTAAAAAATTACATTTTTTTTTAGGATCAAGATCAACTTCTAGTAATGGGTGCATCATCTCAAAGTATGATTTTCTAAATGTATCCACATTGCAATACTCGCTACATAATTCTTCTAACTTAATTATTTTGTAATTAACACATTGGACAACATGTAAGAATGAAATACCAGTCATTGCTTATTCTCTATATGAACACTATTTTTTCCCCAAATCAACATGTAGTCTCATTTAGCCCTTACAGACTTATTATTCATCACAAATAACTGCAATCATTCTCATGTTCCTTCCGTTTTAAACATATATATCCAACTTTTTCTTAACATGAGGTGTGGTCTTTTTCAAATTGATCAAAACTATCATGAAACCTAGCCTTGAGTTTCAATCTAATCTTCTCTAGTAACCAAAGAATTAACATATTCTTGTATTTTCTGATCTATATATTGAATGACTCGGGCAAGTTATTAGTCATATTATCAACATTAACTTAAGGGTCAAACATGTGTCTTACCCAAGTCTCAGTAGGGATGTTCTTCAATCCATTGACAACTCCAGTGTCCACATCCCTAATGTCTCTCATATAAGTATTGTAATTGAGATTCGTGTAAGCTTTTGATGCACCCTAAAAGTCCATTTTTAATTCTAATCCATGAAAGTCTTTCTTTTTTAAGATGGCATGAATATGCCTTAAACAATGCATATATATTGCCTCTAGGAATACCTCGGCAACAACTTCAGGTAACTCTGGAAATTAAATTATGACAGATAGATAATACAATTCTAAAATAAATACAAGTTTAGAAAAGATAAAAATTCTAATACAAATAAATTATGATAGTAAAATTTACCTTTTGCATCTACACATATTATCGCATTTTCCTACCTCAAATTTCATATTTAACACATAACCCTATATTTCCATAATACCAATTCACATTCCAGTATTTATACAATTTTGTCACATTTCTAAAGTCCATTAAACCCTTTGGGTCTTCTATCTTCCTCATTGATTTATTAACATCAATTTCTTCATAACATACCACTTTTAACACAATTACTATTTCAGCTTCAAAAACCTGCAACATTTTCCCCAATTAAGGCTAGCCACTCCATGGGCTTAAATCCATGGTTAGCCTTGAATTTACTTCTGATTTTGTTCTATATTTAGACTATCTACCATACAATTATCCAATAATTTACCAAAATAATTAATTTTCCACACACGCCATTCATGGCTCTAAACTCACACAATTCTAGATGCAATTCACCCAAATTAAACATCTTCCATGTTATTTTCATAATCCAACATCAATAATAACCAACTCAATCATTATTTCAATACAAAAAATCACAAACCCTAACTTCACAACTTTAGGGTTCACTTCTCAACATTAAATTTAAGAAGTGCAATTACATCTATTTAAATATATTACCTCTTGTAATTAACCCAAATGGATGGGTTTCAAGTGACCAATTCTACTAATTTTCCTCTCCTCCTTCAAATTACAATCTTTCTCTTTCTAACACATAAACCTTATCATCTCTCTTTAAATCCATACTAGTTTGGCTTAGTTTCTTTGTGTAGAATCATTTGTTTTGGACTTAGGATGGCTTAGGTTTAGGAGAAAAGGAAGAAGGAAAAAAAAATATTTTCTTCTCTCTTTTCTTCCTTTAATGACTAGTGGCTTCCTTAAAAGGAGGAGGAGATATTTTCCTCCAAATTACAAAAATGCCACTATCTTAATTCCCTTGTATATATATTTCCATCAAATCCCTTTCATCGATATTTTTTATGCACCAAATCTTTTATTATTTCATATGATTTTATCTTAGCTGTCTCGAGATTTTTCATCACTGGTCATAATAAAATTTTCTCTATTTTTTATTAATTTTTAGTTGCAAATTACATTGTTATGCATAAGGTTCACATCGACCGTTAATATTTTCGCACACAAGATTATTCTTTATTTTATAAATAACCAAGGACTTTTACAACTACTCAACACTAAAAGTTTTCATTTAATTTTATTATTGTTATTTTCTAGTTGGGGATTTTACACAATTTATCACATGGCTAACATTTCACGTATCGATTTATTAATTTATTTTGTTCGAGATTTGAATTAATTTATTGAGGTTTTTCACCTCTAATCATAAAAAAATTCTCTTAATTTATTATTTTTTGGTTGAGGATTACCCTATTTAACATTGGTTTATAATTTTGGGTCGGGGGTTTACAGGCCATAACCTGTCAAATTAGTATACTAACACATCCAAGTTGACAATCACATGGAAGTTTGTGGTTTCATGAGTCTTACCCTAGCAAATGGCCATTGAGATATCGTTACTCCCTCATTTAACCTAAAACAAAGGTGTGTGCTCTAGGTGTTATTATGTATATGTGATGGCATGAATCCATACATAGTATAAAAATTATATAATAAAGTATGAATTCTAAGAAAACGTGTAAATTAAAGCAAATTAAACAATAAGAACAACAAGGACATTAATGATAAAAGATAAGAAAGCAAAGCTTAGTCCTAAATATCCTTTGTGGAGTCATCATTTTGTCACACCTAACATCACAGTGACCACTCTATTTTTCCCATGAACAAGGAAATGCTTTTTGTTATAGATGAGGAAAAGGTTTTATGTTAAAAAAAAGTCACCATCTAGTATTATAGTCATTAGAAAACCCTAACTAGTATGTAGAGCTCTAAGGTAAAGGATTGGTTACTCTTAAGGGAAGACATTATCACCCTAAAACATTCTACCTAAGGTAAGCTATATTGTTACTCTTGCCTTTTAATCCTAATATAGTCTATTATGACTAATCTTCCAGTATTCTATCTATAGGGGTGATATTGTGTCTACTGCAATAAGTTAAACCATGGATGGATATGTCAGCTCAAGTCTAACCATTCTAGAATATACCTGATAAGACATATACCAACATATAAGACACCACAACAACAACCCAACCTAGGCATGATAGTCTTTAATACACCAATTACCTTATACATACAAAACAACCACATTTATATGGCCCCATATCCATGTTATCTTAATACCCTACAAGCTATTTTACAACAAGGGGACCTCTATCCCCTTGCACAAGAATCCCATATTAGCAAGTAAGGGAAAGAATACATAGGATTGAACTATACCTAAGGGAGATGATGTCAGCTCAAGTCTATCTATAGGGGTCGAATTATATGGCATGTAGGGCATTTATATACCATATTATAAGGTATATTCTAGGCTTGTCGAATCACTTATTTTGCTTTACCATGTTCTATACAAATTTTCTCAATATTAATGTTTATGACCAATTCTAATCTTTATCATGATCGACTAGGCCTTACCTTTTATGATTCTTCCTTACTAAGCTGTTCTTCTAACTTGGGGATAGCCACTACTCTTGTTGTCTTAGAGAATGGATTGTTATACACTTTCATCTTTTTATCTAAACAATGAATGTGACCAGCTTTTAATGCGTTTTGAATGTGGTTGATTAGTACTTAAAAGTGCATATTTATCAAGGTTTTATATCATCATTTTGCACTTAAAGTATCAATGACTCCTTAACTAAAGCATGTTTGATAATAACAAGTCTAATACTATAAAATGCTTTAATATATGGTAAATGTTCATCTTAAATGCAGGCCTATCACATAAATCAAAGGATTGATTGATGAGTTCAAGTATGGAAATTGAAAGGACAAAGAGAGGGCCAAACTTAGAAAAGAGATGTTGGTGCAGTCCAAACTGGAACACTGTTCGGTAATTGGGTCATATCTCGAGTTCTAGATGTCCAAATGATCTCAAATTTTTACACAGATTTGGTAAGACATAGGCCTACAACTTTCATGTTTTCATCAAGATCTAAGAAGGCCGTTTTCAAGTCCAAATTAAAGCAACAACGGAGAAGTCCGAATCTGTCCTGCAGCCCGAACACTGTTTAGTGTTTAGCCCATATCTGGCGTTCTAGAAGTCCAAATCACCTCCATTTTTTTTCCCTGGAAAGCTGAGTCAATTTCCTACAAATTTCATGTTTTCAAGTGGACCCAGTTCTGATGCTAGCATTTTCGTTTTATTCAGACAAGAAGATAAGGATTTTCACAAAGTCAAAAGTTGGCCACCCACTCAACAATTAGTCATCAAATCAATAATTCCGAATTTTGGCCTATAAAAGGAGGCATTTGCCATGTATTTAGGGGTTGTTCAGATCAAGTTCATGCTCTTTATTTCTCTCTTTATAATTTTTTTGTAATTCTTAAGTTTTGCTTTCATTAATTTCTTGTTTATGCTTTTCATTTCCTTTCCTTTCCTTAGTTAACTTGTATCTTATTTATGTTCTTGTTTTGTTTATTTATGTTTCTCTTCTTCATTATGTTTAGCTAAGTTTATTATGTCAAGGTGAAAAGGTTATACTAATGGTGTAAAAACAAGTATGGTGTAAACTCAACATGGACCTTAATGTTTAATATTAACATGTCTTATCTTTTTATCTTACTAATTCTTAATACCTTGCTTGTTAAATGGTTAATCTAGATTTGTGTAGTATAACACTTGGTACAACAAATGCTTGGCACTCTCATAGCCCAACCGTATGGTATCACCTACACCTGAGCTATGAAAGGAACTTGATTTGTTGTTAACATCAGTTAACATCATGAATTCCTGACAATATTTAAAAGTTTGGTGTTATGTAAATAAGATAATTAATATGATCATGTTAATAATTTATAATGAGCTATTAATGACAAATCATCCGATTGGAACCTCCTTCGTGTGTGGTTTCCAAATTAAGTAATAAGAGTTTATACTATACTTGTTTGAAATACCATTGGTGGATCCTCTAACCTTGACATTTGTTTTTATCATCGTTTAATCTTTACATTAATCTTCCATCTCAAAGTTCTCATCAATTTCTTCCTCTTCTTCTTTATTATTATTAGTACTACTACTACTACTACTACTACTAATATTATTATTATTATTATTATTATTATTATTTACATTCTTGTTATATTTTATGTACGTTAAGTATGCTCTGTGTTTGATCAAGGATCCTGACATTGTTGGTCTTGCCTTGTTCATTCGCATCAGAAATCTGTTTATATTATATAATATATCTCTTTGATCTTTTCATAAACTCAGTATATAGGCTGGAAACTTGTGACCCGATCTTTTAGATCATTCTCAGGTATAACAACGCCACGTACTGAGTATTATTATTATTATTATTACTATTAATATTATTATTACTATTACTATTATTGTTACTATTATTGTTGTTATTATTGTTGTTGTTGTTGTTGTTTTATTAATTATAATTTATACAATTAACCTCTCTGTGGTTCGACCCCGGTCTTGCCGGGTTATTTATTACTTCGACACTCCTGCACTTGGGAGAAGACATCAATCTTTTGGTCGTGTCAATGGTTTCTAAAGAAAACATAATTGTTAGTCATATTTCCATGAGTTATGCCCCTTGCAATACTTTTTTCCTTTGATTTGGTCAGCAATATGGATGGAATGATTTTCAATTATCCTATTTGTTACCTCATGCATCAATTAATCAAAGACTTCCTCAACTTTTTTATGTCAAAAAAGTATTCCTTGTTTTCTTCAACCACTTTAAAAGCCTTTATGTCTTTGCTACCAGGTTTAATAACTTATCTAGACCATTTTAATATTTTGATCTCAAATGGTCTTTGTTTTTAATTTATGTAATTGATATAAACTTTGTTAGACCTTTTCAAACTCTTTTTATGAATCTGAATCAATCAAGGAATTTGCATTCATGAAATTGTTTGAATAACTAGATATATGTACCTGAATGGCTTATTCTCTACTTGTTTTACCAATATCATCCCATAACAAGTAGCATCATCCATTATGATGTAGATGTCTAAGTATTTTGTTACTATAAATTACTTCTTTATGTTTCAATGCATCTTGATTAGTACTTAAAAGTGTATTTTTATCAAGGTTTTATATCATCATATTACACTTAAAGTATCATTAAATTTCCTAACTTGAGCATGTTTTATAATAACAAGACTGATAATATAAGATATCTTTAATTTATGGTAAATGCTCATTTTAAATGCAGGCTTATCTCACAATTCAAAGGATTGATTTATGTGTTTAATTATTGAAATTGAGAAGACAAAGAGAGGGCTAAGCTTCAAGAACAGATGCTAGTTAAATTCAAACTGGAGCACTATTCGGTTATTGGATCATAACTGGAGTTGTAGAACTTGGATTTAGGTCTGGTTTATATGGATGGAAAGCTAAGACATAGGCCTAAAACTTTCATGAGAGTCCAAGATTCAAACCGGTTGTTTTCAAGTTCAAATTGTAGCAACAAAAGATAAGTCGGAATCTGTCCTGCAGCCCAGACACTATTCAATGTTCAGACCATATCTCGAGTTCTAGAAGTCCAAACGAGCTCATTCTTATTTTGTTGGAAAGCTGAGACAAATTCCCAGAACTTTCATGAAGACTATCTGTTCAAATTCTAACATTAGCAATGATGCTTTGTTCAGACAAGAAGATAATGGTTGTCACCAAGTCAAGAGGTGGTCACTCACTCAATAATTAGTCATCAATCAATAGTTTCAAATTTTAGCCTATAAAAGGAAGCATTTGCCATACATTTAGACATCTTTTCAGATCAAGATCATATTCTTGCGTTCTTTATTTGTATTTTTGTAATGTTTAAGTTTTGTTTTCATTAATCTCTTGTTTATGTTTTTCATCATAATTATATTCTTATCTAGTTTATTTATGTTTCTCTTCTTCACAATGTTTAGCTAAGTTTATTATGTCAAGGTGAAAAGGTTTCACTAATGACGTTAGAATAGGTACAATATAAACTCAACATGGACTTCAATGTTTATATCCAAGAAAGTTTGTTATGAACATATCTTATCTTTTTATCTTACTAATTCTTAATACCTTGCTTGTTAAATGATTAATCTAGATTTGTGTTGTTCAACCCTTGGTACAACAAATACTTTGCACTTTCATAGCCTACTATATGGTATAACCGACACCTGTGCTATAAAAGGAACTTGATTTGTTGTTAACATAAGTTAACATCATGAATTCCTGACAATATTTTAAAGTATGGTGTTACTAAAATAAGATAATTAATATGATCATGTTAAAAATTTATAATGAATTATTAAGGATAAATCATCCAATTGGAACCTCCTTTGTGTGTGGTTTCTAGTTGATTAATAAAAAGAGTTTATACTATACTTATTTCTAATACTATTAGTGGATTCTCTAACCTTGACAATTGCTTTTATCTTTGATTAATACTCACATCAATATCACATCTCAAAAGTTCTCTTCAACTCCTTTTCATTTATTATTTATAATTTATATAGTTGACCTCCATGTGGTTCAACCCCGGTCTTGCCGGGTTATTTATTACTTCGACACTCCTGCACTTAGGATAAGACATCAATCTTTTGATCGTGTCACATCCTTTCTAGAATGAATTTAACCATAGTTTTCAGACCCGGACCGGTCCAAGGCCCGGGTTCCGGGTTTTAATCGGGTCACCGGGTTTTGACCGGGTCGCTCGGGTCAATTTTTTTAAAAATCAAAACGATGTTGTTTTAGTAAAAAAAAAGTCAATGGGTTGCAACCGGGTTTTTGACCGCGTCACACCGGGTTTTTCCTTCCCCTATTTTTTCTTCAACCCAGCCTGATTCCAGCCCTGGATCGACAGGGTCCCGGGTCGATCCGCCGGGCCGGGTTTCAAAATTGTGATTTTAACACTATCATACTCTATTATAGTTATAGTGCTCGTAGTTCTAAATGTTCTTAATTGAAGAGCATAACTCTCAATTGTCTCCCTAGGTCTTGGATAATCCTAGCTAAGTCAGTCAATGTTACCTCTAGTTATGTTCTGTAGGGGTGTTCAAGGAAGTGGGTCTTCAGCTTTTCCTAATTGTTAATGAAGGTAGGTGGCAATGTAAAGAACCAGCAAAAAGTTGTTTTGACCAATGATAAACCAAATAAACTTAGCTTCATTAAGGGATTCACTACACCATCATCATATTGGTTTGTGAATTTAGCAATGTTTTCTCTTATAGATTAGTTGTCTTTCCTAGAAAAGTGTTTGAGATTTGTAATCTTTATTCCTCTATGAATGGGGTTCAACATGTCAACCCATTTAGGATATGGATGATTGTATATAGTTTTTATTGTTTGTCTAATTTCTAACATCATCTCCCTTAGGTATAGTTCAATCCTATGTATTCTTTCCCTTACTTGCTAATATGGGATTCTTGTGCAAGGGGATAGAGGTCCCCTTGTTGTAAAATAGCTTGTAGGGTATTAAGATAACATGGATATGGGGCCATATAAATGTGGTTGTTTTGTATGTATAAGGTAATTGGTGTATTAAAGATTATCATGCCTAGGTTGGGTTGTTGTTGTGGTGTCTTATATGTTGGTATATGTCTTATCACATAAGTTATGGTAGCTTCAAACACCCTTACTGGAGTGCTTGTGGCTATGGAATTTATAAAGCTTATAGACCCACGAAACTCTAGACCTACTTTATCATTGTTTGATTCTAAATCTAATTTAATTGATCAGATTTGGCATACATTGTTCTAGATATTACCATAATATTTTTGTGGTAAGTTGTGTTTTCTATATTTTCCATATTCATCTAGATGGCCCTCATAACATGATTAAAGATATTTAAAGGCTGATTAAAAGATGTTTCTTTAAGAACAGACATGACTGGTTGTCTGGAACTTATCGCAGCTAGTTGTGACCACCTTATAACTCCATCTAACTCATAAAAGGAATATGTGCATGGTAGTGTTTAAGGTATAGATACACCTACATGTCAATTTATAGTTGGTGGTAATGATGTGGTTAGAAGAGGTGGAAATGTTATCGGCGATATAGAGTTAATAGGTTATGTTCATAAGTAGTTCTATGTTGTGAGGGTGAGTTAGACATTAAAGATCCTTCTCGTGTCATATTTACCATTGTTTGATCTTTAGGAATTTATGGTGATGAAGTAATATCAAATTCTTCATGTCTAAGAAAATGGAGTGTGGGAATACCATACCTTAAAAAGGAAAAAAGGTTAAATGTTTTGTAAAAGAAGAGCATGATGATGATGAGGAGGAGGAGGAGGGGGATGGGGAGGAAGCGGAGGAGGAGAAAGGGGAATTGAAAGGAAAATAAAAGGTATTGGAAAATAATAAAAGCAATAAAGAAACTAATAATGAAAAGTTGTAAATAAAAGTAAGAAAAATAAATTTGATGAAATTGCATCTGTGGGGTTGACCTGTGGGGTTGACCATCTTTAATAAAGAAAAGTTGTAAATAAAAGTAAGAGAAATAAATTGAATGAAGTTGCATATGTAGGGTTGGTCATCTTTTATAATAGTTGTATAGCCCTATTTATATTAATACAATATATTAAACTCCTAAGTAATCTTTTAAACCTAATCTTATAAAAACAATTCATATAAGATAATGAATTTGTATATGGAATCCTAATAAAAATTATATTAAAAATAAAGCATAGTTTCTTTTTATATATATAAATACATGAATCCTAACTAGTTATACACGTTAAGGATTCATATTCTGTTTAGGCCTGGATTGGTCGATCATATGAATTTTTCCTTCATGGTTGATCACTTCATCTTGGTCAATTATGTGGACTCTTCCTATAGTAGATTGTTTCCTCTTAATTGATCATTATCTTGTCTTCCTTGCCTCTAGTCGATCATGAACGTCTTGGTTGATCATACAACTCATGATCAACAGCTTATCTTTACATGTACAATAGTGAATAATTAACTTTCTTGTATGATTGATATATGGATGTCTGTTTTTTGTGTAAATAGTACCCACTACTTGAAGTCTTGATACTACCACTTGGATTTGGAACCCACATGTTGATGCTCACAATTTCAGTAGCCATATCCATGGTTGTCAAACTCGCGAGTTGACTCGTAAAATCGTACGATTTTACGAGTCAACTCAGGTATATCGTGTGAAATCGGGTAGAAAACTCGAAAATCAGTAAACTCGGTCAAACTCAGTCAAACTCGGTTAAAATCGGTTAAACTCGGTAAACTCGGTCCGAGTTTACCGAGTTTAACAAAATTATCAAAAACTATGGAATCTTCTCACTGTTCTCAGTCCTCTCCTCTCCATCCCATTAGTCTCACAAAAATCCCCCCTTTTCCTTTTCCCTTTCCCCAAATCAACCCTAGCAGAAGCAGATCTCACATTCTTTTATTCTCAAATCTTAAACCCAGCAGAAGCCAACGCCTTCCACTCTCTTTCTCTCAAAACCCCTATTTTTTTTCTTTATTTCGTTTGCCTTTGATCTGATTGTCTCCGCCTCTCCGGTCTCCAGTTTCCAGTCTCCACTCCTCTGCTTTGTTTGCTGGATTCTTTCATTAGTGGTCAGGTTTGCTTGCTGGATTCTCTCCTTCTCTATCATGTTTTATTATACAAAAGAGGGCCATCAATCTTATATCATTTTTGGGTGATTTGGCAGTTAAATAATATTGAACTTGCTGTTAATCTTGCAACTGGTGCTGAAAATCTTCCAGGTAAACACATTATTTTTTGTTAATCTTTTCTTCTTCCTCCTCATCCATGGCGATGAAGTGTCTGATATAGAAAAAGACTTGAGTGCCTATCATATTAACATTTGCTCATTTGCTGAATCATAAGATCTTTTCTCTTTTGTAATTTCGCATGCCTTATTAACTGTGCTGACAAGTCTTGTATGTGTATGTATATATATATATATATATATTGCCATATTGGGTTTTTGCAATCTTTGCATGTTTGTGTCCTAATCTGATAGACGGTACCAAAGATGTTGCTTTCAAATGGTTGCTTTCAGTTTCTGGTTTTCATAATTTTAATTGTCCAAGATCCTTTGTAAATATCTAATGGTTTCGGCAAATAATTAAAATGTATAAATGAATCCTCTAAGCTCTAACAGGAGTGATCCCGTGATAGAATTTGAATGAATCCTGAAGCCAACCACTTTGGACAGCTAGGAATTTTAGAGTATCCTGTTAACTATTGGCGAAAACAATGTGGAGATTGCTACAATGCTGCTACATCATATATAGCTCCAAAACCCATCTTTCTTTTTATTGCAATTCCCACCAGAAGGGCAGAGCATGAAATGAATGCTTAATACTGTCCTGAATTTTGGTTGCTTTCTACTGTATTTTTCGAGCCCATGCTTCCTATATTAGCATATCTAAGATGAAGAAACATACTCCACAACTTGTGATTATTGGAATTCATATTATCTTAGTCAAACTGGAGTTTCACGTTGCAAGATCATTGCTTGTTTTGTCAGTGAAGCAAGCTCTACCATTCTCTTTAAAAGCTCTTTTTATTTCTCTAATATTTGCAAAAGGGCAGAGCATGATCTAATGGTCTCTGTATGTGTTGCTTTAGCTTTCGGTATTCCCTGGAAAGTCTGATAAATAATGAGATAAAAGAACAACTTATGACGGCATTGTTGTTTAAAAAATCTAATGAACAAAATTCATATTTATCTCCTGGTAGGCTACATTTTGTTTATAATTTTAAAATAGTTTCATTTTAGTTCATTTAAAAAATCTATTTGTTGCCATGTTGGTTTTTATGTTATATTTTATTCAATTCTCAGCACTATACATCCGAATTGGTGTATATGTTAATTCTTGAACTGCTGGATACATGCCGAGGAAGATCAAAGCAATGAGGTCATGTTTAGTTTATATAACACACCAACAAATTATTTGTTTTAAGTTTGTTAATTTTTAGTTAATGAAATTCTATGGACATAATTGTATTGTATTGTATTTTTAAGTTATTTAAATCATGTATGAATTTTTATTTGAATCATGTATTTTAAGTGTTTGGACATTTGTATTGTTTATTAGTTTATTTCACTTTTACTTACGATTTTACGATTTTACGATCCGTTTTTACGATCCGAGTTTGGTTTGCATGTTCCGTGCCGTGTTAAAATCACGATTTTAACAACCTTGGCCATATCAGTGATTGAAAAAGATCTATTAGAAAGTCTTTGGTGCTCAATTTTACACTTTAAATTATTAACTCGTTAACAGAAATAACTTACAACAAAGAGTTCATTATCTAATGAATTTTTCTATTCTAATACTCTATCCTACAGTTATTCATTTTTATAAAATCTAAGAAATTTCCAACTATAACCAAACATATAAAATACAATACATTGTCTATTTTAAAGAATGACAATTTACCAACTCGGTAGATATTTTTAATGAATATCAACTAAGTATCATAAGTAAATTGCTCCTAGCTTTTCAATCATTTGATAATCAGAGTTGTTCTTTGATAAATGATCACTATGCAGACAATTGGATAAAAACAAAAGGTGGGGATTCTACTTGTTGTTAGTGTATATACACTATTGTTAATTGGTTGGTTACACGTGGCATTGACTTTATTCATGTAAACATATTTAATGTTTAGTAAAGGGTTATTTATATTTAATATTCATCAAATATTTTATTAATAAATCTAATATTTGATTAGTGAATCTAGAGTAAAAATAAAGTTTATGGGGTAAAAAAACTCTAAGAAAAAAGAAGAGATAAGGGGCAGAATTATGATTCTACCCCTAGAGCCTTCTTTAGAGTTTTTTTAGGGTAGAATTGTACCTTACAACTTATTACAATAGGGTTTGGGGTGTAATTTATGAATTTAGATATGCAATTTATTCCTTATTACAATATAGTATATATGATAGAATTATAATTCTGCCCCTCCATATATAAAATGTTAATTTTATATTTTAAAATTGAAACCAAAATTAAATTAATTATAGAATCAATTTTTCTAATAGGATTAAGATTGAATTAAAATGTTTAATTTAAAATTATTGAGTTTTGTAATATCATGATAGGATTAAGATTTAATTAAAATATTTAATTAAAAAATAGGAAAATGGTTTTTCTAAATGAAAAGAGTTTCTAAGCTGAGAAGTTTTATTTAATAGATCCTAAAATAGTTTAGAATGTTAATAAGAATTTTAATGTTATTAATTTTCTTATTAAATTTTAAAAATATTATTTTTCAAAGAAAAATTGTATTAAATAAAATTTATTATGTTTGAAAAATTATCAAATTGGATTTGATTTAATATTTTTACGTGTTAGAAATATTTTTTTAAAATTTTACATAAAGTCAATAATTAGAATTGAAGCATTCAATATATTTATGTATGCATATTAATACGTTATTATGCATGATGGATGGTTATGAATATTTAAAGACCAATATGATTGTGTTTTTTATGATTGAATTGTTGTAATATTAATTAGGATCTATTTATTCTGTTTTTTCTCTATTTTTCTTATAAGGTTGTAAGATTCTTTTCTCATTTAATTCTCCTCGAATGTAACTCGAGGTTTATTATTCAATTATGTAAATGTTATGTAATTTAGAAATATAGGAATTTAGATAGGAAAAATTATTTTGCAATCCAAGACGAAGAAAGAACAACAAAAAAAGCTATAATCATGGTGCTAGAAAAGGACTTATAAAAATTTGTAGCAGCTACCTAGGTTTTGACCACCTAATTCCCTTTGATGGCTAGAGGAAATTAGTTTAGATATGTCTATAATTATTCAATTAGAATAGCATGCTAGAGGCATATATTTATATATAATTGTTATGTATGATACATCATTATGCCATGGAATGAGACTTAATTAAAATAATAAATCTCTCATTTATATATTAAGTACATGTTGAGAACATGATTTGTTCCCTTTTTATTTTATATGCATAAAACCATAGTTCTGTTCATGGATAACATGTTGAGCTACTCAAAGTTACCGTAAATTGAATATGTTTAATGCTATAAAATTGAGTCCTACATAACTAACTTATATGATTTAGATTAGTTACTTTTGATCATATAAGATTAGAGGGGTTAGAAAAACATATATGATATGTTTAGATAAAGAGTTGTCACCTAAATGATCTAAGAGTCATAAAAATGTGATTGATAAGTATGTTATGTGCCTAATTTAATTTATAAAAAGGTTATTGGAAGTAGAGTTGTTTTTCTAATATTAAATGTAGACAAAATATTATTAAATAGGAAACAATATTTTTTACTGTAGTTAGTAAAGATTTGGTTATCCAAGAATTTTTTTCATAAACGATATAAGAGAAATAACTTATATATTGGAAATAAACATCTATAGACATATATATCGAAAAGGTTGCTTGGATTGTCTCAATCCACATATATAGACATGTTAAAATAGTTTAGCATGGAAGAATCCAAAAGAGGATACTTACTTATTTCGCATAGGATACATTTCTCCAATGATATGTTCCCTAAAACACAAATTGAGAGAGGAAATGATTCCATATACTTTGGATATAGGATTCATAATGTATGTAACGTTATGTACAAGATCAAATGTATCTTATGTTTTAAGCATAACGAGTAGATATCAATCTAATCCAGGTAAAGGTCACAAAAAGATAGTTAAAAACATTCTTTAGTAGTTGAAAAGAACTCTTGTCTATGGATGAGATGAACTGGTAGTTCAAGGTTATTTGGATGCTAGTTTTCAATCAAATATTAAAAACAGAAAATCCAGTCTAGTTATGTTTTTACTCTAAATAATGGTGTTATAAGTTAAAAGAACCCTGAATAAAAGATCAAAGTAGATTCTACAACTAAAATTAGGTAAACCTTTACATTTGAAGAGACAAAAGAGGTCGTTTTGATCAAGAAGTTCATCACTAAAATAAGAGTGGTTCCTAGCGTTGTTGATCCAGTAGCCCTATACCATGATAACAATGGAGTCATTGCACAAGCAAAGAAACCAAGGTCTCATCAATTATCCAAAAATTTACTTAGATAATTTTATTTGATTAGAGAATCATAGAAAGAAAACATGTAAAGATAGAGTGAGTACCCACTAAAAAGAATCTTATAGATACTATTACTAAGCCACCGTCCCAATAAAAATATTATCGTCAAGTAGAGTGATATGATATTTGGTACATGAATTGTAGCAACCTAGAATTTAACCACCCTTTAAGTCTTGAACTCAAAGAAAAATAGGGTAATTTTTTTTAATATATATAATTAATCCCACTACAATTCATACAATGATAATTTATATCTCTTAATTCCTATCGAGATTTTGATAGAGTTTTCTTTGTCTGAATCTCTAAATATTTTTTCCTTCATCTAAAATACTTGTATAATAATCAATGGAAGTTTCAATTTCCCACATCACAACAATCAATTCTCAAGTATTGGCCTTAGGCAACTTAGAGTGTGTTTGGTATTGCGGTAGCTGTTGTGGTTGTGGTTTGAAAAAAGTTGTTTTATAAAAAGTACTTTTAGTTAAGGTTGGTTTGAAAAAATAGGTGTTTGGTTAAAACTGTGGTTGAAATTGTAGTTGAACAAAAAGTAGTTTAATGTGTTTGGTTAAAAAAATGTTTTTCAAATTGAGGTTATAAAATAATTAAAATATATATTTTTAATTTAAATATTGTAGATTTAACTACTATTATTACATCATGAAATAAATAATATTGATATCAATTTTTTTATTATTATTCCATTAAACTATATGCAATGTCATCACATTCAAAATATATCCAACAATGACTATATTTTTCATGGTTTCTTAAGCACGCAACAACAAAAACTGAATTTTTTGTTACGTCATCAAGCGATATCCTTCTAATTTTTTTAATAAAACACAATTAAAATTAAAATAAAAACTGAATTTTTTTTAATTGGGTCGAACCCGGCAAAAACATAATTGGAATTGCGATAAAATTCCACAAATGTTACGTCATCATGCAATATCCTTCTAATTTATGTAGTGTTATTAAATAATATTAAATACTAGTTTTTCAAGTAAAACTCAATTTTTTAAAAAAAAATTACAATTTCATTACGTACAAAATTCATTCGACAAGAACTACAGTTTTCATGATTTTTTGAGCGTGCAATAAAATTAGGTAAAATATTATTAGGAATAAAATTGAGATTACAGTACGAGTAAATTTAATTCACCTTAAACTAATTTTTTTAAAAAAAAATTGTTATTCACGTTCACGTGAACAGTTCGAGTAAAATGAATTAACTACACTGGTTTTCCAAAAAAAAAAAACTAATTGTTCACTTAGTGAACAGTGCTACAGTGGAGCCATGCTCCACTGTTAATTGGAAAATCACCACGCATGCTCCACTGTTACTAAACAATGGAGCCATGCTGTTAATTGGAAAATTACCACGAGAAGCAGCAAAATGCTGCTTCTCCAAACCTGTGGCACAGCAGCGAAAATTGGTGGGTCCTACCAAGAAAAATTGTTTTTTTTTCTGTTACCAAACACTAGTATATGTGGCTACGGGTGAACCTCACCCGCAACCACATTACCAAACAGCGTTTTAATCCATCAATTTCTTATGCATCATTCACACAAGTTCATATTCATCCAATATAATACACAATTTACATATAAATTACAATGAAAGATAGTTACATTAACAAAAATAAAACAAAATAGCTAATTGGTGTATCTACCTAATATCGCCATTAAAATATTATATTATACTCAAGCACTAGCCAAACCAATAGGCTAAGTCGCCAACCAAGAGAGATGTACAAGTAACCCCTACAAGACATAGAGTTGATACCAAACTTTTTAATAAAAAGCTCAACACGATTCATATTCAAGGATTATATAGTCAAAAGTCAATAACTTGTTTATTATTTTGTAAATCAATGAAATAAATACAATACTATGATTGATGGTGATCATATTTTTACATAAGAATTATTCAAGTAAAACTTAAGCATCATTATTTTCTATATTTTTTTTTTATAATAAGAGATGACATCATTATTTCTAGATAAAAAATATATTTATTTTTTTATAAATGATAAATTAAAGAAAGATGAGTAGCTGAAAATGAAAAAATGAAATTGTGATCCATCCTTTCATAATTATTACAATCTTTTTCAAGATAAATTAATTTTTAGACTTCTAAATTTTATTTATAATTATAAAGAAAATATAAATAACATGAATATAGTTTATTCTTTCATATATTTTTATTTACTTTTTAAAACAATTTTTATATAATATATAAAATAATTTAAAAATAGTCTATCCCTCACGAATCTTATTCTGATTTTCTTGAAATTGTCTTATATCATCATATTCATATCATGTCATATGGTATTCTGGATTTTTCTTAGATTGGATTATCATCATATTAATATCATGTTATATTCGTATTCCATATCCGTGTCCATGCTTCATAGCTTTGCCACGTAATGTTTGGAGCATTGGCTAAAAAAAAATAAAAAACCCTCAAAATGCATCTTGAATTCTTTAGATAAATTGACACCCGTCTCTTAACAATTTAAAAACAAATGATGAAGTTTTTAATCCTTCCATCTTTACTTTTGTGTTTCAAAAATATCTTTTAAAAATTTTAAATTTTTTTATTTTTTTTTACTTCAAATTAATATTTTTTTGGTATTTTCAAATCATTTTGATACGCTAATATCAAAAATAATTTTTAAAAAATAAAAAAACATCATTTTAATGTATTTTTAAGTAAAAAGCAACCGCAACCGCAACCACACTCCCAAACAGGATTAACAAATAAAACCTAGACTTCCTGATTTCTTTCGTGAAAATCACATATATAGAGTTAACCTTTCAAGAGCCAAAATTCTTCTGGCATGTTTGGGAGTATGGTTGCGGTTGTTTTTCAAAGTGTTTTTCGTGCCGAAATACATCAAAATAATATTTTTTTATTATTTTTTAAAAATCATTTGTGAGATCCGCGCATCAAAACAATTCAAAACATTAAAAAAAAAAAATTTAGCAAAAAAAAATTTTAATTTTTTGAAAACACGGATACAACCGCGTTTCCAAATGCAAAATACCATAGTTTTTAAACCCGGCCCGGTCCAAGGTCCGGGTTCCGGGTTTTGACCGGGTCAATCCCTATTTTAAAAAAAAAATCAAAACGGCGTCGTTTTAGTAAAAAAAAAAAAGTCAACGGGTTGCAACCAGGTTTTGTCAGGTCAACCGAGTCACCAGGTCATAACTTTTCCTAATTTTTTTCTTCAACCCAGCCTGGTTCCAGCCCCGGATCGGCCAGGTCCCGGGTTAACCCACCAGGACGAGTTTCAAAACTATGCAAATTACTTAAGGATCTACTTGTTTTCCTTCTATTAATCAATTATTCAGTTAACCTTTACTCTATATCGGACTCTGCAAGCCACAGCGTTTATTCATGTCCGAAATATTTTCGAGTTGCTGACCTGCGTTTATTAGGTTTATAAGCTAAAACAAACTTAAGAAATTGATTTATTAATTGATTAATAATTAGTAATATCCAATTAATTACTCCTTGACCTCACTGTAAAGAAAAAAATAAATATAAATAAAATAGATATAACTTATAGTGTACATTTAAGAAATTTGACAATTGCCCTGCATTTTCTGCAGCAACATATCTTGACCTCGCAAGACTTTCATCCATTCTATAACCAAAATGTGCACTATAACGATTAACACATTTCAATTACAGCACAATCAAAAACCATTCGCTCGGTCATGAGCAAGGGTAGCTTGTGATTATAATAAATCCAAGGCCTTTTGAATCTTTCCTTCAGTTTGTGCCCCACTGGAAAACCCAGATGCTATGGATGAGCAGGAGATAGGATTGCAGGATTCCATAGAAAACTGGGCGATGCCATGGAATCTAGCAGAATAAACTTCATCTACAGTTTTGCAGTCATTCACGTGCTATGCTTCAGCTGCAGCAACTTCTTCATCAGTAGAATCAGGTGAGATGATTTCTTGAGTGGGTTCTCCATCTGTAGACTCATCTCCCAGTTCCTGACCTGTCTCACCTTCAAGTAGCTTCTCCCTAAGCTTCATCATAAGCTCTTCCTGTACATCATCATTATGAGCTAGAAACTCCTTGAATGCTTCCTTGCCATGGTATTTTTTACCATTACAATCATAAAATGAGCCACTTTTCTTGATGAGCTTGTGTTTCAACGCCAATTCTATGATCTCTGATTCACGACTTATTCCCTTTCCAAACTCAAGCTCAAATTGAACTGTTTTAAAAGGAGGAGCAAGCTTATTCTTCACTATCTTCACTTGGACTTGAGTTCCTGTTGTCTGCAAAACACAAAAGTATGAAAAGACACTTTGACACCAAGATGACAACATAATGAGTTCTGTAACCAATAATGTATAAATGTTGATATTTGAACCTAATGATCTAGGTTCAATTTCCCCGCCTCATCCCTTTCACCATTTGTGCCAGAGCCAAACCTACCCATTATATTATGAAATGTGGTTCGCAAAAATAAATAAATAAAGAGCAAAAGCAGCTTCAATCCAAATATACAGTAGGTCACGATATCCGAGGACAGAATGTATAGTCAGAAGTCACAAGATACAAGGGCATTTATTTCACTTGTTTACCTATTTTGAATGAGACATAAATTAATTGCAAATAACAATGTTCTAACTAGGTCTTCAAGAACAACTAAGCATGCAGAGGTCGTTAAAACAAACAGATCTCAAGACAAGAAAGGGCGAGGGGACTAACAGTCACTTCCAGAAAACTCTGCAAGGAGATGTATTGAATTGCAAGATAGAGGAACCCATTCCTCCCTTTATAATTTCTCTCTTCCCCCTATTTTTGCTTCCTTTATAGGTCAAGACTATATCCTTTTCAAGCAAACCTTACACCAGCAAGTGTTATTGCTTTGTTGCATATCTGGTGCCTTGCTTGAGAAACAGTGTATTAAGTATAGAATCCAAGCCAAGAATATATTGTCTAGAGGAGCCAACAAAACGTTCAATAGCTCATGCAAATTTAGTCTATTCCACCAAGTGTTGAAAAGAAGTATCACCAAAATTCCTTATCTTCTGGCACAATGTCCAAATTCACAAATTGAGGAGATAAAACAGCCGTACCTCTTCTCCCTTCTTGATAAACCCCACCCTTCTAATGTTTAGGCGAACTGAAGCATAGAACTTCAGAGCATTACCACCACAGGTTACTTCAGTGGGCCCACCAAATCCAAAAGTTGAAAGCTTTGCCCTCACCTATAGACAGATAAAGTCAACAAGCAAGCATTATAAATCCACATATCAAATTGAAATTAAATTTGTTGTTGTTGGTATGACTTTGTGCCAATACTAGCAGAGCCATTCTTGAGCTCAAATACAATGGACTCATGGTCAGCACACTAATTTTATATGACATGGATCCAAATGAATTTTTTATTATCATACTGACATTGCAGACCACAAAAAGAATTTAAGAGTGCAAATAAACTTCATATTCTGAAGTATGAAGACATTATTATCAAGAAAAGGTAAGCTCAATATTGACTGCTTACTTTTGACTATGCTATCAGCCAAGGATAAGCTTACGATATCATAAATGATGACCAAGGGCAAGGCTCAGGCCTTGCCCAATCAGATCAAGCTCAGCTTAGTGCAGTAGCAAAAGGCAGAGCTCAAGTAGGCCATTTATGCAGATTTTACAGCATAAGAGAAACACATCAAACCAAAGCTATTAAAATCAGGATTTTAAATAGGATCCATGGAGGGTCAAAAATATTGAATTGTGAGATCAGGTCATAAAATCATAAGATTTTACATAAACTCTAAAAAAAAGATAATAAATATAACATGTATGAAAGCACAAATACAAGTCATAGTACTAATTAAATTCATAATATAATTTGGATGAAAAATAATAAAGAATGTAATAAAAATTAAAACACCATCTCAAGTCATACACCGGATAATATAAGAAACTAATAACAGACATATTATGTATGTTCTCCAAAAAAAATTTCATTCAATTGTGGAATAGCATGCTGCCAGATCTATGTAACATAGGGGCCTGAAGGTCCAATACGAGCTAGGGTTTGAATTATCAAAGGAAATATTGTCCAGATTCTTCTTTATAGATTGAATAATAAACTGCATTCCATGAATACCATATTCATTACTCTAAACAAGGGGAAAAGAGGACAAGATTGTTAACAAACCCAACAAATTTGCAAAGAACAAGTGAAAAAATAACTCAAATCCAGCAATACCATAAAGCATATAGCATGTAAATTGCTTAAGGTAACCCATACAAGACCAAATCATTCAAGACAGATGTGCAAAGAGGTAGATTAACTATGGAGAGAAATTTAGAGAGACCAGAAAAGGGAAGAAAAATTGTGAAGGCCAGGGTTGTGAAATTGAAACAAAAAAAAGAGGACTTGGCCTGATAATGGCATCGGCACCACCACAAAAACAATTTGAGAGAGAGAGAGAGAGAGAGATGATAGGGAGTTAGAAGACAGCTATTTAAGAGACCTGGCAGTATTTTCATTGTTTTCTCAATGAAAACATATAGCATTGGGATCATCTGAAATCAGGACTTTAATGATTCCAAGGAATTGAAACGCCAATCCCATTATGATTTTAGAAACTTACAATTTTTTTGTGGGAGTTGAATTGTGGTGATTTGGATCAGATCCAAAATCATCTGATACAAATCAGGATTTCCATAACCATGCATCAAACCTATAATTAATAAATGTCCAGCTCACTAGATTGAAATTAAACTGGGGGAAAACTACCCTTGTTTGGTTCATTATTTTGGCAGAGGGGTTATAATTACAACCCAAAATGGTCTTTGTGGAGGGTAAGTTTTACCCTTTGTCCATGGGTGTAGTGTTAACCTCCCAACCAATATTATTCCTTTTGTCTTCGAAAAACACTAATATTTCAATTAATTTCTGTATTTTCACTAACAATTTACTCTTCACTTTATTAACACACAAAACACCCCTAGAAACCACTATTATCTCCTATCATCACTCTCCCTTTCTTTTTTCACAGAAAACACACTAATATTTTAAGTATTTTCTCTCTTTCAATAAACAATAACAATTTACCATTCACTATATTAATACACCAAACATCCCTAAACTCCAATTTTTACACCCTTAACAATTACTCTTGTAAGAACTCCCCTTTCATTTTTAACCTTCTACCAAATGCAACCTAAATATAAACAGAGATAAAACAAACACACTAAATATCTGTGAATTATATCATCAGACAATTATTTCTGGGATGCAGAGTGCCTTCCTCAACAGCTATATATTTAATTTTGAAACCCAGAACTGAAGATGCAGAAAAAGAAGTCTCTCAAATATGTGCAAATGTATGTAAACTGCAGATAAAAAGAAGAAAGTACTAAAACTTTATGTATTCTGACATTAGACTATCATTGCTGGGATGAGGACTCCTTTTATTTTAAAAACCAGAACTGAAGACACAGAAAAGAAAGTGATAGTGCATGTGCATACTAACATCCTACGAAAGTATAGTACTCTAACAAGTCAAATTTCTTTTATCTGTTTGTAGCCCTAAAGCATTCGGCCAGGTAGTTTTCTTTTCTGCTTTACAACTGTCAGGCCAGGCCAACATCCATCTTGAGCATACATAAGTTCCAACCAAAAATTTGAACTTGCCTTGGCTCAAGCTCCAATGCAAGTCAGCCTCAACAAGCATCAAGTAGGACCGTGAAATAAAACAAAACTATTCGAGCTTGATTCAAGTTTGCTCGTCAAAATGACCAGTAAAGCTCATTCATTACCTAAAGAAACCAAACTTGTAAATATTTAAAATTCAACTAGCTTCATGAAGAAACTTGGAAATTGCACTAATTAATTCTATAAGTATTATTAAATATTCATTTCTTTTCTTAACAAAACATGATTACAAGATAGACAAGAACAGAGTAGCAAATGATTTTCAAAATGCAGACATATATTTTAGAGGGAAAAAATATATTGGCATTGTTTAAGTTTATTTAATCATTACGTTCATGTACAAGCTCAAATTCATTCAAGGAGGTGTAAAGGAAGCCTGATCACTTTTTGAGCAGGACTACACTTGAGTTCAACACTTGATTTTAATTTGAACAAGCCAAACTTGAACAGTATGCTATCAACTCAATTACCATCCTAGCATGCAATTATTATACTCTGCTCAGCCAAATTGACAGCCTGAATGAAAACTCCAAGAGATGTTTCTTTGACTGGGTCAAAAATCTAAGCATTCAGCATGACATCTGAACCATAATTGGTAAATGACTAAACATTAGTTAGTTTTGAATGCAAATAAATTTAGGATCTTTTAAGCCAGAACCTAAAATGAATGAGCAAATAAAGCACTATAATTTCAAGTAAATCAGTACCGATCTCATAAACGGATGTAAACAAAAAAACCTAATCCTATCAATGATAGGACCAAAACTACAAAATGGTACCTGATTTATAAAGACCAAAATAGTTTGTGACTGCGATAAAGAGTGGCTCAGTTTGCGAAGTGCCTGACTCATCAATCTGGCTTGCATTGCCATATGTGCATCACCCATCTCTCCATCAAGTTCACTTTTAGGCACAAGTGCAGCTACCTGTCATTAATAAGAGTAGAAAAATAAAAACTAGACTCCAAGCCAAACTGTGCCCTTAAATTCAACAATATGGATAACTCTAATCAAAAACAATTTAATTAAGCATTGATGTTTAATGCATGGGTGTGCTATCTGCAGTGAAAGCTGCAGGGACACCTGCTAACAGAACTCTCCTAAGATGATAACCATTACATAGGACATAGAAGAAGGTGGGCGGAAGGGAGTAAAAAAGGGAACAAATTATCTTACCAAGTATTACATTATACAAACCATGACCTGCTGAATACAAGAAACTCTTAACTAAAAGAGGATTTGATAGCAAGTAAGAGTACGAACCAATAAAGCACCTTACTTACACTATCAACAACAACAACATCAACAGAACCACTCCGTATGAGAGTATCCACAAGACTGAGAGCTTGTTCGCCACAATCAGGTTGCGAAAGAAGCAAGTTCTCAGTGTTCACCCCAATAGCCTTAGCTAATGATGAATCAAGGGCATGCTCGGCGTCAACAAAGACACAGTAACCTGCAAAGAAGCTGATATATTAATACCATGGAAAAATTGAGGTCGAGTCCTCGACAAATCAGAAAATTACTTTGACATAAAAATCCTCAGAAGCAATTGATTGTAGCCAACATTCTAAGTACATAATACTAGAGTGATTAATTCTTCAAATTGTTTCGAACTTACTATTAAAATATCTTGACAACATGATTACAAATTGTATGAAAATTGACATATCATATCCTTTCTTTCTTTTTCATAAGAAATATCATATTTGTGGGATTCAGCCCAAGGAAAACATAAGTGTTGCCATGGGTGTACACCTCCTAACAGCCAAATGGGAGGGAAAATAGCCCCTTTAGTCCTAGCTAGTAGCTACTACTGCCGACAGAATTAAAAGAAATCTTGTGGGCATTTAAGACGTAACCTCCTTGCTTCTGTGCTTCAGCAATTACATGCAAAGCAAGAGTGGTTTTCCCAGAAGCCTCAGGACCAAAAATCTCCACCACACGACCCTGCACAAATCCAATCCAGATATGTAATAAGCAGACAAGCATACGTGCACGCGCGCACACTAAACTATGGGGTTTGCTTCTTGCTTGCATTGAAGATATGGAAGTTCTGAATTCACAAACCAGAAATGAACCATCAACTCAAACCATAAACATTTGGTTAAAGCACAGTAAATGCAAAATGGATCTCTTCATAAACTAACATTACTTTAAATTATATCAATGACTAAAAAATACAGGAACAATCTCCATTTTCAAGTCATCAAAATAGAAAAGACAACCAATGTAGAACCAGACCGGTAAACAGTCAAATCTTTTATAGTTTAAGAAATTGTATGCTTTGTAAAACAGAATATTGTTTGCAAAGTAACTAAATGGTCGAACGAAAAATCTTCATTTATACCTTTGGAAATCCACCACATCCGAGTGCAATATCAAGAGCAAAAGAACCCGTCGACACGACTGGGACATTTTTGGGAGCTTCGGAACGGCCAAACCACATGATAGCTCCCTTTCCAAATTGACTAGTAATTTGGTCAAGAGCTTGTTGTAAGGCCAACTCTTTCTTTGACATATTTTCTTCACCAGACTCACTCCCATCTGACTTGGATTTTCTTTTACCTTATTAAAATAGAAAATCCATGCCTTTACTGCTTGACACAACTTGATAAACAAAATAAACTCATTCATGTCATCAACTTTCAGTTACCTTTTGTAGCAAAATTGCATATCTGAGTCGATGTTCCCAACACCCCTCTCCTTATTCCCTGCGAAAACCAATCAACAGAAACCTTAATTAAACATAAAAACAGAGACGGAGGGAGTCAACAAATGTAGAGATAAGGTACCTCGGGAGCAACAAGAGCGCGTCTCAGAGACGAAGCGTTTCGAAGAAGCCTCGCCATGGAAAACAATTTCTTTCTTTCTTTCTTTGTTTTGGAATTGAAATAGAGAGGGGAGAGAAAGTGAAAAAGAAAAAAGAAAAAAACCAAAGAGTATGGATAGAAAATAGAAAAATAGAGTTCAGGAATTTTACAGCATTGAAAGAGAAAGAGGTTTTGAGTTTTGAGCTCTGAGTTCTGGTTTTAGGGTTTTACCTTTTGGTTTCCCTCCTTTATTGATTTGTTGTGCTGAGCTCCTCCTGAGGAAAGAGAGGGAACTTGTATTCGCCATCAATAAATAAATAAATAAATTATTAGATTGAGTATTTTGTTTTTGTGATTAAAAATATTTTAAAAAATTTATTTTATTTTATTTTTTATTTTAAATTAATATTTTTTTTATATTTTCAGATCATTTTAATATATTGATATCAAAAATAATTTTTAAAAAATAAAAAATTATTATTTTAAAGCATTTCCGAGTAAAAAATACTTCTAAACATCCTCTTAATCGTGGTGTCGAACTGTTTTTCTACATAAAATAACATTCAAGTGTGGCAAATATGTTTTTTTTAAATAAATAAAAAGGTGTCTTTAGACATAAATTTAACTTAGTTGAATAAATTGATTTTATTTTAATTAGATAAAAAATAATAATTAGTAGATCAAATTTAAAAAAATGACCAAAAAAATTTATGGAAAAAAAATTAAAAGGAGACAAACAATTCAAATTAATTCACAACCTATTAAATATGAAAAAATAAAATGAGGTAAAAAAAACATAAAAATATGGTCCTAATCAATATGAGTTAGCATGACAAACTTGTAACCCTGATAATTAGGGTTAGGCCAACCCGAAATATTTTATCAAACTTGCGATCTAGATCATGAGATTGGAATAAATCGGTGGAAAAAAAAATAAAAAGAATTACAAAACCTATTTTTTGTAAAAGAAATATCAACTTGTGTTAATTTTTCAAACATATGCCTAAGACATTAGACCCAAAGTACCCTAACTAGAAAAATCATGAAGTCTAATTCTTCAAGTGATTTCAATTATACAAAAAGATTTTAAAAAATAACAATTATAAAAATTAAAATTAAAATTAAAATACAAAATAAATTTTATATTGGAATGGTGAAATTGAAAAGAAAAATCAATTTAGCAAAAGGATCAAAAAAATAAAAAAAAATAAGGATCAAAATTGACATAAAATAAAAATAAATTTTTAATTGAAAGGTGAAATTGAAAAGAAAAATCACTTTAACAAAAGAAAAAAAATAAAAAGAATAAGGATCAAATTGGTAAAAATAATATATCCAAGGGATACACAAATGAAGCATTTCTTTTCATCTTGAGTTTTCATTATTGGTCGAGGTCTCATTACTTTCGGTTCTTCATTTATGCGAGGGTTTACACCTGGACTGTTTCAAGCCATATTGCCCCTAGTTGATCTAGCTATGCTTCTTTTTTTTCTATCATTAAAAGGCACTCATCATCGTCAAATGCCATTCATGGCTTTGAAGGAATTTGTCAAATCATCTTTTGACTATTGTTGTTGTAAGAGATTTTTTCAAATTGGATTGCCTTTCAACTAATCTAGTTGTTTTCCATTAGTAATCATAGGGTTCACAGAATTGCCTTTAAGTTGACTCGAATACTCAACTTTTCATTACACAACCACAAGATGTATCAACATTCTCTTTGCGAAGAATTTTGCAAATTTAATTAATGACCATTTTTTCAAATCATTTTTCTTATATCGGGAGCAGACTATAAATTTTAAAAATTATATTCTTTAAAATTTAATTGTTGAAAATAAGTCATCAATATGCAAATCTGAAAGTATTTTCATAAGATTAAACTTTTTTGGTTGAGAACCCAAAACATATCATTCAATGCTAGGATGTACAATAGATATTTTTGTTGGTATATGGGCCAAATGTTAATTAGGCGTGAGAAAAAAAGAATGATCTAAATGCATGGTAGATTTGGTAAGAAAAGGATCCAAAGGTAATTTTTGGGTTTCAAAATGTAAAATATCTTGCTTATATTGCATTAAGCTTGTCCATTTATTGGTAAAAATTGGATGATTCAATGACATAAAAATGACTTGTGGTGCACATTTAGGTCATAATTCTTTTTCTCTTTATAGAGGCTAATACCTTTTCAACACAAACAAGTTATTTTTTTTTTATCAGAAAAGACTTTTAAAGGTATATAATATAGGTTATAGCTTACGGTTATAAGAGAATGGATAATCATGAGACTCAAATGGTGTTTATGGGTCAAGAGACATAGGATTGCTTAGATCTTTTGGACTTCCCGCCTAAATTTTAATTGTTTGATGACCAATGACATCATGATCTTAATTCTCCAAACTTTCATGCTTTTGATTTGATATTTATCTTTCAATCAGGGAAATTAATGATTGACAATCAAAATATACCTTGTAAGGTTTTATACAGAAGTAAAAGGTGGTTCTTCTAGAAAATACCTTGTGATGTCTCTTGAGGCGTTTTGATTTTGTTGAAAAGACGTTGAAGGTTGGCATCTTACTTTAGCAGATCTCGAGGTGTACTGATTTTTTTTTTGTGAAAAAAAAAGGTTTTTTGAGGTTTTGTCACTCATCTTAACATCATGATGATAATGTATAGAATTCTAAAAAAATGACCCAATTTTGAAGAGTTTATCTGTATTGTTTAAGATCATTGCTTATCTTTTCTAGAAGTCTGCTTCTTTATTAGAAAAGACTTTAAAATACACGTAATGTCGGATATGATTCAAGGCTATGAAATAATGGATTTCTTAAGTTTAAAAGGTGTTTAAAGTGTTTAGATAACCCATGATCACTTCAGGATATTTTTGAACTATTCAATCTTGCTATATGATTGTTCTTATATGAGAATTTATCTTTATAATGCATTCTTTTGGCTTCGACTTTACTTTAACCTTTTGTTTTTAGTATGCCTCTTTAGCATTTTGCTTGATATACTTTTCTCAATTGTGATTGCTTTAGAGACCTTCAGATATTTATTTATCTCTAATGATTCATTTATGCCCCCAATATGGAATGTAATCCTAGTCAGGGTTTTTTAAGAACAAATTTTCCAAGCTCAATGAGGGGACTAACAAGGGATTTATTTTGTTTATGATTGGGAAGGCAAAAAAGGCCTTTTTCTCATTTCAAATGTAGACTATTTGGACCGATAAGTATCAATCTCATCCAAAGTGATTTGTTCAGACTTAATAGCGAATTACTTGACGTAAATCTATGACTTCTGAACTTTCTATGCATCATTTTATTTGTCATAACCTAAAATTTAACCTTTTTTTCAAAAAAAAAATCTAAAAAATACCAAAATTCTTAAAAATATATGTTTTCGTTGCGATTTTGCCAATTTCTGGTCATTTGGTATTTTTTATTGTTTTGCTTATTGTTCTTGTATAGATATATTTTTCAAAAACAAAATTAATTACACAAAAAAAAAGATTTTTTAATGATTAAATAATAATAATGACCAGTTTAGAAACAATTTTGAATTGCATAGTGTTGTTTTAAAAGAGATGTGATTTTTAAAAGTTAGAAGGTAGTAGAAGTTTTTAGAGAAATAAAAAAAATAGATAAGTGTGAAAGATTTTAGAGATTAAATGTGAAAAGAATATTTTTTAGGGACATAAATAAGTTGTTATACACACACAAAAGGAAAGAGAGAAATTAGTTAGAGCATTACCATAAAAAAAGCCCCACACTAAAAACATTCATCTTTATCCTTCCCTATATATACTAACACTCTATACACACTGAAACACTATCTAAAAAAAAGAATTAAAAGCAACAAAAAAAAAAGTTGTGACCCATCTCGACCTCTCTTCCCACTGAAACCCTTTATCTTCCCCAATAGCAAGGTCCACTTCAACCTCTATATATTCCACAAAGGCTCAAGCTCTCCACATAGTCGAGCTTCTCTCTTTCATTGTCCACTATACCCAATAACCATTCATTTTCCACCATCACTTACACCCAAAACCACCAGCAAAAAATCATCTCTAGTGTCAATATTGAAGCCAACACAGATCCAAACCTTAATCCCACCATAAATAACACTAACATCAGCCTTCAACTAGCCACTGAGAGCCACCAACAATGGTTGACTATTCATCTTCTAGATCACTTTCAGTAAGGACAACCTCCACATAAAAGCAACTTCGTTTATCCGACCTTTTTTCTCTTGATGTCATTGGCTGAAACAAAACCAACCATCATCATCGACATAACAACCTTAATGCCCATACTTTTAGCCAAAACCTTACCAACCAAAACCCATGGACTCAAGCTATCAATAAACATAATAGCCATCTACTTTTATCAATGATTTATAAAAACAAACCTCGATCTTTCCTCAAATACCCATCAGTCAAAACCCCTTCAACCTATGGATTCCACAGTGAGTCACCCAACAAACCAACTGATGTTGCCTTTCCTCCAGCCAAGACAAACCTACCCACGACCACCAATACCATCGATCAGAACATATGAACCACTACCTCTTTTAGCCTCCAAACACCTCTAAATCATACTAGAAATAGTCATACCACTACACGACCTCCATCATGCCTCCCCTTTACTATTAAATGTCGAAGCAATTAGAAAGAAGAAGAAAACATCGAGAAACAGTAAAAAAAAAAGGTTAAACCAAGATTTAAAAAAGGATAAAAAAAATATTTATTTGCATAATTAATTTTTTTGTAAAATACTATTTTAATGTTTTAAAAAAAGGAAAAAATAATTTGTTATGGCATATTTCAAAAATGTTTTTTTGTATGTATTTTTTAGCTTAATAACAAGTTTATTAAGGGTGCGTTTGTTTACAGGAAAGTGTTTTCGGGAAACCACTTTCCAAACTTTCCTATATTTGTTTGCCATTAGAATAGTTGGTCAAAGGAAAACACTTTCTAGTCAAAGAAAAATTTGGTTTGGTTTCCAGGAAAGTGTTTTCCTTTTATTTTGGGCGAAAAACACTTTCCGGAAGTTGTGAAAAATTTAGAAATGTCATATTATTTGCTGATTATATCAAATTTGGTCCTCAAACTTTTGATTGCTATATATATTTTGTTTTGAATATTTTTTTTCAATTTCATCCCTTAAAATTTAATTTTTATATTAACTTTGGTCCTCATTTTTATAATTGATATTTGCTTTTCCCTTGTCATTTTTAATTGAAATTTTTTATTTATCAAATTTGGTCCTCATTCTTTTTATTTTTACTTATTTTATTTGAAATAATTTATGAAATGGTAATTATTATTATTTTAATTTCTTCATCTTTCAATTTTTTAGATTTGATCTCTATTATTTTGATTATTATTTATTTTATTTGAGATAATTTATGAAATTATATTTTTTTTCAATTTCAATCTCATTCAACTTTTTAATTTGTAAGATTTGTTCCTCATTATTTTAATAAACTTGAAAAAAATAAAATATTAATAAGTTATTTTCCAACTCATTTTCCATGACATAACCAAATATTGGAAAGTGTTTTCCAATTTATTTTTCATTACACTACCAAACATCGAAAAATAATTCACTTTCCCGGAATTCATTTTCCAAAAGAAAACTACTTTCCAGCAAATAAACGGGGTCTAAGTTCATTTAAAGTTTGGCCCAAATTATATGGCTTATTAGGCCTACAAAGCTAAAAAAACCAAAAATTCATCCTGTTTTGGAAAATAAACAATAATAATAATTTTTAATTGATAAGTGATAAGTTTTTTTTTTAATGAATGGGCAAAAGATCATTTTTTCCATCTTTGCGGGTTCAATGCTCATCTTAAAACCCCAATAAAAAAAATTGTTTAAGGTAAATAGACTCACAATGTGTTGTTACCTCAAATCTAAAAAAATAAATAAAGATTCAGTTCCTAAACCTCTAATAAATAAGAATTTTTAATTTGAGAATATTCACTAACATGAAAGTCGGGAGTATTGAGGTACCATAGGTTAGGTGAACTTTATCGATGCTTTTTTCCATGGACCTTCTTCAGAATTTAGGTTGGGTTCCATGAACCTAATATAGGCCTATTGGTACATTCATAGACATAACTTGAGTTGTGATCTAGGATGACCAACTTAGAGTTGTAAACTTACCAAGCAATTAGGAATGAAAAAAGTAAACTAACTAGATTTCAGAATGGTTAAGCTAGAAATATCAATCAGGATTTAACGCATCGTAGTAAACTTGCATGCACCTAATAGATAGATTGTTGGTAATTTAAACATAATATACCTAAGCAATCCAAGACAAGAACAATAATGCAACTTATCTCAGGTAGGATGTTTTAGGGGTAATAATATTTTTTAGTATAACCAGTCTCTTATCTTAGATCTCTAATGGTGATAATATCTTTCCTTAACATAATTAGTTTCTTACCTTAGATCTCTGATGATTACTTAGGGTTTTCTAGTGACCATAATAATAGGTGATGACTTTTTTTTCATAAGATTAGACCCTTCCCCTCAAAAAAACAGATACTTTGTTCTTTTTCTTAGGTCACCGCAATGTTTGTAGCGATAATCTTGAAAACACAAAGACCTAAAAACCCTATTTATTTTCCTCTAAATACCCCTCTCAAACCATACCCAAAATAAAACAAGAAAGAAAAGAAGGGAAAGTATAGGTAGGAAAAAAAAAAGGAAAATGGAGGAAAAGAAAGGAAGTAAAGAGAGAGAATGAAGAAAAAAGATATAAAAATAAGAGAAGAGAAGGAAGAAAAAACCTTTTTGTCAAAGATGAAGATGGAAAACTCACTTATAGTTACAAAAACAGTCTAACCATCTCTTATTGAGACATCCTTGGACACTGAAGACATGTCAAAAAAGTTTTAACAGTAGCTAGCATACCATAACAAGCATTTCCAAGTGGAAAAACCATTCCTAGTTTTGGCACAATCTATATCTCTCTCTTCTTCTTCTTCTTTTTTTATGTTTTTAGACAATAAATAAACTATCTGGGGAAGTTGATACATGTTGAAGACAGTTGAATAAATGAACGACAATGTTTTGTGATTAACAGTAGTGTTTTGAGAAGTCAAGAAACGTTGGTGTTTTGAAAGGAAGACTTGATCTTAAGTCAGTGCAGTCCAGGATCTTAAAAAATCAAATTTTATTTTTGAATTTGGATCTCAAATCTTTAGTTGCTTATTTAGTTGTTTTTTTGAATTGAATATTGATGAATAATAAGGCATGATAAAGTTTTTTAAACAATTTCTTTAGTCCTTGGAGGCTTCGGTTACATCGAATCTTCCTAGAAACTTTTTATTTTATTTCAATTAAATCATTTTTCTTCGTAATTAAGTCCTTAAATAATAAAGGGTGAGGATGCAAGAACAGAACCTTACAGTGATTAGGAGAAGTTGACATCCCAATCTCTTAAGGGTTTTTAATAAGCCCAACCTACCATGCATGCTTAACGTCAGGTTGATCATAAACCCATCATTTTAGAAGTTGACGCCAGCCTAACTAGAGGAAAAGAAGTATAAAGGACTTTGCTTTTAAGTGCAATAATAATAGGAGCCTAGGTCACAAGTATGGTGAACCAAAATAGTTTCTATTAGAAGATGATGAGGAGGAAGAGGGTGAGGACAATTCAACAACTATAGAGGATCTTATTGACTTAGAGGAGCTATTAGAGAAACTAAGGAAGAAATGGAAATTTTGCTACATGTACGTGTGTATTCGGTATTGTGGTAGCTTTTGTAGTTGTGGTTTTAAAAAAGTTGTTTTATAAAAAATACTTTTAGTTGATGTTGGTTTGATATTTATATATATTTGATTAAAACTGTGGTTGAAATTGAGGTTGAATAAAAAGTAGTTTAATGTGTTTGGTTAAAAATATTTTTCAAATTTAGGTTATAAAATAACTAAAAAAGATATATATTAATTTTGATGGTTTTTAATTTAAATATTGTAGATTTAACTACCACTATCACATCATTAAATAAATAATGCTTTATATCAAATATTTTTTTATTATTCCATTAACTTATCTACAATTTCATCACGTATGAAATTCATCTGATAAGGACTATAGTTTTCATGATATTTTGAGCGTGCAACAAAATCAGGTAAAATATCATCAGAAACAAAATTGAAATTGCGATCAAATTCTGCAAATGTTACGTCATCATGCGATATCCTTCTAATTTATGTAGTGTTATTGAATAATATTAAACACTAGTTTTTCGAGTAAAACACAATTTAAAAAACAATTACCGAGTCGAACACGATCCAATGAACAATTAAGACACAGCAAGAAGTGAACAATGCCCATATGAATATTCAGCTAGCATAGACACAGCTGCGTGAGAAGCAATTGAGAGCTGCTTTTGACGAACCGACAGTTTGAACAGGCCCCCACATACACAGTAATTTGAGTTTTAATGTTACCAAACATATTATTTACACGGTTTGCTTTAAAAACTACCGCAGCCGCGTAAACAAACGGTCTCCAAAGTCCTAACCCAAGGATAGTGGATAAAAAAAAAAAAAGTGTAGCCTTGAATGATACTGAAAGCACCCACGATGTAAAATGTCGCTACTCATCATCCAATTAGAGTTAGGATCCTATTTGTTTAGATTTTGAATTTGCAATTCAAGGGATCCATCCAGTTCTAAACCCAAGCTTTCGTGATTCAGTTGGGTGGATGTGATATGGTCTTAGGGATTTAATGGCTAAAGGGGCTTCATCTTATATTATGGGATTTCACAACTTTAATCATAAAGTTTTAACAAGAAGGATTCAAGCACCAGATTACGGGGTTATGGGCCCACTAACAGTTAAAAACAAGAAACGTTAAAAATAAATACCCAGAGACCACCTGCAAGCAACACTCCACAGGACCTTCAATCAATAACAAGCCCTCCTAGGGTGAAGCCTCGCGACAACTGATTAAGGCGAACGAGCACAGAAAAAGAAAAGAGAAAAAGGCACGATAGAAGAAGAGTTCATTAACCATTTAACAGTAGAAGGAAATCCCAGCATACACGAACAAATCAAAAGCATAAACATCTTATAACCTATTTGACCACATTCCCTCCAAACCAACAGGGTAAAAAGAAGTCCAAATCATCTGTTCAGAATATGGCATACTAATGTAGAGAGAGAGAAAAAAGAATAAACATCCAAAAATTCAACACCCCTTCCTATCTCCCTTCCAAGCATTGCATTAAGAACTTCACAAATACTCCCCTCTTCCAAGCATTGCATTAAGAACTTCACAAATACTCCCCTCTTCCAACCATTGCATTAAGAACTTCACAAATACCCCCCCCCTCTTCCAACCATTGCATTAAGGACTTCACAAATACGCTGCGGCGAAAACTTTACTGCTGCTTGCATTCTGGAGGCCGCTCACCCTGCTGACCATCCCCAACTTGTGTTCTTCCACTTTTCTGCAGTAACACCCAAGTTAAGTTTCACGTGATTTACAGCTGTGATTGAGTGATAAAATAAAGGGCAAATGAACAGAAATAAGAGAAAAATATAATGAACTGGGGGCAATACCTTGTTTCCAGCAGATGACTGCAGCAACATCCCATCCCAAATAACCAAAAAGTAAGTATTGCACCAAACTTCAAATAGATAAAAGGAAAAGAAATACAACATGGCCAATTCAGATTTCAAGATAATCTAACCTTCTTTTTGGTCTTGCCTTCATCCTCATCCTCATCCTCATCTTCTTCATCTTCAACTTCTTCATCGTCCTCATCTTCCTCCTCGTCATCATCCTCATCAATATCTTCATAATCGTCATTGTCACCATCATCTAGTCCAAGCTCATCCCCCTGAACAGCCTCCCCGGTAAACCATGACACAGCATGGGGGATGATCTTGTCTCGAATGGTTGACCTGAAAGCAAAGACAAATAAATGAAAGAAGTTCAACAGGGAAAAACAAGTATGGAAATTGGTGGCTAGCAGTTGCGGGACTCTATAACGTTTAAAAATAAACACTGATTGTCACTTAGAAACCCAATCCATAACAATAAGGAAATATTTGGAAAAAAAGAGCTCACCCAATGTCATAATCTTGCTCCATCTGATTTTGCAATTCCTCAGCCTGTTCAAGAACAAGAAAATCAAACAAAAACAGAACCCAGAATTTAAACAAGAAGAAATGAAATATCACCAATCATTTCAATAGATTTAATGAAGTTCATCATTACAGTATCTTCATCTATGTCTTCATCATCGTCAGGAACTTGTGGTGGACTGAAGAAGTTGAAAAAACTTTCACAGTCTTCAGTTTTAGTAATTGGCTTGGCATTCTTGGATCCTTTCTTGGGCTTCTTCTTAAGAAGCTTCTGGGTCAAGCATTTTCCTGGATACCATTCGATCTCAGTTCTACAGCACACCAGGTAACAACAACAATGACATATCAGTATTAGACCAAGCCTTCTTCAATATTAGCATCACAACAGTAAACATGGTAAGAGCATTGTCAGCATAATAACAAGGTAGAAAAATAGAACTTACCCTATTGCTTTCTCGAGAATGGGCTCATCTTCATCAATCATGTGATATGTTTTTGTCAAAACAGAGTTCTTGAAATAAGGGTTAGTATCAAAGAAGAACTCAAGCTTAAATCCCTTGGGATCCTCTATCCTACACCACTTAATATCTTTAAGGTACTTGAGAGCTCCTTCATCACGCTCAGTAATCTGATGCCAATACAGGAAAAAAAAATTGAAATCATATCTTCACAAGCATTGAAATTTAGACAAACAATACAAGAAAATACACAAAAAACAAACCTCCTCAGCTAGCACTTCATTGTTCTTCATTGCGACAAGCCAAAAATCAGGAACACCTTTCTCTGTATTTGATGAATTTAAATATCAAGGTACACATACTTGCCAAGAAAAAAGACAATCCATGAAAAATAAGCAGAATATGGGTACCTTCTCCAGCCTTTCCCCCATCTTGATCCATTGCCACTTCATTTGTAGCTTCAACTTCAGCAACACCATTCACAATATCGTATCGCTGAAAGTAGGTGGAGAAGCAGAGTTGAAAACATTTTTTCATTGAAGAATTCAGGTGACAAGAATATAAGATCAAAATAACAATGGGCTACTAGGATGTTGTACCTTAGTGTACAATGGTTGGTACAATTTCTGATATTTCGCTTCAAGGGCTGCTCTCTCCTCAAAGAATTTTGCCTCTAATTCATCGTGTTCACTCTGCAAATTGAAAGATCTTTTATATATAGAAGACTATAACCACCATTTTATCATGCAAGAATGAGAACGAAGATGAACAACCATAAGTAATTCATGATACAGTAAATTTTCATTAAGGATAACAAACTTTCCTTAACTAAGTAAAAAAGAGAGAGAGAAAGGAAGAGTTATAATTCAATCTCCCAACAACTTAGGACAGAAAACACAAAAGGGAAAATTCAAGTCTCAAAAGCAACAATGTCATGCAAAATTCTTAGAAGTGTTGGACCACCTCAAAATTCTTCCATCCAGGATCTCAGAAGTACCTTTAAAGAAAAATAACTTTTAAGAGAAGGTAAACCTTTGGCCTAATCATTCAAATCTCTGCATTCTTTCCACCTTGGCATCTCACAAAAAGAGAACTCTCAAAGTATACCATTCAAAACTTTGGTTGTTCCCATATGATGCTAACCCCTAAAACAGCTTTGTTTGGAAAGTTGTTGAAGCATGATATTTAATTCAGTTGAAGTCCATTAGGTCCAATTACCATGTTTGGAAACCTCTATGGGATATTCTCAAAAATGATTCCATCCTCAATTCCTTGTTTGTATAGAATTATCAAAAAGGGATAATGATATGGAAATAATTTTACCAAGATTCAAAACAATAACTTCAATTTAATTATATCATTTAGGTTCTACTCCAAGCACATAAACTTAAGTGAACAAAAAAAATCATTGTACCAATGAAATCTAATTTAATTAAACTTCATTCCGACAAAAAATTAATTCGGAACAGCTTGCAGAGTAAAAATATCAAAACTGGATTGACAAGCAAGCTTCAACCATAATGCAAGACCAAATAAAATGCGTTCTTAAGTAAAAAGAATAAGTTCTCAAACATACGGAAAGCTTTTTGAACAACAACAGGCAGACTTACAAACAAGTAAGCAACACAACCTCATATAGAAAATCAATAAACTGCAAGCGACCAGAGCACAACTAGGCACAGATCATAAAGAAAATCAATAAACCATAAGCTACGAGAACACAACCAGGTAAAGAATATATCAGATCAAAATCAATTAGAGCACATAATATCATGATTGGCCAAAAAAAAAAGGGCATGCCTGGATCTCTCTGAGATCCTCAACACGCTTCCTAACAGTCGGAGATAGGTTCTCGAGCAATTCAGAGTGCTGTCCAGTCAAACTCTGTAGCTTATTCTGCACGAACAGCAAAAACCATAATCTTATCAGCCAACACAAAATCCCAAATCCTAATACAAAAGGTAAAAACGTTAAGGAAAAAAAAACTAGGAAAGAGTGACCAGACAGAGGTTACTCAAAGCCTAACCACCCAAACACAAACATAAAGCTTGAGGAGAAAACCCCGATTGATTACTTAAGAAGAGAAAAATCAATTTCCTATTTTTAATATTTCAACAATAAAAAAAAAGACCTTAAGAGCATTAACAAGGCCAGCTCTATCCTCGTCGTTAAAAGCTGCAACCAAAAAACAACTTGTTAATATAAAAATAAAAATAAAAAGAGTGAAAGGTGACAGAGAGGAAGAAATTAGGGTTTTGGAAACTACCGGCGGTGAGATCAGCCATGCTGAAGTTATCCTTATCGTTACTCATGTTGAGAGAGCAAACAAGGAAGAGTACGGAGAGACAGAGAGAAGCAAAGAGCTAAAACCCTAGATTGGGTAACTGTGGAGAAAAAAGAGGGAAGAGGCGAAAGATAAAAAGGGAAGCCTGGCTGGCTGGGGTCTGTTGAGAGAGATGGCGTCGTTTATAATAGAATCTCTGATGCAAAATGTTATTTTGAAAAGTTAAATTAATAGAGTAGCATTTTGAATAATATAAATATAATTTTTTAAAGATATATATAGTAATAGCATTTGTGAAAAAAAAATATTTTAATATTTTGTTTGGTTTTTTTTTTTTAATATAAAAAAAAAATCAAATTATTAATTTTTTATTTTTAAGTATCCATGTAGCTTCTTCGTTAGAGATGCTCTAAACGTGACCTTCTCTTCTCTTTTCTTTAATCCTCCCTTCAGTCTCTCTCTCTCTCTCTCTCTCTCTACTTGAAATCAAAGGATAAAACCTTAGCATCTGGCTCGTGTTTTATAATTTTACTACCTAAAGCATCTGTATGCTCGGGACCCTCACTTGCCTCTTCATGTCCAGCTGCCTTCGCTAACACACTACGGTCTTAGGGGTCTGGTTTTGAAATTTAAAAATATATATATATATTTTAAATTAATTTTTTATATATATTTTTAGAAATTCTAAAAATTTCTTTTCTAATTAGATTCAATACTTATCCAGAATACTAACATTTTAAAAGGTGCTTTTTGCCCTTTCTTTTTATTTTTTATTGCTCTATTTTATCTTTGCTTCTTTATTTATGAAAATTATTTTGACTCTTTTTTATTTAAAAAAAACAATTATATTGCTATTGCCTTCATGATTTGTGAATTTAAATTAAATTCTTTTTTCCATTTCTTTTTATTTTTTATTGCTCTATTTTGTCTTTGCTTCTTTATTTATGAAAATTATTTTGACTCTTTTTTATTAAAAAAAACAATTATATTGCTATTTCCTTCATGATTTGTGAATTTAAATTAAATTCATATGTTTCGAGAGAGAAAAATGATGATATTGTTGAACAAGTACGTAAATGTAATGGTTTGACTTAAATGGTGTTTTAGTGTTGTTTTTTTTTTTTTACATGTAAGATATGTTTCTAAAATATAAGTTAAGCATACAAATTACTATTGACTTTTGATGTGAGGATTTGAGGATTTTTGAAGTAATTATAATTTTTACTAATTTTATTAATTTCATAAATGAACATGTTTGTAAAATTATAGTATGTAATGTTGCAACTATTAATATGATTATTGATGGAGATGTTTGAGAAATTCTCGAGATTAAGCTATCTTTAATGAATAAAAATAGATTTTTTTTCTCTTTATATAATGGTATCATTGAGCTAGTTTTCTGATTCCATGTCCAAATCCTTATTATTCACATATATAAAAGAAAATAGTTAATATGTTTAATTTGCATCAACTTTAATGCATTTTCATGACATCCGATATATAAATTATATAATAAATATTTTTTCAATATAAAAGGTTTCAAATTCATTAGAACTTTATTAATTTGATTGGTGGATATGTCCGCAAACTGTTAAATTAAATTTGTTGATGGGTAATATTATTAATATCTTATTTGTTTGGCGGAAAGTGATTTTTTAGAAATTACTTTTTAAATTTTTCTGTATTTATTTGTTATTAGAAAAATTGGTCAATAAAAAACACTTTTCAATCAAAGAAAAATTTGGCTTGATTTCTGAGAAAGTATTTTCCTTTTATTTTGGACGGAAAATATTTTCCAGAAATTGTGAAACAATTTAAAAATATCATATTATTTGCTGATTATAAAAAATTTGATCCTCAAACTTTTTATTGATATATATTTTGTTTTGAATTTTTTTCAATTTCACCCCTTAGAATTTGATTTAATTTATTTTTATATTAACTTTGGTCATTATTTTTATGATTGTTATTTACTTTTCTCTTATTATTTTTTTAATTGAATTTTTTTTATCTATCAAATTTGGTCCTCATTCTTTTTATTGTTGCTTATTTTATTTGAAATAATTTATGAAATTGTAATTATTATTATTTTAATTTCATCATCTTTTAATTTTTTTATCTGTTAGATTTGATCTCCATTATTTTGATTGTTATTTATTTTATTTGAGATAATTTATGAAATTAGATTTTTTTTTCAATATCATTCTCATTCAATTTTTTAATTTGTGAGATTTATTCCTCATTATTTTAATAAACTTGAAAAAAAATATTAATAAGTTATTTTCTAGTTTATTTTCCATGACATAACCATACACTGAAAAGTATTTTCCAACTTATTTTCCATGGCACTACCAAACATTGAAAAATAATTCACTTTCTAGGAAATCACTTTCCAAAAAAAAACTACTTTCCATCAAATAAACGAGACCTAAATAATCATAAGTTTTTCCGAGTGTTATTGAATTACTTTTTACATCTCAAGACTAAATTATTTTTCCATTGGGACTCGAGCAAGCCACTCACACTCGAACCGATGCATTAACAAGATTTCTTTTGTATGGCCCCCTTTGAGGTTCTAACCTTAAATGAGAACATGGGAAGCAATCTGTAATCAACTAAGTTAAGCCTCCAATGGTTATAATGTTAGTAAGATTTTGGGTATGAAAATAAATAAAGAGTAAAATTAAACAGTTTAGAAACGTAAAAACATTGTCTTTAAGATGTTTATTTATTCCATGTAGATATAACACTTTCATGATATAATTAAGTTATCTAAAAGAATAAGAAGAAAAGACAAAAAAAAATACTTTTTTTGTATATATTCTCCTTGTGTAATAGCATGTTTATATAGATTTGAAACATTTTAATAAAATTTTATGATTGTTAAAAAGATAATTATATTTTGAATTAAATTGAATAGCTATTATTTAGTTTTATTTTAGAAGTCATAAATATCAAAATTAATTACAAAAATTAAAACAAATTAACTCAATAAAAAATTATTCGTACTAACAAATTAAATTTCAAGTGTTAAGTATTATTTTTCAATAAGAAAACTCATTAACCATAACTTTCATTTAATTTACTACAAATAAAAACTCATACTTGTAAATACTTAAAAGGAAGTGTTTTTTTTCAATGCAGAGTAAAACTTTTTTCTTCTCTATTCACTTACAAACTAACCAACATATACATTAACATTTAACATTATTAAACTTTACTAGTACTCACATAATAATTTGTTTAAGATGATTTTACATGGATTGCTTTTTCTGGATAAAAATGTGTCAACATATACAATAATAATTTGTTTAAGAACTTTCAGATAATCTTAATCAAAACATATAGTCATATAATTGGATGAAATTTTACGCTATCTTTTATTTTGAAATAATCATACTAATATTGTTTTTACAAGTCATGGATTTGAATCATTTTTCTATGAATTTTTGTTCTTACGATGATGTTGAGTATGTATGTGTGTATAACTATTAAAATTGACATAAATTTAACATAGACATTTACCAATATGATTGATACAGATTATAAAGAATTTTTCAAGACTAAATTATATAGAATTACTCTTATACCAAATATGATAATAGCTAACATGATTAGATAATAGCTAACATTGTTAAACTCTAACGGCTAATACTATCAAACTTCATGTTTAAATGAATTATATATACACATGACTCAATTACAAGGCATTCGTAAAATATGACTTCATTATTAATTATTTTCTTTTGAAATCGATATTTCTTTGGATTTCATCTCTAACTTTTCGTAGTGCATTAAAGAGCTCTAGTATAGCATTCTTATATTGCAAGAGCAAATTATATAATGTGATTATTACTTTAAGTGTTTTTTTACACAAGACAAACTCTATTATAAAATTATCGTCTTTAACTTGGTTGTCACTAATGTCTCAATAGTTTGGTTTTCACTTTTCTTGTTGTTGAAAATTATGCCTCCAATATTAGTTATGGTGGTATCCTCAAGCAAAAGGTTCAAGGTCATGAACAGGTTGTCCGATATTATTCTAACATTTAGTTGGGTCTTCAAGAAAAGTATTCAACTATAAAAAAAGAAAATTTTATCAATTTTTTTATGCACTTCATCTTTTCAAGAGGTTATTTCTAAAAAAAATTCTTTTAATAATTAATTATCAATATGTAGAGTATGATATTGAAAACAAATACTTAAAATATTGTTTCAAAATAGATTTTTGTCAAATGACAAGCAATACTTTCAAACTTTGATTTTGGAATTGATTTTATAAAAGTAGAAACTAATTATCTTCCAGATTTTCTTTCTAAAAAATATTTACATGGTTCAAGATGAGCACACTTGTCAAGAAAACAAAAGGGGTTATATGTCATAACCCCTTCAAGACCAGTTCATTCAACTATCAGTCTTCTTAATTCAACTTTAGTCAAGTCTCTTTATACGAGACCAACTTTAACCTCAATCATCAGTTTTCAATCCTCTCCTCAAACTCTCTTATTTCTACCACTTGACCTTCAAACAACACTGAAGTCATACAAACCTCATTACAAAAATCTATTTTAAACAACTCATCAAGGTGTTCTTAAAAGAAACTTGTCAACCTATATAAATCAAGAAACTATCATATGTATATTTGCCCAATTAAAAACAAGTTCTATGATGAAAATTCTAATAAGATCATCCCTGATATCTTTCCTCTTCAATTCCAATTTGCCTCGAAAAATTTGCAAATGACCAGATAATTTTTATGAATTCATCTTGATTAACACTAAATCGATTGAGGTATCTCATAATCAAGATGCAAGTAGTCCTTCCAAAATTACATATTCAAAAATAAATATTTTAAAGGTCTTAACATATCAAGACTGGAATAAAAGTTCTTATATTTATAAAAGATTTTCTTAAGACTTTTAACCTCCTGGATTTTATCTTGATTATTAACAAGTATGGTTCAATACACTTTACCTAAAAATTATGATCATTTTTAGTTTGGTCATTTTAAGAAAACTTATCTAGAGAATTTTCTAATATGGTTTTCAAACCGATGGTGACAATAGTTCTCTCTCACCATTGATATTCTTCCTCGAAAGATTTCATGGGCTTTAGAACTATTTGCATAAAAAAACTTTTAAATATGTCCCTGCCTCTTTATACTTTATTTGCACCTTGGGATCCCTTAAATCTTATGTTGAGATTTCATGATAATGCATGATATAGATGAAGAAATTGGTTACTACCCATATCTCATGAGAGATATTAAGGAAAAATGGTGGCCTCAATTTAATGAAAACCAAGCATGCTCTCAAGATGTTTAGTCTTGGTTACAGTTTTATTAATCTCAACAAATACAATCAACATTATCGTCGTCAGGTCAATATAACTTTTTAACCTCCAAAAAGCAAATTTCAGGCACATATTGCTTCATCCATCTTAAAATCAAAATATAAGAAAAGGCTTAAAGAAGTACTTTCTCAAATCTCAAGTTTAGATGATAAAGATGTTACTCTTGCTGATGAGGATCCAAACTATGGTTTTGATATGATATGATGAATATATGATCTCTAAGTTCATCAGCTAGCATTGACATTAGAAATGACAACAAACAAACTCAATAGTTTAAAATTTGTGCTAAATAACAATATCATTCACATCAACATCCATAATTGACAATACCTCAATCAATATTTCAATTAGCTAGACATGACCCTGTTAAAATTACAAATCTATTAAGCCCTAAAAAATCAATAAGTAGCATTCCTTTTAGCTCAAGATGTTCAAATCTTTAAGGTATAGATTTCAATAGAATTATCTCTAAGTCACATTATCAATAATGAATACTATAATACCTTTATCTTCTCTTATGTAGAAATAATAATTTTAATTTCTTAAATATTTTTAAAATAAATGAATTTTTAATTAATTCTATGAAATAATTATTTTATTAATTTCTTTTATTATAAATAAAACTAACTATTTATGTTAAAAAAGTCCTTTTATATTATTTTATTTAAATTTTCAAAAGAAATAATTATTCTCCTATGGTTATTCAATTATTTATTTTATGTTATGATTCATTATCAAATATAATTCGTTATTATTTCCATGTAAAAAATAAACAAACCAATCTATTCATTTTTAAATTATTTGTTTTCCTTATAACATATTTGATTAGTCTAAAAAATAAAAGTATTAGTTTTATTATATTTGATGTCTTAAGTAAAATAACTTATTTATTTTATTTATTTATTACAAAAATTGATTTAATATTTTTATTATTTTTGTAAATGATGAATTTATTTTTGTTTCAAAATTAAATATGTTTTTTATTTATTAATTTGATTTAATAATTGAAATATGTTAAAACAAAATTCTTAAAAGTCAGACTAGGTATGAAAATATCGTAGCTTATGAGTGAAAATACTATTCACTAGAACAATGTTTTCTTAGTTTTACCCCTCACACCAAAAAATCTAACATTGGCAATTGAAGGTGTTAAAATAATTTCACAAGATCCATTAGTCATTACCAAATTGATTAGGTACGATAAGTCTTTTTGCATTTCAAATGCATAGTAAAATTATCAAAACACTATTTGAATTAAAAAAAATTTAAAACTAGAGTCAAATGACACTTTTGTATTTTCATAATGATTTTTACTTAATTGTCATATCAAACGAGGGGCAATTTGGTATTTGACTAGGCATAAAAAATAATAAAAAATTAAAATGTGCAATGAAACAACCAAAATACCATTGCAAGACAAAAAAAAATAGCCTTATGGAGATTTTTTTGTCATTTTCCAAAGATTTTTTCATTTTATGAGATTAAATGGGGGGAGGGGGGGATCGCTTCATAAAGAAATAAAATAGATAAAATAAAAAAATTAGCCAGCACATGCCAATATGTGAGAGGAGCCTACGTCCTTTGGAGGACACGTATAACACCTCCTAACGACCAAAAGTGTCATTTTACCGTTTCGTTGGAAGGACAACCGCTTCTTTTTTTAGGCAATGTGTGTTAGCATCAGATTGCTGGTTTTTTATCAGATTATTTTAATCTCATAATCTGGTCCGTGAATTTGATGGTAAAACTCGGGTTGGCTCGATCCTGATTACTAGGGTTATAAGTTTGTTATGCTAACTCAGGTTGACTAGGGCTGAGTTTTATAAGTCATTTTTTTAACTCATTTCATCTTTTTATATTTAATGTATTGTGAATTAAGCTATATCATTTATCGTGATTATTTTATTTTTTTAAATAATTCATCTAATTTTGTTGTTTTTTTATGATTTAATTAAAATAAAATAAACTTATGCAATCAAGTCGAATTTATAATCTAAATCACATATATTTTATTTAAAATATACTTGCGGTAACTTAAATATTATTTATTACTATTTTTTTTTTTAATATTACCTCGTGACGTAGCATGGGTCCAGACCTTTAGTTTTAAGAGGTAAAATATTGGCATTAAACTTCTTGAGCACCCGCACCAATCAAACAGCAGAGTCCAACTACAAATTCACGGATGATTCGAAACCCAAATCGAGGCCCAAACAAAAAAAGTTCCTTAAGTCTGCCTTCACTGAAGAACAGAACCCGTAAATAGCTGCAAAACCACTCAGCCATAAGCCCGTCCGTGTCACGTATTAAAGCACCAGCTCCTGCGTACCCAATTTCGTTGAATTTGGTTTTGTTCTGCAAAACAATCCTATATCCCTTTTTTTTTCTTTGTACAAAACTGGTCTTTTGTGTGTGGGTTTCTTTAAGAAGTCAGCGTGAGAGGAAGATTTTGGTGCCCACTTGTGTAGAGAGAATCAGGTTTTCTTGCATTGAGTTCTTGAACTTGAACTGAGTTTCAAGGAAAAGGGCATTCTTTTTCAGGGGTTTTAGGCTTTAATCGGGGGTGTCAAAGTCCTCCAGTTCAGTATCTTCTTCTGCAATAAAATAAAGATTGGATTGCCATTTTTTGAGCTGGCTGCTATATCAAACCTTGTATCAAAAACAGTCTCAAAGTATTCGCTTTGAATTCTCTTTGCTATACAACTGTCTGTAGCTTTCCATATAGTTTGATTTTTTTTTCCTCTAGCTTACTCTTGATCATTCAATTAGTAAAGGTCTATGAACTCACCCCTGCCTGCCCAAACTAAAACCCAGAAGGAAAACGGAAAACCTACTACTTTCTGTTTCTTTCTTTTTAAGCGAAGGTGATTTAGAGAGATCATTATTCCTCAATCCAATGGCAGAGACTCCTCTTTTCACTTTTTCTCCACTACGCAAATCGCATCTCAAAAGTCAAACTTATCGCACTCTTGTTCGAATTTTATCGCACCCTCAGCTTTGTCAATTTGTTCCTCCGCCACCAGGTATTTTAATTTTAAATTTCAGTCTCAATTATATGTATTTATGTTTATTTGTTCTAGTGTTAGTAACTTATATATGTTGTTTTTCTTTAAGGTAATGGTGGTGATGGAGGGCCGCATGTGTTGGGAAACCAAGTATGCAGTAGGCATGTGGAGTTGTGCCATGAAAGTTTGCTGGATAAAAATGGCCAAGAAAGAGGGTTTAGTGACACGCAAGCGGTGATCAATGAGGTAGAGAACATAATGGGAATAGAAGAAGATGAGAACTTGGTGATTGATCAAACTGCTTGTGGAACTGGTTTACAAGATAGAGATTTAATTCAGGCGCAACATTTGCTAATTGATGAGTTAGAGCATCTCATGAAAGGAAACGTGGAGCTTGTTTGTCACAACAATTCTGGCCCTGTGACTAACCGGAATCGGAATGCTGCTGGTGATGTTGTTGCGGTTTCAAACAACCAAGATGAACATTTTGAGCGCCATCCAGTTGTTATCAAAGAATGCAGGGGTGTCGGCCAGCTACAACTTGATGAAGAAACCCTATGTCAAAATAACAAAATAAGCAGTGAAGTTTCAAAACCAGTTGATAATTGTGAAGAAAGTTCATTGTCGAGGACTAATGGATTGGAAGTAAATAATGAAATGCAACAGAAAGAGATACAATCGGACAAATCAGTTTGTGCCGATGCCACAATGGGTTATCCTCCTGAAGATGGTGAGATAGAAGAGCGAGAAGTTTCTGGTGAGTTTGAGGTGGATGATGGATCAGTCGATATGTTTTCTGAGGATGCTGTAGCGCCACAGGAGAAGAAAGTTGATGAGAAGCAAGCTTCTGAAGCTATTATTGATAAAAATAGGCTTCCTATTAATGAAAAAAATGAAGCAAACAAGAAGCACTCCTGGTTTTCTTCTTCTATGGCGTACACAGTTGAGAATGCTAAAGATAGAAGAGAAGTGGAAGCCCAACAACGTTTCTCAAGTGAAATGGCATGTAAACGGAAAGTTGTAACTTATGAAGATCCTATATTAGCTGAAGAGGGTGTCTGGTGTAAGAAACAAAAGAAATGCCATGGAGTCAGGGAGCAAAATGATGGGAGTGCAGCAAAAGACCAAAAAAGAGACAGCAGAGTTAAGGAACAAAAGAAAGGGAATGTTGCCAATGATGGTGTTGGCTGCCCAGTGGTTTGTCCTAACAATCTGGCGTCGTTCACAGAAAATTCAGATCAAACTGCATCTGCAAACCAAGGAATTGTATCGAAAGAAAAGGTATAATTATTCTCCTGATTTTCTTTTGCTTTCTCCTGCTATAGTTGTTTATTTCATTAGCAGAGTCAATTTTAGTGCAGCATGGAGTCTTCGAGTATTGGTTTTAAAAAAAGAACATCCTCATTTTTTTTTCTCCTCTCTGTATGTGGCGGGGATTATCATTTAAAGATTATATGCACGGTTTTCTTCATATTCTTTGCTGGGGGTTGGATCCAGGGCTTTTTGCCTCCTCGATATCTTTGGCATTGTTAATATGACGCTGGAATAGCTATGTCTAGATTAACTGATTTAAAAATTTCTTGAATTTGAGGGTTAATTTATTAATAGTGCACCAAAACCAGAAAGTTGATTCTGGCACTTTTCTGCTCTCCTTCCCTCCTCTTGTCCTCTTTGTGTACCCTCTCATAAATACATACCCCTAGTGCTTTCTTAATGAATCCAGATTTAACCCATTATGTTTTTTGGTTGTTCTACAGGATGCTGGTCTATGCAATAAGAAAAAGCGTGGTCCTCCTTCTAAGGAAAAGAAAGCAAAGAAGAAGGTTTTGATTTGTCCTTTCTGTTTTCTCGTGTTTGGTCGGGTTCTTTTTTCTGTTAGCAAACTATTATTGTTTTTTATTTTTCCAGTTAATTTTGTATTCCTCCATCTGAAAACTTAATCTTTACTAAAGTGTAACTCTGTTGTCCCTAAAATAAACAACTTTCACTCATCATTTAATGTTATTTTGCAGGAAAAAGAACGAAAAAAACGGGCTGAAAAGAACAGACAACTTGGTGTTAAAAGGATGAAGTTACTTCCTGTGCTGAATCAGAAACCTGTATCACCCTGCCGTCATTTTCTCAAGGGGAGATGCCGGGAGGTATGTGTTCTCTCTACACTCAATTCTATAACCTAGTATATCTTTATATTGATTTCTGAACTGCTTCAAAGACTCAACAACTTTGTCGTGTTGAGAAGTTGCTTTAGTCATTTACTGAAAAAATCAACTAAGAAATTGGTCTTTATGGTCTAATATTCTGCTTTTTTGATGAATTTTAAAGTAGACAGCTTTGATGAAGGTGATTATCTTGATCTCTTGTTGGTCTTTGTCAAGTATAACTGTTTAGCATATTTGAGTCTATAGTTTATTTTTTTTCCTGCAGAAACAATTATGTGTTCTTCCAAATTCCTCTTTTTGTTTAACGTTTTCCCTTGTATTTTTTTTTTCTGCCCAGTGCCAGAGCATCTTTCATGGTTGTAAAATGAAAGGGAATGCTTTTATTTTCATTTTCTACTTTCTTTACTTTCTACTGAACACGAAATACATCCCTGTTTCTTCAACTTCTCTTTAATTTAATAGATTTTAAGACGAATTATTCAAATGGCTATCACTATCTAACCGAGTCTCCAATTTTAGGTTGCACTTGGAAGTGGTGTATTTTTTGTCAATAGTGGTATATTGTTTTGGTGCTCTGTATTCTATTTTTATCTGGTTTTAGTTTTATATCCTGCTACTTGTCATTAGCATTTTTTTTTTATTTGACAGGGTCAAAAATGCAAATTTTCCCATGATGCAATACCTTTGACAAAATCTGAGGTACAATCATTTAAATTAGTACTTTATTTTGTACGGCCAGTTATCCAATCTCTTTTGCCTAGTGGTTTAGAAAATCACATTAATATGAACATTAACATGTGAGACACTCTTCCCATGGAAGTGGTTCTCCTCCACCCAACCAGAAACTGGACTGAAGCTTGGCTACAAATTTCTGCTTCTGACTGGCCTTGAACACATCTCATGTCAAAGCCAGAACTCATATACTGATATTTGTCTCTTCATCTTGGATTTAAGAAATGAATATACTGCTGTGACTATCCAACCTGTATAAATGTGTGCTTCGCTTTCGGGGTGAAGTTGGCATTTGGGGCTGAAAGCCCCAAAACCCAACAACACCTCGGTTACATCTCATGTCAAAGCCAGAACTTATATACTGTTTTTTCTCTTCATCTTGGATTTAAGAAATGAATATACTGCTTAGACTGTCCAACCTGTATAAGTGTGTGTTTGGCTTTCAAGCTGAAGTTGGCATTTGGGACTGAAAGCCCCAAAAACCCAACACCACCTTGGCCAAGAGAAGTTTGGGTGTGGGATGCTCGTGCAGCCTACACAGGTCTCACACGTGATCGTCAGATTTTGCCACAGTTAAGAACAAGACACATTTTATCTTGACTGCCATAGAAAAGAGAGAAAAAGTAGCAAGTAATTGAGGTTCATTCTGGAAAAGCATGCTTCAAAGGAAGCACTCACACAAATTATCTGGCCAGCAATTCATTTTCTCCTATCTAGCCACCTGTTGCGAAATCATAGACTTAATTTAATTAGCTATATTTTTTATTAATTGATTTGGTAAGGTGATTGTTGTTGTTGCCAATTTCTATTAGCTAAGCATGTCTTGTCTTGTGTTCTGGTTTTGCAGCCATGCCATCATTTTGCACGTCACAAATGCATGAAAGGTGACAATTGTCCATATGATCATCAGCTCTCCAAGTATCCTTGTACAAACTATGTGTCAAAAGGTTATTGTATCAGGGGGGACAGTTGTATGTTTTCACACAAGGTACCTTCTTGCCCTTGCTAAATACTATTCCTTTTCAGCCACTTTTTCTGTTGTAGCACACGCAGAACCTCAGTTGTTACTCTTGTTGTGTTTAGCTTCTAATGACTATCGTTGATTCAATTTCCACTTCAGGAAGATCTTGCATCTACATCAAACGTTTCAAATGTTTGCACTCCTAAGGTGAAGCCTCCATCTTTGCCGAGCACTTCAAATTCTAAGAGGCAACTGGATATTAGTGGAACTTCCAACCAGACTGCCAAAGCCTTGCCTGATTCCACAGGAGTTATTTCTGATGATAGACGTGCTGCACTAAATGTGGCAAAGACTGTACAGAATTTGCCTGCACTGGTGCCCAAAGGTCTTAGCTTTCTTTCTGGTGGGAAGAAGTCAATGGTTGAATCTAGTCCTAAAACAAGCAGCCCATCTCTGAAGAGTAACGTGTTTGTCAAAGTTGGAAACCAGATAGATCAATGTGCATCCGTCACAGTTCAAAGCTGCAATGAGATTCCTAGGAAAATTCCTTCCGTTGTTGCACCAAAGGGGATAAATTTCCTTTCATTTGGCAAAGCTCCATTGGATAAATGTTCAAGTACTATGAAATTAAAAAGCTTGGCCTTTAATCAGGGAAATGGTGTCAACTTATTTTCATCCAAAAATTTCGCTGTGCACGAAGAAGCTTGCTCATCTTCAAATAAGGATAATAGTGTCCTAGTTGGCAAAGAGACACACCAAAGTGTGTCAAATATGGCGGCGCATGGGTTGAATAAGATGCTGCAGAAAACTGAACCTACAGCATTTCAAGATGCTTCAGCAGATAGTTTTAGGAGAAACCAGCAGGCTAGCTTGCCTTTAAGTTCTGGTAGCGGTGTTCATGCATCTGTTCAAGAAAGTAAAATTGCATCCAATAAACATGTAGAGTTGAGTGCACTCCAAGGGAGGTTGCCAGCTTCACCGCTTGGTTCAGGTCAATCTTCTGATCAGTTGGCACATGCATGTTTGAAAAACAAACCAATATCTGCTCAGAAGGCACTTATGTCAACACTAGCATTTGCTACAAAGGTTGAATCTCTAATGAAGATGAATCAGTCCACTGGTGGTGCTTTTGCTGTCAGTAGCATGGTCAGCAAGGAAAGCAGGGATAGTACTACACCTAGAGGTTTACAGATTGACTCAGAAAAGGCATCAAAAGTTTTGGATTTTTTATCTGGTATTGGTGGTGAAACAAAGCAGTAACCTGTTATCGCCAACTAGGTATCACTGGGAACATAACATGTCTTTAGACTGGGAACTGGAGCTAATTCAAAAGCATTTGGCTGTCGAACAAGAAGCGAAGGCCATACTCTGATCATTTATTGGCAATTTAACTGTTATTCTTCATCCAAATTTTTTCAGTACTAGTTAGGAGGTGCAGTTTGCACGTCCCCTAGCTGTCACTGCTCTTCCCTATTCAGCAGCTATTCTGTTGACTGGAAAGAGGCCGACTGCTGGTAAGTTTGTGACGGAGGTGAATATTGATGGCTGCATTTTTAAAGTCTATGAGGCAAACGATTTCAGTTTGTTCCTTTCTTTTGTTACGTATTTCTTGGAAGCACACATTCCAATTACTTGGCAGGCAATATGGATTCTCCGGCTGGCATCGCTCTGTTTTGCAGCACCCTGGGTTATGAATGGAGGACAGGAGCTTGTGAAATTGTGAGTTAATTGATGTCATTGAAAGGTAATAGGTCTGGAACCCAACCCAGGAAATATAACATATAACAACATCTATGTTGTTAACGGTCTCTGAACTCTTTCCGAATTCTGTGATAAAAATCTGAAAAAAAGAAGAAGAAAAAGAATGAGAACTTCAGTGATGAACAACTTCTTTCCTCCTTCACTCATTTCAAATCTCCAGCAAGTTCTCACCGCTCAAATGAAGTTGGAACTCCATCTTTATGTTCGACTAGCTTTGAAAGGAATGCAGAGAGTGGTAATGATAATAATTGGTAGGAAGATATGCACCGATAAGTTATTTGACCTTGCATGCATGCATGAAGACCTAGATTAAAAGGCCATGAATTCAAGAAGTATTTCACTCTACTCACTCATTTTCAATAATAACATGTACGCCAACAATATTATTGATAATAATATTGTCATAAAGGAGCAAAGCCATTGCTTGGCTTCAGATAGGTTTAGTTAATGCTAATTGAAACTTGTTATAACTTAGTCTTAAGCATATTAACTTGCTTATGTTGGTCCTTGTGGAGCCAGTCCAAAAATTAAAAATTTGAGATTTTCATTGCACGTTTAAATCCTATAAACAAAAAATTGAGATAAATTTGGAGATAAGAAAGAGATATTCCTATTATATAGTTAGTCGAAGATACATTGAACTTTATTATCAAACCAAAAGAAAAATGCAAACATGGTTATGTGTAAAATTAATTAATTTATTATCAATTTAACAATTAATTGATTTATATTTGAAAATTAAGTGTAATGTTTAACAACTTAGCATGATCTTTAAAATATTAGAAAAGTCATAAGTGATTTGACTTAACCTTTCAATGACTAGTTTCACAGTGTAATTATTATCATTTCATTAATAATGTTTTAATTTAGATATTATAACATGAAGTATGTCAAGTCATGTTTGTTCTCAACATCATAGCTATTAATTCTTTGAATATGATTTGAAATTCTTTTCAAATCTCATTCCACCTTGTGCAAAGATTTACAATCAATACTATTTGAGAAAAGATGAAATATGTTTTCTAATTCACCCAGGGTGATGAATCTTCTCTTGATTACTTAAATACGTTCATAGAAGTCATGTTACACCCAATATTTGGCTATTTGTTACCCTTAATTAGGACAACGTATAACAAAATCAAAACATAACACTCCCTATATGAGATAATTTAGTGATTTCAAGTATAAGAATCACTTATACAACTATCACATGAGACTTTTATATACACATGTGATCTCTTCATATAGAATTCTCATGCAGGTCAATTTAATATACATGTTATCTGATAAACACTTACATATTAGTTCTATATGAACAATAACTTCATTTCATAAAGGAAAGAACATAACATGCAAGGTTGTCAAAAGCACATTTTTGACACGGCACGGAAAATGTAAAATAAACTCGGATCGTAAAAATGGATCGTAAAATCGTAAGGAAATTTTTTTATATATAAAATTCAAGCACCTTAAAATGCACGGTTCAAATAAAAATTCATGCATAGTTCAAATACCTTAAAATACATTGTTCAAATATAAATTCTTATATAATTTAAGCAACTTTTCATTAACTAATAATTGATTAGAATAACCACCAATAGGGGGTCAAAATTATTCATGAGGCAAAGATCTTAAGACAGCTTACCACTCAACCACAATCTTAAGTTTACTTTCAGAAAACTAAAGACAACAATATTTGCAATGATAATACACAACCAGGTATGCATAATCACATTAGTAACCCTAGAATGCTTGCAACCCAAAGGGAGGAGAGTAGCAAAGTAACAATCATACATTTATAAAACACACAAAAAAAGGGCATTAAAATAACATATAACTAGGTTCACCTAATTTATGAAGTCAATGTAATGAAGAGCGCCATGCTTAAATTGGGTTCCATCACTAGGGAAAGTGAGGAATTCACCAGTAACTTTCACCCAGTCTTGATGCCCCTTAATTTGTGCAAGCTTGGTGTGGGGAACATTATGGTACCATATCTGCAACACCACAGAGTATTCATCCAACATTGCAAGAAAATGATAGGCAGTCAATGAACTTGCATAAACTTATAGAACGTACCTTTTCCCTGCTTGCAGGCCACTCAATTGGGCGTTTATATCCTCCAGGAAGAGGAACAAGACAGGTTGGGGGTTCCAAACACTAGCATCCTTCATTGTCAATTCTAAAAACTCAATTCAATTCTCTCGTATAAAAAATCATAAAACTAAGTTTCATTTTCAGCTGAGTATTGACATCAACAACAAGCAAGTCACCTTTCTTTATTCTAGAGGATGTGATAGTCTGCAAAATAATGAGAAAAAAAGTCAAAAAATTAAAATAGGGTGAAGATACCAAAATTTAAAGATAAAATACTAATCCATGACAACCCACATTCGAAATCCACCCATAGCAAATGAATTACTACGAATTTTCTTCTATAAACTGAGACATCCCAGTAACACAATCAAGATTTACAAGTGTAAGAACAAGACCTCCAATCCAATCTGACTAAAGATACCTGGCTTGGTTTAGCAGAGCGTTCAAAAACTAATGACCAAGATTTACAATGTCTATTGTCTAGCATTTAGTTTCCTGGTGCATAAATAATACAGAATAAAAACCCAACATTGAGGAAATTAAAGAAAACCCACTTCTCCCCCATAATTATATCTTCTACCCTAACAATTGAAACATTAACACAATGTGGGCATTATAAACAAAAGGGTTATGAAAAATTAAAAAAAAAACAATGAGAAGCAGAAGAATGAGACAAAAAAAACTGGGTAAAATGAACGAGAGGAAGGAATAGAGATAAAAAAAAAAGGAAAAAGGAAACAACTTACAGCACTAGTAGGAGAGGAGGTGTTTAGAGTGAACTTGTGGTCAGTCTGGTAGTTCTTGTACAAGAGATCTATTAAAACCCATCAACAAAAATGGAAAAACCCTCCAAATAAATATACATGCGACTTTGTATATAACAAAAACAAGAAGAAAAGAAAGAAATGGGGTTTGCACCTCTGGCCTTCTTGCCAATCTCACTGTAAAGACTTGGACCAGAAACAAGAAGATTGGGGATGATAAATATAAGATGCGACTCTGTATATAACAAAAACAAGAAGACTGGGGACTTATGGGGAAAAGGGGAGTGCTAACTCAACACTCGGCACCTTATTTGATTTTCACGGTGAAATCGTGAAATCGGTCCGATTTTACGAATCAGACCAATTTTGAGCGAGTTTGACCGAGTTTGATCGATTTTACTGGTTTTTGAGTTTTTAACCCGATTTAACACGTTTTATATGTTTTGACTAGTAAAATCGTACGATTTTACGAGTCAAAATGAGATTTTGATAACATTGATAATATGTATTATTCTTAACAACTCTAATTAATATCCAATTTTAATAAAGTATTAATCATGAATATTTTAGGAACAATGCTTTGATGCAATAGAGATTCAATGATTAAAACAACTTTATAATTTCTTTTGCAAAATATTTTTTTGTCCCAATAACTTATCTTTATTCTAGATTTATTAATCAAATATCCAATGAATGTTAAGGATAAATAAGCATTTTTTGCCAAAGAGTTAGCCACATAATTTCCTCATTTGTTAACTATTTAATTTATTCTAAAAAATAACCTACAAAATTAAATAAATTAAATATATTTACATGAACAAAGTTAAATGCCACATGTAACCAACCGATTAGTTATATGGCATGTACATTAACAAGAACAAGAATGAAAGTGTCTTATGCTATCTCTAGTTGTGTTTGGTTATATATATATATATATATATATATATATATATATATATATATATATAAACGTGTTTATTTGGAGAAACAAAAGAAAAGATATAAAATAAATATGTTTTTATAATAGTTTTGAAGAGAATGTTTGTGCTTTTAGAGTAAGAGGTGCATAGAAACATGTCTCTTCTATTTCTATCATCGTTGTCTTTTTTGTTTAGAGATAGTAATTAAACATTCTCTTTTTAGTGTAATGAATAAAACATTTATCATTATATTGTCTCTGAGAAGACACCATATTAGTTGTAATCTTGGAAACCCAAGTTTCAATATCTCTCTTTAAATCAATGTATTTTGCCACACACACATAAAAAATGTCAAGATTGTGGGATTTTTTTAATGTTATTAAACTAGGAAAACTCGATGACCGATAATAACATGGTTTAGATTTTTTTAAAAAAATCAAGATGATAACAGAAAAACCATAATAGAAACCTAATCGAAACCAATTAATCCTACAGAAGCCAAAACAAAACATATCATGAAGACCAATTTAAAATACACCAACACTTAAAAAAAAATCAGTGTCGCATCTTTTGTTTTTTTATGAGACGACAATATATTTGATCAACCTGGATTTCATGACCTACCCGCCAAGCCTATGATTAGGGTCATGGAATCTAGGGGTGATCATTTTCGGTTCGGTTCGGTTTTTATCAAAAAAAGTAACCAAACCGAATTTTTTTTTTTGAAAAAAAAAACCGAAACCGGGTCAAACCGACCGGTTTCGGTTCGGTTCGGGTTTTTTAGGGAAAAAACCGGTTCAAACTGGTTTGGCTCGGTTTTTCCGGTTTTGGCTCGGTTTTCTTGGTTTTGGCTCGGTTTGGCTCGGTTCGGTTTTTTCGGTTTTTTGTTTATAAAACCGAAACCGAACCGAACCGGCCGGTTTTTTCAAAAATTTAATCGGTTTAATCGGTTTTTTTTTTTCGGTTCGGTTTTTTCAGTTATTTTTTTTCCGGTTTTCTCGGTTTAATCGGTTTTCCGGTTTTTTTGCTCACCCCTAATGGAATCCAACAATTTTTTTTTTCTTTTTAATTTATTTCTTACCTAATTATAGGATAGAAATAGGATAATTCTTTTTATTTTAAAAAAGCTAAAGGATGAGACTAAAAGAAAAGAAATTAAAAGAACAAAAAATCTACAAAATGACTTAAAAAACAAATATTGATATGGTGACATACTGAAGTGGTCCGGATCAACCCATGTTAACTCGCTATAATTGCAACCTGGATCAAGAGACTGTAACAATCATGTAAAAATAGAATTAGAACAAATTAATACAAAAAAAACATCATGAAAACAAATTCACATTAAACCAAATGCTTAAAAAATTGTCAATCTGACATTTGTTTTTTAGAAAAATATTTAAACAAAATATTATATCGACCTGGACTTTATAGATTAACTCGTCAAACCTGCGACCTGAGTTATAGACTCAACTGGATTTAATGATTTTTTCTTAAATTTATTTTTTACCTAAATATAAATTTTTTTTATTGAATTGATAATAAATTAAATTATTTAATTCTATTTTTATTTAGGATTGTAATTTATATTTAAACTAATATATTAGGGAACTTAATGGATCACACAATATAAGAACCACTGATAAAAAAAACTAAACTAAGATGATTAATCAAGTGTGATTTAATTGCAAAAAAAATATTAGAAATTAAGGGGTAGAATGCAATTAATACAGGAGATTACAATTCTAGACTTAGAAAAATCAAATAGAGACTTGATTAAATAAATTTTTAAAAATTGTTCTAAAATAATATATGTGGTAATTTTCAATGGGAAAAGTGATATTTTATAATTTATAAGGTTATTAGGTTTTTCTATAAATAAAATGTTATGCCTCATATTTTCTTTTGATAAACCTTATATGAACTTCTTATATAATTTATCTAAACAAACTAGATAATTACAGAAATAATCACGTTATAACTTATAAGATCAACTTGACTAAATCTTTATCTAATTTGAATAAACTAATACTCTAAACAAATTCATCTTTATCAGCACAAATAATTCTTTATTAATCAAAGCCAATCATATCAATATTTACAATCTCCTCATTTGTTTGATTTGTGACAAAACATAATAAGGATGAATTAATATAAAAATAGTTTAGATAGTTCAATTATAAACAAATGATTCATTAAAGTGTATATATGAACACATTTCAAACATTGTTATGAAGCATGATAACAATCAATAATATTTATGCAACAACATCCTAATAGTTCCTAACATGTTTCATGCAAACAATTCATAACATATACAAAGAATGCTTCAAGCAGCATGTTAATATCCTCAACATTTGATTGGTCGGGAAAGCTTTATGATTTTTCTAGATATAGTCCTTCAAGTCTAATGACCCAGATCACAAGTTTTTCCAAATATTCCACCAAAGTTATCAAAATCGCGATTCAACTCGTAAAATCGTATGATTTTACGAGTTAATATACACTTGACGTGTTGGATCGGTCTGGAAACTCGAAAAGCCATAAAATCGCAGTAAAATCGTATGAAAACGCTGAAATCGATTGAAATCGTGTAAAATCACGATTTTACACCCTGTTTTACGAGTTTAAAAGGAATATATATACTGCTTACTGCACTGCAGTAACTGTACCAAAAAGTATCGCGCCAGCCGCCTCTCTTTCTCAAAGTCCTTCAGTTCTAGTGTTCCAAAATCCGAACTTTTAATTTCCAAATTCAAAACAAACCATCTCTGCAACATTTAAGTAACTCACCATCCAGATCCAGTGTTCCATCTCTCCAATTTCCATCTTTTCGTAACTTACCATTTACCAATTTCCAGATTCCACTTTTGTACAATCTACCTACTGGTAAGTGATCTGCAACCTTAAGGTTTTTTTTTTTTTTGTATATGGAGCTTCTGAATTAGTTTTCTTAGTTAGGAAACTAATTAGGGGGGAGCCTGGGAGTCATGCGATTCATGCCCATTATACCATTTTTGTTACTTTTTCTCAATTTCCAGTGAGAACTTTTTCTTCCCTTTATGGGTATATTTCTAAATCATGCGATTCATGCCCATAATACCAAAAAGTGCCAGACCATTTTGATTCTTTTACACAACACCTGCTATTTGTTTTTGTTCCTAGGATCCATTGGTATCTTATATTTAAGGTTTCAAAGGTAAGTAATTGATTTTTCTTTTGCCATATGTTGCTTGATATATGATTGATTCCCATCAATGTTTATGCATGCAACAACACAGATGAAAAGCTTGTTGCACAACTTTGCTCTCAACTTGGTGATGAGAAAAAAGGGCGGAGGTAGTTTTATTCAAATTGATTCCTTTTGTTTTGGCTGAGCTGTGGCAGTAAGTTTTGCAGGAACATGAAGCGTTCAAATAGTAAGTTTATTCTAAATCTTTATGAGGCATGAGGTTGAGCAACTTGGAAATTTTGCCCATTTACTTTTCAATGACATCAAGATTCAATCTCTGTATGATGCCCTGTCAAAAACAGGGAAGGTTTGGCTGCTGCAAGTGACTCATATGGCAGATGTTACAGTTCAAAGTAGTATTTTTTTTTTATTTTTGCATTTATCACGCTTACTCTATATTTATACCTGTTAAGATTTATGTAAAGTATTTTGGTGCTTGTTGGCAGTATCATTCCTACAAAGCAGGTATTAGAATAAAGGCTTGATATCTGTTTGCTAGCAGAATTTCCATCAGAAGAAAGGTCAGGTATCTCTCGTTCATTTAAACTTTTTTATTGGTGACATCTGAAGTCAAACTCCAGTTACTATTCTTATCTAAATAGCTAATATCAAATGGGGGAAAAAGAGCAGAAAACATTGGATTTTGGAATTAAGTTCCTTGGTTGTCAATCTGATTTTTGCAGTTTTGTCGACCTTGGCCAAATGACTGATAGTGATCTAACTAGCGAGGTCAGCATGTCATCACAATTGAGCAGTCGTGGATCAGATGGTTTGTCATTCATGTGTACATTTGAAATCAACTATAGTAATGATCAGACTAGTGGGAATGAGGAGGGGTAAAGGTTCTGGATATGTTGTTTTTTAGGAGAGCTCAGATGAGTTTGATTATCTTCTTAGCTAGGTGAACCATGAAGTTCAGCAAGGTTTGGGATTTGTAGGTATCCATCTCCGTCTCTGTCAACTATGCTTTTGATTGCATGTATTTGAACTCTATGAAGTGATAATCATTTCACTTAAGAGCTTGTATTTTAAGATGCTTGAACTATGTATGAAATTTTATTTGAAGCATGAATTTTTATTTTTTTAATGTATTTTAAAATTCCTTATGATTTTACGATTTTACGATCCGTTTTTACGATTCGAGTTTATTTTATATTTTCCGTGCCGTGGTAAAAATGCGTTTTTAACAACCTTGTATTCCACATTTGATTTTTTTTTCCACATATTTTCTTTTCAACTTTCATCATTCAATATATTTTTTTAAACAAGCTTTGTGATTTTCTTTATTTTTTTACATCGGGTTATCTTAATCTCATGATCTGTGCAACGAGTTTGATGGCTTAATCTGGGTTGGCTCGACCCTTTTTTACCCGGGTTATTAGTTTGTTATTTTAACTCTAGTTGAATCAAGTTTTTTTTGTTTTTTTTATCTAATTTTGTCCTTCCGTATTTAATAGGCTAAGAATTGAGATACATTATTTGTTTCTCCTTGGAAAAATATTTTTTTTCTAAAGTTATCATGATCAAATCTTTTTTTAAAAAATTTGGTCCATTTATTGTTGTTACCGCCTAATTTTTATATCATCAAATTAAATTAAAACCAACTTATTTAATTTAGTTAAATATATGATGTGAGTTGCAAATTTTTATTCATGTTTTAAAACATGTTCACACACTTAACATAAATTATTTTTATAAAAAAAAACCCGACCCCATGGAACAGGTCACAACTAGTGCACAACTAAGGAGTGTTTGGGAACGTGGTGCAAACCGCGTTCCCAAAAACTTTGAAATTTATTTTTGTTTAAAATAAAAATTTATTTTATATTTTCAGATTGTTTTGATGTGCTAATGTAAAAAGTGATTTTTTTAAATTTTTTTTTATTTTAATGTATTTCTAAACGAAAAGCACTTTGAACCGCTACCGCTACTACAATCTCAAACATTCCCCACCAATACCTTTTTTTTCTTTGTTTTTTTTTTTTAAATAAACACAAGCTCCATGTAAGACAAACTCTACATAAATTTGATTCAAATAATAAATCCTAGGGGTGAGCAAAACCGGTTCGGTTCGGTTTTTAACTAAAAAACTAACCAAAATCAAATTTTAAAAAACTTAAAAATTCAAACCGAAACCGGTTCGAACCGACCGGTTCCGGTTCGGTTCAGTTCGGTTTTTTTAATAGAAAAACCGGAAAACCTGTCTCTCTGAAGTCGGGGCCTTTCTAGCCCCCTCGTCACCTAGTGGTTCCTCCATTTTTAAGCTAAACAAGCCTACTTCTCAATTAACCACCACAACAACAAGACATCCTACTGTAAGAATGATCGAATTTAATTTATAAAAAAAAAAACTAGAAATTTACATGCTAAAAGCGAAGAAAAAGATAAAGCGAAACATGTATCCTTGGATTCAAATGATGGCGCTTGGATCCAGAAACAAATGCAACTTCCTTAGCAAAACTCCAAGCTTCCTCTCCTCTCTGTGGATTCAAGTGGAAGGAATGTCCAAAGCCAAACAAGTAGATCTAGCTAGTGAAGGAATTGCAGCTGCAGCGTTTCAAAAACATGGAGTGGAGTGCTTTACAAACCCCCCACAACAAATGACGAATACCTTCCTGCTTTTTCTTTTTGTGTCTTTTTTGCTAAATCTGGAGTTGGACTCTGGAGGTTCGGTGTGCCGGTGTGGTGTGTGACTATGTGTCCTACGATTCAAGGTTGGGTGTGACCGTGTGAGGGAGGGACGAGAGGGATGTGGCTGACTGGCGTTTGAAGATGGGGATGTGGCTGGTTGTGGTCCTGTAGATGAAGATGGATTGATTTCGTTACAGATGTGAAATTGTGAATTGTGAGTTGAGGGAGCGGCTCAGGAGCAAGGAGAAGGACGGCTAGGGTTAAGAAAGATAACACGTTTTTTTTTTGTATTTATACTATAGTACCCCTTAAACCGAACCGGTTCGGTTCGGTTTGGGTTTTTCCGGTTTCAGGTTTCTGAAACCGAAACCGAACCGAACCGAAAATTTTTACAAAAATTTTAATCGGTTTAATCAGTTTTTTTTTTCGATTCGGTTTTTTCAGTTATTTTTTTCTTGATTTTCTCGGTTTAATCGGTTTTTCAGTTTTTTTGTTCACCCCTAATAAATCCTGAGCCCATGATCTTTCCGCGTCATTTCTCTGTTTAAAGCCCAACCATCAATGTCCTTTCTTTGCTTACAAGCTCCACTTGTACGGTCGCAGAAGATTATCCCCCCCTCCTCCTCCTGTTACCAAAACGGCATCTCTGTTTTGTCGTTTAGTGAACCGCAACAACAGTGTAGGCGTTCAACACATTTCACCTGACACATCTTAGGTTTTTGACTTGACAAGTGGAGCTCATGCAATAAGTAACCGTTTAGCCGAGTGATCGTGGCCTTTGAGATTTAGCACGAGGTAATCCGACGGTTAAGAAATGTAACTCCACTCACCGAGAGGCTCAACTTACTGTTTTTAGTTTTTAGAGCTAGAAGTGGGACTTAATTGAACAAATCTAATTCTTTGGAGACTAAATTAAGAAATGAGGCTTTCCTTTTATTTTTCGGTGACGGTGGTGAGTTTCTGTGACTGTCGGTAGCATGAAAAAGGAAGTGTGATTCCAAATGACAGAAAACGGAATGGCTTGCACACATTGTGTTTTGTCGCTGATATATATATATATATATATATATATATATATATATATATATATAAAATTTATGATCAGAGTTTTTTTTTCAATTTATATATTAATTTATGAGAATTTCACCTTGGGCCGACTGCATTGTCATAAAAAAGAGTACTACTAGGTTCATCGCTCAAAGCATGAAGAAACAAAAATCTCTGCCTCCTGAGTCATTTTCACCTGCTTATCAGAGCATTTTTGAAAATACAGTAAAGTTTATTTTTTTAAAATGTTTTTTTAAGTATTAAAATATTATAATTTTTTATATCAGTATATTAAACAATAAAGAAATATTAAAAAATATTAATTTATTTTTTTAAAATTAACTTACTGCTAAACTCTAGTTGTATTGTCGATGTTGTCGTTAAATTCTTGAAACCAGTCTTAAAAATTTATTTGTGGAAGAAATTGTTAAAAATAAAAGACAATCTCAAAAATAAAGGTGAAGGTGGCACGTGTCGTTTACTTCTATCCTTGAATGGACACAGTGCCACCTCACTATCACACACACCCGTTGCATTTATAAGTACGGTCTCTTTCTCTAAGCTCCACCGAGTCTTTGAAAATGGTGGTTCCAGACGGTGGCGATTTTTTCGGCTACGCTCTTGCCGGTGTTTCTTCTGCATCATTTTCTGCAACAGCTATGTTACCAAAACTCATTTTGGATGATGATCATTCATTGACAAATGCAATAAAATCGGAGAAAGATCATAAAGTGGGTCAAGAGAGTAATATGTCCCCTTTACACGACACCGCTTGTTGCGGTGGAGGCGGCGGGACTTCATCTCCATCATCATCATCATCAATGAATACAAGAGAAATGCAGAAAGCAGCAGCAGTACTGGAGGTAGAGGAGGAGAAAAGAATCAAAGCAACAGCAGTCACGGTCAAAGAAGAAGATGATGATGGTGTAGATAGTCTCAATGAGTTGAAGGGAGGAGGCGGTGGCGGTAATAATAAAAATAACAATGGGATATCGTCGTCTTCGTGTTCCTCTGTGGATTTACCTAAACCCATGGAGGGTTTACATGAGGCAGGTCCACCTCCGTTTCTGAAGAAGACATTTGAGATGGTGGGGGATCCGGAAACGGATGAAACAGTGTCGTGGGGCAAGAATCGCGATAGTTTTGTTGTTTGGGACTCTCATGAATTCTCTAAAAATCTGCTTCCAAAGTATTTCAAGCACAGTAATTTCTCCAGCTTCATTCGCCAGCTAAATACCTACGTGAGTTAATTCATTTTAGTTTCTTTTTTCATGCTAATTAATACACTAATTGTTTATCTGCCTAGTACTGTGGTTGTTTTTCATAATCTTTTTGTGTCCCACTACATCAATGGACCACATGATGCTGTTTTTTCTTCTTTCTTTTTTTAAACATTATGGTTGTGAATTTAATTTGTTTCATATTGTGTGTGTGTGTATTGGTGCAAAAACGTTGACAGGGCTTTAGAAAGATTGATCCGGATAGATGGGAGTTTGCAAATGAAGGGTTTCACGGTGCCAAGAAGCATTTGCTAAAGACCATCAAGAGAAGAAGCAGGTATAACAAACAGCAGAGCGGAGCAGTTACTGGCGTCAATGATTCAACAAAACCTCGTTTGGAAGCTGAACTTGAAAATCTGAAGGATGATCAGGATGTTTTAAGGTTGGAAATCTTGAAAATTAGACAGAAGCAGCAGGAGTCGCAAACTCAACTGAGTGCTGTTGAAGAACGCATTCAAGCTGCAGAGTGCAAGCAATTGCAGATGTTTATTTTCTTTACCAAAGCTGCCAGAAATCCTGGATTTATTCAACAACTAATCCAGAAGAGAAAGCAAAAAGGGAAGGTAGATGGGATTGAATTTTGCAAGAAAAGACGACTGCTTCAAACCCATCTCCCTGAAAGCTTTCCTGCTGCCGTGGATACCAACCAAAGCGTCCATTTTAAAAACCATGCTCAGGAACAACTGGCCACAATGCAGACCGAAATTACTGAGATTTTAACTGAGGATGTGGAGACCTGCCAAATGTTGAAAGTATTTCCAGCTCCAATGAGTGATGGGTTTTGCTGTCCGATACTTCAAGATCATAATGCAAATATAATGTGCGAAAAAAGTACTCAAGATATGTCCTCTGCTTATAATCTAATGTCAGAGAAGCTACTGGATGATGGTTCGGTGATTGAGGATTTGGTTGATGAGGAGGTAGATGTCAATGACTCAAAACTCTACCTTGAATTAGAGGATTTGATTGGGATGCCACGAATGTGGGGTGGATTTGCAACCGAGTTAGTAGGGCATACAGCTGGTTGTGTTGGATCAATTCCCAGATTGTAATGGTTGGTATATACATCTAATCTTCTGTTAATGCTCTTAAACGCAATATGCTTGGCAATCTATGTTTACATCATGTCTTTATGCACATGTACAGATTGTTGACATGCCTCTAGACTTCTTAAAAGATGGTGCTGCTTCATCTACGTGGGGTGAGAGAGTTAAAGATGAAGTGACCCTTTCATTTGAATTCCTGCAGATTAAAGCAACTTCTCAACCCAATATTTGAGATGCTAGTGTTCACAAATGTTCACGTCTTTCTTACCAGAGTCCAATCCTGCAGATTGTAAATATTTCTACCACATTACATAGAACTATAGAAGACGCACCATAGTTATGCCCTGCATCGAAGTTCTCATAGAAGGAATGCTTTTTATAGTATAGTAATTAACTTTCTGTTCGCTGGTTACTGACTTGTTATGGTATCTTAATTTACTTTCAACAACATTATGTGGCTGAAGCTTGTATTTATGAGAGTATGATTCAGATACATTGCTGGGGGGGGGGGGGGGATTTCTATACCATCGTAAGTTGAAATTCCTTTACCTAATCCTCCTTGTAGGCTTTCGATAATCCATGTAAGTTAGCAAATTAAATGGTTTTGTTTCCTGAATTTCTGTCGATACACTATTACAAGACAAGATTGAGAAGTTCCCTAAACATCTAACAGAGTGGATAATCTTGCGGCCTTATCCTACTTCCTAAAATATTTGTGTGAAGTGTAATGTGTTTGGACATAAAGAATCTTGATACCTATAGTTGAGTCTTGTAGCATGTTCAAGATGGCACTAATGTGGTGCAAGGAGGGATCTCGCTGCTCTAAAAAAGAAGCAAATCAAGACAAGCTTGACTGGTTGTTAATTAGGAAATAAGCTGTTTAGTGTTTCTACCAAGTTCGAGAGCGAGAAACTAAAAACTATTTCCCTTTCTTTCTGGATAACCAACCCATGATGTGTGTTTACAATTCAGAAGATACAGAATTCAAGGTTATTATTATCAAGGTAAACATTAAAACCATATCATACAGGAGAACAGGATTGGGCCTAATGACCACCACCCATGTCAATAAGCTTCCCATTAGACCTCGCCGTGCCAATTGACTTGGTGGATGATGAAGATGATATGACAGACCTGTCGAACTCTTGTTTATCTTCATTGAATGCCTTGCTTAGAGCATCCTGGAGTTCAAGGTGTCTCTGTCTCTTCACAAGTCGTTCCTCTGAAGTTTCATTCCCTAAATAAGCTATCTGTGATAGGTCATCAGCATCCATGATCTTGTTGAGTACGTCTGAGCAACGTGGGAAAAACCGTTTCCCAAGTTCCACTGTTAACAGAAAATTGATCAACTATGAGATGTCAATCTAGAACTGCATGGAAAGATAAACTTGAAGTTCGAATACAAAGCAAATGGCATGGTTTCCAGCTTTTGCTCCTGTGGTGTGTGGATGGAACAGTGCATTAGCCAATTGAATTAGGGCAGTCAAGGTCCTTCAGCAATGCTAACTCAAGTATTGAAGGAAAAGCAGTTTCAATTCATATATGTGTAAGCATTAGAACCTGTTCTAGAGAGTGCTCTCATCCTATTTAGATGCTCCTCGTGCATTCTGAAAGGTGCCTCGTTCAAGTCCACAGCTCCTCTTTGTGCCCCAGACAAGATGCTGGGCCTGATGCCAGCTAATGGAAACTCAGAAGTACCATCAACCTGAGCAATATCCATTGCAACTTTTGCTTCCATGGGAAAAAGGAGTTTTGCCAGTCCAACTGAAAGAACAATAACATTAATCTTCATATTCTGCGTTTCGCTTTCATTCATCGTAGTCATTAAGCAACGGAAACAGGATTTACTACCATTTCAAGATAGATAACTGATTACCATCATCCCCCAAGGATCATCAACTAAAATATGCAAATCTAAAACAAAGATTTATTTCCCACGAAAGAAAAGGGAAGAACAACTTTATTAGCAAGAAAACAAAAAAATTACGGAAAAACGATTGTTATATTTCCCAAACCAATAAGCAGATGAATTTTAGCACTGATAGCATCTGACTATATAAAGCTAAATATTAACATGGAATAATGAAAATTAAAGCAAGCATTCTGACTGGAGATATGAATCTAGTAGCAGCACCACGTATATTCAACAGAAAACTTATTGCACAGCTTCCATAAGATTTTTTAACCACAAAAAAACAGATCCTTAGTACTCAAAAGTTAAATCACAAAAAGTCAATCAGAATGATCAAATGCTCTTTGCAATAAACTATAGACAATAGACGCCAAAAGCACATCTCATCAGACAATTCAACTTAAAAAGTTTTTTGGCTTAAGCATTTCATTCTGGCAGAAAGGCTTGATGTGTAAAGAGAATTTAACTCCACAAAAGTGGCTGGCTAAAGAACAAGTAGAACTGGATATGCTTGACAAGAAACCGCAGGAAGGTACAAGCTAAGATTTCAAGAGACAGAATAAATTTTGTAATCACAAAATGAAGACATAAATATGAAGAGTGGATTATAAGTCCCTGTAAATCGTTCACATTGTAGATTCCATGGTGATAGAAATGTATTAGATGGAATATGAAAAAGGATGCCGACACGAGACAATGTTTTTATGCTGTACAATATAAGACAGACACTAGGTGTGTCATCGTACCATTAGTTTGCAAACAGATAGCTAAAGGATAACAAATCCTGCAGTGAATGGTATAACGATCAAGTTTTACAACGCCTCCAATTGTCAGTTAGGAAAGAGCAACCAGATGAACAAGCATGAGTGGCAATAGCTAAGTAATTCCAAATCCAATCAATGAGCTGAGGTTGAACCAGTGAGAGAGAATAGAAAATTATCGCAATGAGCATGTGAATAATGTTTCACTTGCAGGAAAAAAAGAAAATTCTTTCCTGTGTATTTGTCTTTTATGACTTTCCAAAGCTCTCATATGTAATGGATGCCAGTTTTTCTTTTCCACTTCAGAAATAAGTTACATGAACTTCAGGTTAATATAGTATATTCTAGGCAAATGTTCAACACACAAGTTTCATGTCGTGAAACTATCAAAATACAATTGAAAGGGTTAAAACTAAAAAGAAATGATCATATTGATTGTAACAAGACAGATATAATCAAGGCATAATACTTTAAAGGAAGAAATATGAATATAATGAAAATTACCTCTATTTTCGAGGTACAACAATTTCATTCGCAGGTCATCACCAGCCATAGCAAGAGAAAGAGAAGCCTCTCCAAGTAATGGATCCCTCCTTTCTGCTTGTTCCAATATTTCTATACACAAGCGCTCCTTGGGAGAAGCTTTTCCTTCCTCTGTTGACTTATGATAATCCATGGCCCTTGTAAGTCGTTTTGATATCTGCAGAGCCTTCCTACCATCTAAAGTAAGATCTGACAGCCGAGCTCCCTTCGTTAAGAGAGATACTATAATCTTAGGATCTTTCCGCATTGCAGCGACATGCAGCACGGTGTAACCCCTTGAATTTCTGCAGTTAACATCAGCTAATCCAAGATCAAGAATCTCAGTTGTAGTCTTTGCATCACAGTATGAAACAGCATAGTGGAGTGCATGCGCATCATCTAGATTAGTATGTGCCTCTTTCAGTAGCATTCTAACTAGCTCAACATCATCCGAGTCCAGAGCCCGATGTATTCTCTTTACATGTTTATCTAGTAAGTTACTGTTCTCAGGCACATTCAAACCAAGTTCCAAACGAGAATCCATGATTTTCTTCACAATGTATTGCGGCAAGGCTTTATCCAGAGTAACAATATCAACATTTGATTTCACAATAATCTCAACGCATCTTGTTAGCAATCTCTCACAAGCTTCACCACATATGTTTGCAACTGCTAGAATCACCAAGATGTCATCAGTTGAAACCTTGTCAAGAATGTCTAATAGGTGCCTCTGCAATCAAACAAAATAGCCAAACTAAAATTAAGAGATGAAACTGAGTAAAATGTAATTGGATTCCGTAATTGTATTCCATTAGCAGAAACCATACAGGTTTCATTCATTTATATCTTCTGTAATAGCAATCGCCGGTTCCTTTGGAAAGGAATGTAACTCTATCATGTTAATCATTTTAAACTCGACTAAATTCAAAGGTATCTGGTACCATAAATATCCATCCTAATATCATTAAATTTCAAAATGAGATTCATTTCCTTCCATGAGAATTAAGTACAGCTGATAGCACCATGCCAATATGATCAGAACTGATGGGCTATCAATGATCAACTTGGAAACATGATGATGGCCCTTCCAGTGCCTATGGTCTTAAATTATGTGCAGCTTTGGAAGATCCAAATACACTAAGCAAAACACACAGACAGTTGCATTTTTCCAAGAATAATGCTCAGAAAAAGAAAACGTCCTTGGCCATTTTAATTTCTTCAAATCAATCCATAGTACTTTCTTGCCACCTATTTGAAGGTGATGTTGGCAGTATTTGGCAAGAAGAAGAAGAAGAAGAAGAAGAAGAATTCAACAACTACTACACAAACACACTTAGAAACTGCTACATGAAAAACACTGAGCAACAACTATAAAACAAAGTTCGAAAGTAAATTCAGAATCAGTCTCTTAACTCTTACCTGATAAAGAGCCACCAACTCATTAACCTGGAATGTAAAAGAGGCATAAAGAACCTCAGTCAGGAGATCAACTGCAGGCCGGCAAGCAATATGGGAACAATCATCATCCACACAAGCACAAACATCTTTAGGCCAAGGCCTCACTTTCCCACAATATAAATAACCCAAGACTGTCATAAGTGAATCAAATCCAACATCATAGTCCTTAGCCAATTCCTTCAATTCAAACTTTGCTACCCCACTTCTGTCTTTAGCCACAGGACTCGAGAAAACACTCTTGAAAAAAGGACTTCTCGCAGATAAAATGCACCTGTGAACTGGGACTTCACGGTTGTAATTGGAGCTTGTGATTTTGGCATCAGCAAAGTAGTCAAAATCTTGGGAGTCAAAGATGGCTTCAAGGTTTCCTGATAGTTGTTGAAGAGCTACAATTTCTGGGTTTGTAAAAGGCTTTGAAGTTGAGGGAGTTTCTATGCAGCAAGTGCTACTTCCATTGCTGATCTCGTTAGAATCAGAGAAACCAATCCTATTATCCATCAACAACTGAAAGAAAACCAGAAACTATAGAACTTGGATTTTAAAGATTGAAAATTGGAGCAGATTGAACCTGTTTGAGACAAAAAGAAGCCAACTTTCTATATGAGAAGTCAGTGTAGAGAAACAGAGTTTTCATTCAAAAATTGGAAACAACTTTAGAGGACAAAAACTATCGGTACTTGATTCAATCAATCAAAGACTAAACAATAGGTTAAAAGAGATACATGCAGAGAGAGCGGGGGGTAAGCTGGGCACCATGATCAGCTAAGAACACGGGTGACGAGAAGAGGGTAAACAAAGAGACATGGAGAGAAGATACATGGTACACAGTAAGCTCTTTTTTTTGTGTGGGTGTTGTCATGAATCATGATTTGAGTTAAGGATTCTGGATTTTTTCCCGTACATCAGGATCAGACCCTCATCAATCTCTTTTCTTGTTTCAGCTCAACTTATTCCATACTGATCGTTGATCTAATCCTAATCAAACGACTGGGGGTGTTTAACAGCCAAATGACTTTGTAGTGGTCCTTCTGTTGCTGGAGCTACTACTATTGGCTATTGCATGGTTGAAATATGTTTTTGTCCGTTTTCTGCTTTCGTCACCTGCCCTGCTCTCCTTCTTATTCATTTAAACAAGTCGTACATACATTAATTAATTAAGGTTAAATCCTATTCTTAAACCAACATAATGTATTCAGAAAAAAACAAAAGTAAATAAATCTCTCAAAACTTGAATCCAAATAATTAAGAAATAGAATATATTTTCTTACAACTACTTGGGGAGAGGCCTTTGCCACTACTGCTTTTGATTCTGATCTTACGTGTCTTTCATTACAAGACTTCGTCCCTGGACATATATTTTGTCATTAATTTGTCTTTGTTGGCCTGACCAATCATTCACTACCTAAGAGGGCAAGATGAGACACAACTTCCAATTTCTGATGACAGACTACAGCTGAGCCCGTGTCAAGAATTTTCCAACTCCCGCGCTTCCAGTGTCAGAAAATAAGGTAGCCATGATGATGGCTCTACTGTCATCTCATGTTTTCTTCTTGCCTTAATTGACTCTGCTTTCATGATTTGAGTTATTTTCAACTTAACTGACAGGCATCTGTAGGCAAAGTGGTCATAAAAGAAAACGATGGTTTTGCCGGCTAAACATGATTACATAAATGAGTGTCGGCCACAAGACAACTGAGATTATGGAAGGCTTCACAAATTAGGAGTAGAAGAGTTCAACTATGCGACTGGAAAGTTCATGTCCTACACCAGTACCGCTCTAGAAAAAACAGAGGAATTAAGAAAAGTCCACTGCTTCATGCTTAAACATTCCACTTCATCAAAAGCTCTCTCTACTAGTTACTCAAATATATGGCATGAATTACGAGGGGTGGAAGCTTACACTGCATAGGTTTTGTCATAGGATAATAGCCTGATGAGGGGGGCACTGAAGTTGACTAAATCTTCATTTTGTAAGATTTCTCTTGAATACCTGACTAATAGAATCTACACTTCAATCCCTTACGGGAAATTGGAAGAATTATGGGGAGACAGGAGTGCAAAAGCAGAATTCTATTTCCTATCTATCAGAGAATAAAATGGTTCGCCAACTTTCCTGAGACGCAGCAACTCAACAAGAATTATCGGGTTTAGTGGCATGCATGGCCCCCCTCCCCTTTAAGTCTTGAGCTCAGACCCACCTAGTCAATGGGGAAAAAAAGCTAACAATGATCAAACCAAAATGTTTCTTGTAAAATTAAAATAGAATATCGGAGCTTTCCCATCAGAAACAGAAACTGTACTCATGAATCTTGCCAAATGTAAACAAGAAAATCTGTGTTACTAGACATTCAATAGATAAAATACACAGCAATGAAATGGAAAAATGAATCCAGTGAATTTCCATAATCAACCATGGTATGAGTTCTTACTGATCAATAACTGTGTTCTATTTTTCCTATGCTGTAGTACATTCTCAGAAAACAAACAAATATGAAAATTTTGCTCTGCAGAAGTATTAAATTAATCTCTCTTACTACCCCAGTTAAAGGAGCAAATTTTTTCCAACCCTTTCCCAATACAAGCTCCAAAACCACCTTCCTTCTTCGGAGAAGACACAGAATTGCTGGATTCTTTCTTACGATGGATTGTTTGAACAAGGGCTTCGACTTCTTCCTTTGCTCGTTGGAAAACGCTTGGACCTTTGACTTGATCAATTGGGGTACTATCATCAATGTCATCATTCCTTCCATGAGTTTCTATATGATGATGGACTGGTGACTTGCCATGGTGAATGATTGCTTCAATCTCTTCCTTTGCTCTTTCAATTAGATTGGGTGCCTTTGCCTTGACATCATTCTCTGCTAATACAGGAACAGCATATATGCAAAATAAGTGGTTTGATTCAAAATTATTTAGCCATATTGAAGCCATGTCAGACTCCAACTTCAGATACAACAATACAGCTCATGTCAGAAGCCATATCAGACTCCTATATATGTTACCTATCCTAAACCTCAAGTACCTATCCTAAACCTCAAGTGTGTTATCATCTTTATCAGGTTAGTACCAGCAGAAAAGATTGACAAGTTCTTCTGTAATTGTTATTGCTTATCGCTATCTAGTATCTAGCTTTCCTTGTAGCATTCCAAAGGTTATCTACTTCAGTGTATAATATGACAGATGCTGCTCAGTGCTCACTGTCAAGTGAGGAGAACCAAAAACTTTCTGACATGTTTTGGTATCAGAGCCCCTGCAACAACGGAGAGAAAAAACGGCCACAAACAGCAACATCTCTACCTCCTCTAATCCAAATACCTAACATTTACTACCACCCAAAACATTCAAAAGTTCACCACTCTATGTCCTTGAGACTGACATGGCTTCAATACGGCTCAATAAAAAATAAAAAGAAGAAAAAGTGAGAACATACTAAGACAGTATATGAATAGAAATAACAAGTGATGATTAACAATTTTTTTTTTTTACTAGAAAACAATAAGAATTAGACTCCTCCCATGTTAGGAATCAAAAGTTAGCCTAAAAAGGTTTGTGCAGTTGGTCATTTAGCCTAATGCCACTGTCCAATTCCGAATGACACAAACCATAAGTACACAGGTCATAAGCTGAACTTCCTCAATAGATCACAACCATCATAACATCTTAATCCATTGTAAGTATAAGAACCATGACAATACAACAAAAAGAAATCAAGTAAAGCACCTGCTTTCTCCAATCTTGAAGATTGATGCCTGAAAGAAAAGGAGAAGGCCACATAACAATAAGAAAGAATCCGAGCCCATAAAAGAACATCTAACATTGAGTTGTAATATATAAATGGTAATGAAGCAAGTGGGTTGTTGTCGATGCCTCTCGTCATGATTATTTTCTGAGTAAATCTTGGTTTGAACAAGAGCCTCAATCTCTTCCTTTGATGGGGTGCTGTCATCAATGTCGACAGTAGGCATGGATCGATGAGTTTCTTTATGACATAAATTGAGGGTATAGCGTAACATCTATCCCATTAAAAAGGTGTATTAATAATGATCGGGGAATTGAAAAAATCGTACCTGAGATGGGTTTGTTTTGATTCAGGTTCAGCCATTGATGTTTTGGTGAGAAATACTTTCTTTTTTTCTTTTTCTCACTCTGATTATCAGAAACCCGCGTACGCAGGCAGATGCAGAATAATATGTTACATGGGACAGAGAGAATCAGAGAACCTTTTAAATTTTTTTCCTTATCTGATCTAACAGTTTGTACTCCAAGTAAATTTGGGCCCTGCCCTACATCTGTGAGGGAATCCACTGTTCGAACACCGGCTTTCTTTTCTTTTTCCTAGGATTTTCTACGATTTCTTGATGATTTGTTTTTCACGTGTGTATACAAAACTTTTGAGGCATCGAAAAAAATGTTTTGTTCCTCGATTAATTTTTTATTTTATAAAATAAATTTTTATTTAATTAATTTAAAATAATTTGTTCTTCGTAACCAAATTTAAAACTAAAAGAAATATTCACTCATGTTTTTTTTTCAAGGTCAAGAGAGAAATTCATGTTATTTTTTTTATTTCGATCCATCAACTTTTTTTTTTAATTTGATCCCTTTACTTTAATTTATTTAAAATTTAACTTAGCAGTTTGTATATTAAAAGACGTTCTTGGTGCGTAGTTGAAGCTCCGTTTTGGAAAATAAAACAAAATTTAGCTAATATAAAATAATTACGTGTTAAGAGACCAAAATTAAAAATAAAACAAGTATTTGGACTGAGATAAACATGTAAAGAAAATAGGCTAGTGTGTTCAACATACGTACTTGATGGCGGACGGCGTCTACAGTATTCAAGCGACACATAAGAAGTCTTTTGACGACCAAGCTGAAGCTTCTGCAGTGGCATTAAAAGCCTTACAACACACTCAATTAAATTTGCTCTTCATTATTTTTGCTATTTTTTATCTTTTTTTATTTAATTTTTTTTTTCCAATTTCATCCCTAAATGTTTTGTTTCATTTTATTCTTATGTCAATTTTGATCATTATTTTTTTAATTGCTATTTGTTTTGTTTTTTTTATCATTTTTTAATTGAGATTTTTTCCAATCTCATCCCTCAAAATTTTGTTGATTAGGAATTTGACTTCATGATTTTTTCAGGTTTGGTTTCTATGGGGTTAGTCTCAGCCTCATAACTTGGGTCACCAATTTTAAAGATTAGCTTAAGTTGACTTCGGTCTTTTTTAGGTTTTTTTTAAATTGTTTTTTTTAATTTTATCCTTTAATATTTAGTTAGTTGGGGATTGGGTTTCGTGGTTTTTTTCTCTTTCCTTTTATATGAGTTTATCTCAATCTCATGTCTAGGGTTGTGGGCTTAGTGGGTTAACCCGGGTTGACTCGAGTCCGTTTTTTCGTTGCTTTGTTTTTAGATTGAATTTTTTTAATTTCACCCTTCAACATTGAGTTGTCTAAGATTTGAGCTTCGTTGTTTTATTCAATTTGTTTTTTATGAGATTATCCCGATCTCATAATTAGATTACATATTTGGCATGTTGACTCGGTGGACTTGCATCGATTTTTTTATCCTTTTCTTTATTTTTTTATCAATTTCATCTTTCAACATTTGATTTGTTAAAAATTGAGCTTCTAGTTTTTTTCATGTGTGTATATAGAGATTTTAAGGCGTCGAGACAATGTTTTGTCGCTCGATTAATTCCTGATTATGCAAAATAAATTTTAATTTAATTGATTTAAAATAATTTATGCATCAAGAACCAAATTTAAAGCTTAAAGAAATATTTAGTTTTTTTTTTCCAACATCATGAACTGATTTGCATAGTCAAGAGAGAAGTTCATGTCCCTTTGATCCCTCAACTTTTTTCAATTTGATCTATTTGCATTGGATTTATTTGAAATTTAACTTTATAATTTGTTTTGGTTACCTTGGTACGAGGATCTTGCAATATTGAGGGAAATTCTTGGCGCTTGGTTGGTTCTCGATTTTGCAAAATAAAACAAAATTCAACTAATATAAAATAATTATGTGTTAAGGGGCCAAAATTGAAAATAAGACAATTATTGGGACTTTGGTGAATGGATAGGGAAAATAGGCTAGTGTGTACAATACATGCGCTTGATGACGGGCGGTGTCAACAATATTCAAGCAGCGCATGATAAGTCTTTTGGCTGCCAAACTAAAGCGTTTGCAATGGCATTGAAAGCCTTGCAACCCACTCTTCCAAGTGGTACGCCACGTGTTGGTGGAGGCGCGACAGTTGGACTTTAACAAGCTTTTTCCTTCTCCTTTCTCATCTCCTTGAGAATTGTATTGGCCTAACAAAATTTTCATGTCATTTTTTTTTTGTATTGGTCATCATTTTTTTTATTGTTATTTATTTTGTTTTGAATTCTTCATTTGATTGATTTTTTTTTTCAATTTCATTCTTTAGCATTTGGTTTCATTTAATTCTTATATCAAAGTTGATGTTTATTTTTTTGATTGCTATTATTTTTTTTCTTTTTCAATTTCATCCCTAAGCATTTTGTTTTATTTTATTTTACTTTTATCAAATTTGATCATCGTTCTTTTGATTATAATTTGTTTTGTTTTTCATACTTTTTTTATTGAGATTTTTTCCAATCTCATCCCTCAATATTTTATTGAATAGGAATTTGGTTTCATGATTTTTTCAGGTGTGGTTTCTAAGGGGTTACTCACGGCCTTATGACCTGGATCATGAATTTTAAAGATTAGCATGGGGTGACTTTAGTATTTTTTAAATCTTTTTTAAAATTAATTTTTTAAAATTTTATATATAATATTAAAACTTATTTTAAAAGTAAATAAATATCAGCACTAAAAAACAATTAACATATCCAAATGAATTAAATCTCCCCCCCCCCCCTCTCTCTCTCTGTAGTGTCATGAATTATTGAGTGACTTATTTAGAAAATTTATAACGTATATAATGTAATTCTAACTTCCAAGAGGATAAAAATCCTTTTATTTAATTTGTAATTTTAGAAAAGAAATTCACAGACATTTAGATAGTCTTTCGTTTTCTTTTGTAGTCTTTGTAAAAAAACATAAACAAAGTGTTATTTTTAATTAAAATTAGGAAACATGCCACATAATGTCATATTGGTCTGAGAATAAAAATAAAAATAATAATAATAACACCATCTTCTTCTTCTTCTTCTTCTTATCGTGATGAATTCCAATGCCACTAATAATGGACTGAACCAAAGATTACATGGATAAGAACGCTGCTCAAGTTATTTATTATCTGATTGCAACCTAGGGACAGGGCGTACCTGTGGTAAGTGTTTTTGCTTTATGATTCATTCTCTATGCTAAGAGAGGTGGTGACTTGATTTAGGAGCAAAACAATCATTTTTTATTTATTTAAAGACTTTCAAATATTTAAATTAGTATTTTTATAGAAAGATTATGTAATAAATATGCAAAAAAATCATTAAATACTAAAAACAAGGTTATTTGTTCTTGTTTTGGAATGTAAGAAATGCTTTACAAGAGAAAATGATGTTATATATATATATATATATATATATATATATATTGAAAATGAAAAAATTATGAACTTTTTATATGAGTGGTTTAAGCAATACTTATACCTCTTGAGTATTGTCATTTTTCTTGAATAAAGAGGTTGAAAAACTATTTCGTCCTAGTAATATTAATAAGAAATAAATATTCTTTATATTTGCATTTATGAATGATAAATATTTCTTATACATGCATTAATGAAGGATAAATGTAGTAGACCATAAGAGACTTTTATACATCTCGGAGTATAACTAAGTATAAACTTGTCGAGTAAGTCCCTTAGCATTTTGGATTCAGGCTAAAAAGCACGTGCTAAGTAAAAAAATCTCAAAGAGTCAGGTGTTCAGCCTTGGCCCCAAGACTAGGCCCAAACAATGGCGAGAATGCACCCAAAGCACAACACATGGTCCAAGGGGCGCTAGGCCTTGCACTCAGGGCATCAGGCTACGTGTTCGATGCCTAGGCCTGGGTGCGCAGTATAGGCCCAAGAGGAGCCAAGCCCGATGCTTAGCATGCAGGGTAATAGACTGGTGTATGACAACTATGCCCACGCATATGGCTTGAGCCCAAACTTATTTGCAGACCCTTCTAAGAATATGACCATTATTAAAATAGGCTTTGACCAGCCAAAATTATTTTTTAAAAAATATTGATAAACCATGTTGCATTAATTTCCATTATATTATAAACTTACTAGTTTGAGTTTTTTTATATTATTATTAACACTAGTATTTAAAGCTTAGGACCCTCATTGCTATACTTATGTACCAATTAAAAAAACCTTACCAACTATTTTAACTTAAATTTAAAATAACAAATGTTGACTACAAATCAGTTCTTCCTTTTTAACCTTGATGTCAAATCAGTCCCTAGAGTTTGAAACGAATCCCTCTAGCTATATTTGGTACATAATGTAAGTCTTTATTTGAATAAGAGCTAGAGTAGTTCTAATCTTAAAAAAAGTGGTAAAATTGATTGATATTGTTTAGCAAAACAAAATGAAAATACTAGAGGCTTGAAAGCACAAATTTTGTTGTGTTCTTTCTGTTTGACACAAATTGAAGTGTTTATTTATCTAATTTTATCTAAAATTTGAGTATTTGAGATTTTTTTTTTTTATCAATTAGATGAACATTCTATGCACCAATTCTCAACTATGTCCCCGTACAAATGAGTTATCTTTCTCAATTAAAGTGTTTATTTATCTAATAAAAAAAAAACTTCCCTTTTTAAAAAATTTAGGTGGCATTTGATATAAATCATTCTTATATATTTTCTTGCAATGTGATTGTTGAAAATTAATATTTGTATTTGATTTAAAATAAAAAATTTCTTAAGAATTTATGAACAAATTTACCATTCAACTTTAAAACTCTCAGTATCTAAATTTGAAATTTTGTTTTTTTATTTAAACAAGTAAACATACATGTTGCAATGTAATTATAATCTAAATATCATGATTATAATATTATAATTAATAATTAATAATTAATAAACAAAACTAAACTAATATCTTTTTACTATTCAAAAAAGTACTATTCACCTCACTCATACAAACTTTGTTCATTCAATGTGCACTTTTATCTTATTTTATTTTTGTCTTTGTATTTTACAATGTTTCTCATTAGATCACTTGACTTTATTTCTTTTTTATTCCATCATTTCAAGTTATGTTTTGATGGTTTTTTTTATGTGCTTAAGGCCGTATTTGTTTCATGAAAAATAGTTTATTGAAAACTATTTTTTAAAATTTTTCATGTTTGTTTACCATTAGAAATATTGGTTAATGAAAAACAATTTTCAGACATAGAAAAATTTAACTTGGTTTCAAGAAAAATATTTTCCTTTTATTTTGGATGGAATACACTTTCAGAAAATTGTAAAAAATTCAAAAATATTATGTTATTTGTTGATTATATCAAATTTAATCCTTAATCTTTTAAATGCTATATATTTTGTTCTGGATTCTTTTTTTATTTTTTTATTATAAAAAAACTAAGGGTCATCAGTAAAACATTGTAAAGCAAGACTCATTGCACTGTAGATTGCTACAGTATAATGATGTTTTTGCCCTCCATGGTACAAGCCACGGAAGCATAAATTGGGGGGGTAAAATGATCTTTTCACAAGGTTCAATTGTTATTATCAAATTGAATGGGGGTACATCTGTCTCTTCACATTTTTGTTGCTTATTGAAATTACTATTTACCCTTAAAATAAGTTAAAAAAATAACTAGGTGCCAAAGGGCTTTTTTGACTTTTTCTTTTTTTTTGCACATTATAATACTTAACTACCTTTGAGATTTTATTTTCATAAACTTGCATCCTGGGATATTTTAGTCATTTCATTATGTTTTTTTTTTTGTAATTATCAAATAGACTCAAGAGCAATTAGGTATTTTAACATATATAAATTATATTTTAAAGGAAAAAGTCACGCGCCAAGGAGTTGGAGGAGCCCACGCCTTTCAAGTAGCACATGCGGGCTCATCCATCGGTCAAACATCGCTTTCCATGATGGTGTTAGGAGCGGCGCATTGAGATCTTACCAATGATGGGGTGCGTTCCGACGGAGGACCGACGGTGTGGCTCCGATCGACTTTTTTTATCCTCCCCCTTTTCTCTTTCTTCTTCTTGGTAAAATACAAAAAATTCATTTTATTTGTTTTTTATATACAATTTGGTTCTCATTCTTTTGGTTGTTACTTTTTTTTTTGTCTTTTATAAATTAGTTTTTCTCTTTAATTATGTCCCTCATCATTTGATTTCATTTGATTCTTATATCAAATTTAATCTTTATTTTTTTAATTTCTATTTATTTCATTTTTATCCTTTTTCTAATTGAATTTTGTTTTTAATTTCATTCCTCAACATTTGATTTTTATTTATTTTTATATCAAATTTGATCCTCTTTCTTTTTATTTATATTTTCATCCTTCTTTTTCTTTTCTTCTTTTCCATTTAATTCCTTATTATCTTGTGATTGAGAATTTTGTTTCATTATTTTTTCATGTTAGCCTTCTATGGAGTAGTTCTGGGCTCAGGATTAGGGTTACAAGTTTATAATATTAACACGGGTTGAGTTTGGTCTTTTTTATGTTCTTTATTATTTTTTTTTTCAATCTCATCCTTCAACATTTAATTTATTAGGAATTGATCTTCAAGCTTTTTGTTTTTCACTTTCCTCTCAATGGGGTTATCTCAGTCTTATGTTTACGTCGCGAGGTCAACGACATTACCTAGGCTGTAATAGATCTTTAATTTTTAGTTTTTTCTTAAATTGATTTTTTTTCGGTTTTTCTCTTCAACATTAGGTTATTTAATAATTGAGCTTCATTGGTTTCTTCAATTTTCTTTCGACGAGGTTACCCTGACATCACAATTCACAACCATGTCGCGGATTCAACATGCTAACCCTGATGGGCTCAAATTATTATTTTTTACCTTTTTTTAGTTTCACTATTGTCGTTGCATTTTTTATTCATATTATTAAAATTAAGCTAGTTTATTAAACCCAGTCAAATTAATAATCCAAGTCTCGATTTTTTTACTTCTTTAAGAACTCTTGCTTCTCCTTAGCATCCTTTTTTTACGATGGAAAGAATTTGGCTCGGCACGTAGCGTAGCGCGGGATACCTATCTACTACTCTTATAACATTTAGTTATAAGAAATATTACAATCTTATAAAAAATCAAACTAAAATTTGAATTGCATTTAAAAAAATAACATTCAAAATAAAATTTTAATTAATTGATTTTAATAAATCATAATTAAAATAAAAATAAAAATAAAAATAAAAAAAGCTGAAAAGAAGCCCGACGTCTAGGCCTGAGTAGGCTAGTGCACTTGGCCTATTATAAAAAAAAAAAAATAAGTGCATCAATTCTAATTTTCACATCCTTGAGTTAGATTACATTTTTACAAAGACTCGAGCTTATTCTTATTGTAATCTTCTCTTCTTATAAGGAGTAATCGTTCTCTTGTGAGAGAAATCAAGTTGTGAAAGTATAAGTGACACTTGAACTATTTTAGTATATTATTTGGTTGTGAGCCAAAAAGAGGTTTACAATCTTGAGTCTTGAAAAAGATTATGTGTAAGATTTTCTAGTCTTAAGCTAGTAAAAAGATTAGGTGATAGGTTTGATCCTTAACCCGTAAAGAAATTGGGTTTAATATTGAGCCTGAAAAAAATATTGGAATATATCTCAATTTACTTGTACATTGATTGATTGTGTATTATTGTTGCCAAATTTGAAGAGACGAAATTATTCCTAAATATTGTTTGTCTATTTAAACATTCTTGAAGTAATTAAAGATTGATATTTAAAGTGATATAATTTTGAATAAAGCCATAATTCACCCTTTTTTAGGCCTTTTTTTTTCCATGTCTTTCACAAATTAAGCAACAACAACAAGAATAATTAATCAAAGCACAAGAGAATCAAATCTTTCGGATTACACAATCTTTTTATAGATTCAAGATTTAAACCCAATTCCTTTACGGGTTTAGAATCAAATCTTTCACAATAATCTTTTTATTGATTCAAGATTTAAACCCAATCCATTTACGGGATAATGATCAGACCTAACTTAACAATCTTTTCAAGGAAAAGATTAGAGCCTCTTTTTAGCTCACAACCAAATAATTACCTAAGTAGTTTCAAGTGACACTTACATTTTCACAAATGGTTTATCTCTCACAAGAGAATAATCACACCTTACTCAAGAAAAGATTGCAAAGATTTAGCTCAAGTCTTTATAGGAATCTAACCTAACTCACAAATGTGAAAGATAGATTTGATGCAATGTAGGATTCAAAGTTTTATAAGAGAATACGAAGATGAATTAAAGTTTTTTAGAATAAAAGAAATTCAAAGCATCTTGTATATAAGATTGTACAAGATTAGGAGTATGCAAGAGTTCTTACATGAAATCAATTGGGTATTTATAGTGAAAAACCCATTATAACCGTTACACACACAAAGAAAAATGATAATTTTTTTTTTTGTGTTCTCTAATTAGAGAGAAACTGCTAAGACTTGTTTTTGAAAGAAAAGGAGTTTTTGGAAAAAGCATGCTAAAAAGGTAAGTTAAAATCTTAGGTATAAATAGTTCTTGAGTGTTTAGTCCATTTTTTAAAAATTACAACATTGCCACTTAACTAAAAATAGATAGTTTTTTAACAACAAGTGGACATTAAAAATATTTTAGAGGACAAGGGCACATACTAAAGATTATGCTTTTCATTTAATAGAAAGTATCAAAATATAGGATGAAATAATTTTTCATGAGGTATTTTTCACTATATAATTTTTTATGCACTTAAAATATATTTGGATGGAAATTCAGCAATAAAATATTTTATGATGAAAATCATTTTTGTGATGCCAAATTAATACTTATAAAGACTTGATTATATATATTGAACTTAGGCATCTTCAAGTTCATATAACATTCAAGGAGCCTATATAACATCCAAACCAGCCTATTATCATGAGCTACGTTGCATTTCATATTAGAGTTTTGAGCAAAAAAAAACAAGAAGATATCTAGGCATTGATAATGTGTCTTCTAAATTTTTTTGATTTAAACCATGAATTAAATGATATTATGATCTAATATTGAGATGAAAAAACATTTGATCCATTTTGGTTAACTTGGGTAAACCTGTGAAACTTACGAGGATAATCTTGAGAAAAAAATTTGGAAAGCTCAATCTTTAATTAATTCACTGTTGAATGATGAAATCAATTGAAAAAACATCTGATAAAAAAAAAGAATAAACTCGAGTCAACCAAGCAAACTCACAATGAATGTTATACACATTACCAGATTCAATAAATTTTTTATCCCAAATATTATTTTTCATTTAATCACACGACAATAAAGAACATGATTTTTTTATGTGTGAAACAATATATTTGTTTAAAAGTAAAAACAATCATGATAGGCACATGGGTCTAAAATAGTGAAGGTAAATAATTGAAAACAAAATGTGAAATTGCATTCTTTTAGGTTCGAGTTAAATAAAAAAATGCATCATCAATAACAAAGGGTGAAATTGTATTTTTTTAATTAAGGGACACAAAAAGCATTAAACAAAAAAAAAATAATACCCTGGATGCCACATATTAACCCCTTAAATTGCTACCGGATAATGGATTCAGGGTTCAATGATTTGTTTTATCAGTTTTCTTAAACCAAATATAAAATAGGAAAAAAAAAGGGCGAGCCCAACCTCGTGGACCTGGGCATAAAAAAACAGCCCAACTAGCGCAAATGTGCTTTTTTTTTTTTAATTTCTTAAAGGGATAGGCCATTTAAAAAAGACAACAGACAACGCATCACCTATTTTCTACAGTTTGTTGGAAAATCAAGGAATCAACTTTTTTCAATTTAAAACTCATTCTTGACTCAAAGTACACATAACACATTGTAAACACCTTGATAAATCTGTTTATGGCCACTAAAAAGCATCTCAACCAATCGAAATATATCCAAAGCCAAAATAATTCCTGTGGTTAGATCTACTTCCTCTAGCAAGGAGAAGAACAAAAAACCTATCCTTATGAAATGAAACCCATTAAGACCAAAATGACATTTAGGCCAGCCCATTATCCCGCCCTACAAAAAAAAAAGACCAAATGAAAAGAAAAATCTAGGTATTGGTAACATGTATTTAAAATAAATGAAAATATTTTATTCATAAATTTAAAAATAGTTGTATATTAGATGATATTTTTATCTAACATTGAGAAGGAAACACATTGGATCAATTAAGGTTATTCCGGGTTAACATGCGAAAGTTACGAGGATAATCTTGAAATAAAAAAAATTAGAACCTAATCTCAAATTAGTTCAATGTTGAAGGATAAAATTGATAAGAAAAAAAAACCCAATTTGTTTTTTGAGAAAAACCCAAGAGAACTTGAGTTCACCAACCAAACTTTTGAAGCAAGTTATGTACTTCATTGAATTCATTGTTTTTTTTAGAAAAACCCAAGAGAACTTGAGTTCACCAACCAAACTTTTGAAGCAAGTTATATACGTCATTGAATTCATTAAATTTTTTATTTCAAAGATTATCTTTTATTTAATAGATTTACATAATAATAAAGCAAATATGATATTTTCTAATGATATATTTTTGAAAAAGAAAACAAATACATGACAGACATGTGACTGAGATGGCGAAAGCAAATCGTTGATAACAAAGGATAAAACATCATTTTTTTTATTTTAAGTTAATTAAAAAAATAGATAATCAATAATAAAGAATGAAATTGCATTTTAAAAATAATAATTTGAGGTATTAAAAGTGCATTAAAAAAAAAACAATTGACTGGATATTATGACTTAACTTGTCAAACTTGCGATCCGTTTTATGGCACTAATCGGGTTAAATTTTTTTATGTATTTAAAAAAAAAGGCCAAAAAAGCCTAACAATGTTGGCCTATGGCCTAATGCACTAGGCCTCTAAAAGGAATAACCCAGGCATGTGGGCCTTTCAGCCGAGGCCCGTACACGTGGTCTTGTATTTTTTTCTTATTTATAGGGGTACATCGCCCCTTTTTATTTATTTTATTTAAAATATGAAGACAACACATCACCCATCAACGTCATCTCCCAGCCCAGATTTCATCCATTACTGTGGTGGCCGAAAAATGAGGGTTATGGGTTTTTAACTGACCAAACCCATTTCCCAACCCATTTAAAGCCGAAAACACCTGAAAATAAATCCTAGGACATGTAGAAACCAATTTAGCAACCTATTAAAGCCAAAAAAATAACTCAAATCACAAAACCAAACCGAATAAATTTTCTCTTCCTCGACTTAGATATGTTTTTAGGTAAAATAGGTGCTTAAAACAACCTCTATAAGACTCCCCTCACCAAATATAACTCATTGACACCAATTTCAACTATTTTGGTGGTCAAAATAAGTATAAACGGTGATTTTCTCTCTTTAAGCTAGAATATGATGAACTTTTTTTTTTCCTCTAACAGAAAAAAACTGAAAAATAAGATAAATGAACTTTGGTACCAAAATTGAATTTGTGAAAAGTAAAGGGACCGATCACCTATATGCCAAAAAATTAGGGACTATATTAAACTTCTTGTATGAAATTCATAGACACCACCTATATTACCCCCCTCACTTTAATCCTCTTATTTTTAATCCAACCCTTCCTCCAAAAAAAATATGCATTTGAGTACAAATTTAGGCTAAAAAGGCTCAATTATGAAAAAAAAAGTTTAAAGACCAAATTAATTTTTTTAAAAAATTGACTATTCCAATTCATTGTGATTTGTGAGAGAATGTGTAGTGAAAATGATTATAGTAAAAACCCCACATGTTTTATCTTTTTAGTTAATGATGTGTAGAAATTTCTACAATATTAAATACTTGGACAAGTATAATAAATTTATTAATTTTTTTTATTATCAAAACAAATAAGCCATGAGTGATTAAAGATCTTTGGGCTAGCATACAATGCACATTCGTTTGTTTATATATATATATATATATTTCATAGTAAGCCTATATATAATTATTAAAACATTCATAACAAATATAACAATAAAAGCTCTAATCTTATTTAAATAAAAAAATATATCATAATTTGATTTTAAATAGTATGGTAATCATTAATATAAAAAATAATTTTTTTAAAACTAAAAAAGTTTTTTGGCCTAGAAAACTAAACTCGCACGCTCAGCCTCTAAATAAGCCCTAGGCATATCTAGACTTGAACCAAGCCCACATGCCTAACACCTTTTTTGTTATAATGAGTGGACTATGCATCATCCACTCAATATTAAAATTACAGTAAATAATGTGTTGTCTATTGAAATAATTTTTCAACTATCTCTTGTAGTGACGAAAAGAACAAGTCCTAATTTCTTAACCCTCTAAGCTCTTTTTTCAGCCTATTTTGACTAGTAAATATCTCTAAAACAATACTTGAAACCTAAATTATCCATTCCAATTCACCCTAAAAATCAAAAATCAAAATGCAATCCTAAAACCTTTTAGGGACTTTATATGGCATGGTTAATGAGAAAAACTACTATCATTGAGCTTCCATATCAAAGACAAACTCATTTACACTGATATTGATCTTTTTTATGGCCAAAATGTGGTCGAGCAAATTCTCCGGTCAACGGAAAACACTTTCCGGTCAATGGAAAACACTTTCCAGTCAAAGAAAAATTTGACTTGGTTTCCAGGATAATGTTTTCCTTTTATTTTGGGCGGAGAACACTTTCTGGAAGTTGTGAAAAATTTAAAAATGTCATATTATTTGTTGATTATATCAAATTTAGTCCTCAAACTTTTGATTGCTATATATATATATATATTTTGTTTTGAATATTTTTTTTTCAATTTTATCCCTTAGAATTTAATTTTTCTATTAATTCTGGTCCTTATTTTTATAATTGTTATTTGCTTTTCCCTTATCATTTTTTAATTGAAATTTTTTATCTATCAAATTTGGTCCTCATTCTTTTGATTGTTGCTTATTTTATTTGAAATAATTTATGAAATGTTAATTATTATTATTATTTTAATTTCTTCATCTTTTAATTTTTTTTATTTTTTAGATTTGATCTCTATTATTTTGATTATTATTTATTTTATTTTAGATAATTTATGAAATTAATTTTTTTTCAATTTCATTCTCATTCAACTTTTTTAATTTGTAAGATTTGTTCCTCATTATTTTAATAAACTTGAAAAAAATAAAACATTAGCTCATTTTCCAGCTTATTTTCTATGACATAACCAAATACTGGAAAGTGTTTTCCAACTTATTTTTCATTACACTACCAAACATCGGAAAATAATTCACTTTTCCAGAATTCACTTTCCAAAAGAAAACTACTTTCCAGCAAACAAATGAGGCCTAAAACAATACTTGAAACCTAAATTATCCATTCCAGTTCACCCTAAAAATCAAAAATCAAAAATCAAAAATCAAAATTCAATCCTAAAACCTTTTAAGGACTTTATCTAGCATGGTTAATGGGAAAAACTACTATCATTGAACTTCCATATCAAAGACGAACTTATTGACACCGATATTGATCTTTTTTATGGTCAAAATGTGGTCGAGCAAATTCTCTCTCTCTCCTCTTCGTTTCTCTACGACTTTCTCTCTAATATCTCATAATATAAGGATTGAAACATAATGACAGTATATTCATAAAATCATAAAACTCTAGGGTCTAGATTGAAAAAATGAAAACTCTAGAGGCCAAAGTGAACTTTTACCACGATTCCCTTACAGTGATGTCCATATTGCGTTTGTGAGTAGAGGAACATGAAAAGTATATTTTATAATATAATTATAACCAGTGAAAAACTAATTCGTGGATAAAAATGTAAAATGTAAAAAAAAAAAAAAAAAAAACCCTCTAAGGTTATAAACCTCAAAAATATCATACACTGTATATATAGGTAGTCTTAATATTACTATCAAATAATTTCTTATTATTTTTAAAATATAAAAAATTCTCAATTAAAGTTTTTCATCATTTGAAAGATTTTCCATTCAAATTATATATTTTTTTATTTCTATAAAAAACAACAGTATTTGTAGCAATTTATAATAGCAGCAGCACTAATAAAATTATACAAGAACGTGTATGACCGAAGCCATTACCAAAAGCTTGTTGACTGTCCAATAAAAAGAGCGCAAAAAAAATAAGAATCCTAGTGTGAATATATTTATAATAGCAATGTCGTGTTTTTTGAACGAAAAACATTGCAAACTTGAGCTTTCCATGTTTGACCAAGCATATTGTAGCCATTACCAAAAGCTTGTCTCCCTTTCTGTTTGTTTTTTCAAACTTTCATACGTGATGGTGATCATGTTCGTGTAAAAGTCCCAGATGAGCACGAAGGGTAAGGTGAAGAAGAACAGGAGCCTCTAGCTATATATATAATGATGTGCAGAAACCAAAAGAGGAATGAAAAACGTCAAGCTTTGAATTCATCAAAGCACACGTGGTTGTTGACTTGAACTTCGAGATTAAAATAGTAACTAGCTTTGAATTTGAATGAATGAATGATATTTCTACCACGTTATTGATATTTCTATTCAAACCCCTTTAATCTCTTCTTGATTTTCTTCGGAGAATTCGACGACTGCTGTAACTTCTGAAGCTTGCTTCTACTGAATTTATTTATATATGACGTAAGAGCACGGGGGGGTCAAGAATGTCACACATAATATCCTGCAGTCGCAGCCTCACAGATCATGATAGCCTCCACTTTACTTTATTAAAATATTAGTGAGATTTGATGATATGTCTTTGCTTTTTTTAAAAAAAAAAATTAGATGGGATCGAGTATATATATGACTGTGAATGTTTGATTCTGTGAAGTGTCCCATTTTATGCAGCCTTCAGAAAGAGAACAAGTAGCGATCTAAAAGATCAAATATTTTCAATTTATTTCAATTTTATATTCAGAAACACTTTTCTGAATAACTTTGATCAGGTCCCAGATTGCCTTCGATCATAAAAGCAAAGTGCATCCATTGGTGTCTGACAGTGTATGGGTTTATCGCTTTCCTTGTTATCCTCAGCCTGGAAAGAGATTGTAAGGCACAGCATGTTTGCTTTGGCCTACGACATGTGTTTGAGCCCTAAACGTGATGGTGTAACTTCGAGATCACATAGCTTTAAGCTAATAAATACAGAAACCACGACCAAGCCGATAAAGTCTAATACGAATAACATTAAGAATTCAAGAAAGTTGAAGTACTGTGCACCTGTAACAGTATCGCTGGAGCAATCTTTGTCATTCAAGAGTTATCTAGTTCAAGACAAGGGGGAATTGGGTTTAAATAGTTTCAATGGAAGAGATGGATTGCTGCAGAAACAAGTGCCTGAATTTTATTTTTCACCGAGACCAGTAAGGGAGCTTGAAGCTGCTGCAGTTAAAGTTCAGAAGGTTTATAAGAGCTACCGGACTAGAAGAAATCTTGCAGATTGTGCGGTTGTGGTTGAGGAGCTCTGGTTAGTCCTTGGATAATCTGCAATTGCCAAGAAATTGCTTAAATCTTGATGTTTCTTGTTTTTGGTGGATGGTTGTAATTGGTTTGTTTGATACATTGCAGGTGGAAGGCCTTGGATTTTGCTGCTCTTGAGCGGAGTTCTGTGTCATTCTTTAATGATGAGAAACCAGAAACTGCTGTTTCAAGGTGGGCAAGGGCTAGAACAAGGGCTGCCAAGGTACCTTCTTACCATTTCTGGTTTCAACAGATTAATGTTTTATATTTCCATAGAGAAACTGAAACATTTCGTTTCTTTCTTCCGACAATCAAGTAGATATTTAAGGAAGTGATCTCTCATTGCAGGTGGGAAAAGGTTTATCAAAGGATGAGAAAGCTCAGAAGCTAGCCCTGCAACATTGGCTTGAAGCTGTAAGTTGTTTTCAACACTTCAATGTGAAACTGTAACAATGCCAAGTGGGCTTAATTGGAAACCATTCCTATCAACATTAAGCAGAAGCTTGGGCATTTCTTTTGCAACATGATAACAGTGGTCTAACGCAAATTTACTCTGCTTTTTGTTATGGATAATAGATTGATACACGCCATCGATATGGTCATAATCTGCACTTTTACTATGATGTCTGGTTCAAAAGCGAGAGCAGCCAACCTTTTTTCTACTGGTAAGTACTTTCTCAAACTGCTGTCTGGTAAAATTGATACTTGGAAGTTCGATATAAGATTAACAGAATTCGAAACAACGAATATTGTGGCTTTCAGAAAGTCCTTTCTGCAATGGGATAACTAATATCACACAACTACATTTCAGCCCTCTTTCTTCCTTTTTGACTGACAATGTCCTGTGCAATGAAATGAAGGTTGGATGTTGGAGACGGCAAAGAAGTAAATCTAGATAAATGTCCCAGGCCCACTCTACTCCTTCAATGCATCAAATATCTTGGACCGGTAAGCTACATGACAATTCCATACTAATCTTCAGCACACAAGATTCATTAATCTGATGTTCTTATGTTCCAGAAAGAAAGGCAAGCGTATGAAGTAATAGTTGAAAATGGGAAGCTTGTTTACAAGAAAAGCGGAATGCCAGTGGATACACATGAAGGTTCCAAGTGGATATTTGTGCTTAGCACGGCGAGGGCCTTGTATGTAGGGCAAAAGAAAAAGGGTAGGTTTCAACACTCTAGTTTTCTCGCCGGCGGCGCGACAACAGCCGCTGGAAGATTGGTTGCACACGATGGGATTCTTGAGGTAAATTTTCATTATTACCATGCTCGTACACACGCTTGTTGATTTAATTTGTATCTCCAGTCTCCGGCACTACTTTAATTAATTCGTCAAGGACCTGAACAAGCTCGTCTCTAATGTTACGCAGGCTATATGGCCATACAGTGGACATTACCACCCAACAGAAGAAAACTTCAAGGAATTCATAAGCTTTCTCCAGGAAAACCATGTCGATCTTACCAACGTTAAGGTATGCTGATGTTCCTGTATATTTGTCCACAACATTAGACACAGCTATCTTACATATGCGGCACATGTTCCTGTATATTTGGTTGAACATGTCTAATTTGTGCTTTGAAATTAGTTTCAGTACAGAATAGCTGATGAGTGGTGTTGTTCCCTCTTATCATTTTGTAAACAGAGGTGTGCAATTGATGACGACAGTCCTTCAATAAAGGCGACTGAAGAGGAACAGAAACCAGAGTCTATGTCGGGCCCCGCTGATGTCTCACAGTTGAACGATGCAAATGCAACCGATCATCTAGACGCTGCCGCCATCATAACCGTTGATCTAGCAGACAACACCATCACTAACAGTTCCAATCCACCGGCTACTGTGTTTGACTTGACCGAACGATTGTCATGCAATTGGACCACTGGGACTGGGGCCCGGATTGGGTGTGTGCGGGACTATCCCAAAGGACTACAATCGAGAGCACTTGAACAGGTCAACCTGTCGCCTCGTGTGGCTCCTGGGCATCTGGCTAACTATGGTCCGGTCCCTTCTCCACGCCCTAGCCCTAAGGTCAGGGTCTCACCTAGGCTTGCATACATGGGAATTCCCAGTCCAAGGACCCCAATTGCTGTAGCTAACTAGGGCCTCATTTCATGTTCACCGAAGAAGAAGATGACGGAGGGGATTGAGGGGCTAACCGTATTCTTTAGTCTCCAAGTTTTGGGGATTTAATCTTTCTTGATTTATTACTTCATTTTGTTCCCCCTTCTTCTTTGATGGCTTACTTGGGCCACGTTTTAAGTGTTTGGGTTTTGTATGTCTTGTAATCAAAGAGTTGGTGTAGTATTTTTCATTTTTTTTAGATGCATATAATCAATTCAATTTATGATTTATTTATTTATTTATTTTACTGTCTCGTTTGGCAGTGTTGTTGGTTTTTTACTATACAGGATAATTGTAACCATATCATGAGAAACCGCACCCTCCATTCCAATGATTCTGTTTGTTTTCACGGTTGCTTCTGTGTTTAAACCCAATTATAAAAACAAATGTTTGGTAACGGCTGAAAACTTAATTCATTGTGCATTAGCCCCATCAATATATACATTAAAAATATAGGATCATTGAAAGCAGCACAATATTGCTTTCAGCAGTTGAGAGTGACTCCACTGTTCACGTGAACAGTTGTGCATGTCTCTACTGTTCCGGCTGGACCGGATCCGGTCCAAAGCTAAATGCATTGAACCGGGTCCGACCCAGTAAAAAAAATTTATTTTATTTTTAATTTTTAATTGTGTTTTATTGATGAAGTAGTATTTGCACAATTTGATCGCAATCTCAATTTTGTTCCTGATTATATTTTACCTGATGTTGTTGCGCGCTTAAAAAACCAAGAAAACTGTAGTCCTTGTCGAATGTATTTCATACGTGATGGAATTGTAGATAGTTTAATTGAACAATACAAAATATTATATATAAAGTATTATTTATTTCATGATGTAATAGCAATAGTTAAATCTACAATAATTAAATTAAAAACCATTAATATTAATATATATTTTTTAAAATTATTTTATAACCTTAATTTCAAAAGCATTTTTATATAACTAAATATATTAAATTATTTTTTGATCAACCTCAATTTCAACTACAGTTTTAACCAAACATATATAAATATCAAACCAACCTCAACTAAAAGTACTTTTTAAAAAATAATTTTTTTCAAACCACAATCACAAAAGTTATCACAATACCAAACACATATTTTTAATATTTCCAATGTCGCTGTCAGTTTTTTTTATTATTATTTACAACTTTATATTTTTGTTTTTTCAGAAAATATAATTCATTAATATTAAAAAACAAATATGAATACATTATAATTTTCACAGGCCCCATACGGAAAACAACAAATATGAAAGTTAAGTCTATTAGTGGTATCTCGTGCTTATCGTTTCGTAGACTTCAAGGCTATTTGAATTTGCAGTGTAACCTGCATTTTATAATTTTTCCCTGTTTGGGAACGTGTATTTTAAATTAAAAAAAAATATTTTTAATTTTTTTAATATAATAATATTAAAAATACATTTTAAAAAATAAAAAAAATATTTTAATATATTTCTAAATAAAAAAAATCACCACCGTTAATATAATAAAAAACACTTTAAATTATTGTTTCGCTTTAAAAAACACAGATCACATATCATTTGTCACGTAACAGAAAAGATTGGCCGCCAGTGCTCTCAAACCTGCGACACTCGCCACGTGTTAATCAAGTCAGCTACGGAGATGTTATCAAATGATTAAAATAATAGCTTCGATGTTCGTATCAACAGTTAAGCAGACACAAATCTTTTTTATCTGTGTCGGACCCTCACAGTATTCATTCGCATGCTTTATTTCCTATATTAAGAAGATTGTAAAAGAGATGTTTTACTGTGGAGATGGGACTGTATAAGAGCGAGATGTTGCGGACAATATTCATATAAACATTTTATTAAGTGATCAAATAAATTTTTATAAAAAAACAAAAAAATAGAAATAAAAAAAATTATAACTAAATTAGAAAATATAATATATGAAAAATTAAGATTAAAAAATAAAATTAAAAACAAATAAAATATTTTAAAAAAATCAAGAATAAAAATTAAAATTAAAAAGAATAAGAACTAAATTTACAAAGAGAACCAAATTATTTTTTTAGGAATGAGGGAGGATCGAAAGGGAAAAAAAGCTCATCGACGACAAACCGACCAACCAACACTAACACACATCACTTAAAAGGAACCAATGTCTTTCACTTGTTGGCGTTGCCCACACATGCATCATCTACTTTTTATTTTTTTATGAAAAGACTTAATTGTTCTTTTGATAACCTAATAATAACAAAAAAAGCATTTATAAAAAGATAAAAGAATCCTTTAAGAGCATCTCCAACAGGGAAGGTAAAAGAACATGCAAAAGGAAAATATTGTACTTTTAGCTTTTTTATTTGTTTTTGTCCACTCCAACCGGTCAGCTAAATTGATAGTTAAAATAGTTGTTGAACACAGTAAATGCTATTTCTACATTTCTTTGTAGCAAAAGAAAAATGTAAATAACAGTGCTGGCTATCGTTTTTTTCTCTGTTGATTTATATCTGTTGGCCAATATCTTTATTTTGTATTCGTTGGCCAACGTTAATTTTTTTCATTTAAAAGCAGAACGAACAGAAGGAAGAAAACAACATTTAAGCAAAACAGAAGGAAAAAAACTTGCCTGCAAATTTCACCTTCTCTCTAATTTAGAAAAACAAGAATCAATTATTCTCCGGTTAATTAATAACATCGATTGTGTTAATTAGCTGAAATCAAAAGGTATGTTTGCTTAAAGACTTTTTTTTTGCATCTCTTGATTTTTATTTGCTATTTGTAATGATTTTTATTTCTTTGTTATTTTATGTTTTTGATATGGGTTAAGGAAGATAATTTTTATTTATATTGTTATCTTTGACAAAATTGAAAGGAAGTAATAATGGTAGCTGATATTGATAAAAACATGAAGTGACATATCTTAAATTTATTTTTGATTGCCTATTTTAATTTGAGGTCAATAATATTTTGTCTTGTTAAAAATACAACTAAACCAAGTTATTAGATTAATTGTATGATTAGATTAATGTTAGAACAAGTAGAAGACAATTTTTATTATTAATTCACATGTATGGAAACTACAAATTTGCTAGACAATGAATGTGAGCTTCGTTTACACCCTTTTATAAGGTTTTAACTTGAGTTTTTTTTTTTTTTTAATGTAGATGGATTCAAATTTTCCAAGCTCTTTTACCAACTTTCTTATAAGCGAGTCAGAAGATATTCTCTCTCAACCAAGTGATTCTAATCAATTAATTAATGACTTAACATACTCGAATTTAAATGTCCATACAATAAAAAAATCACAAAGAAGTAAAAACTTCTCACCAGAAGAAGATTGTTTACTTATCTCTGCATGGTTAAATACAAGTAAGGATCCAATTACAGAAATTGAACAACAAATAAAACAATTATGGGCTCGCGTACATGCTTACTTTGTAGAGAATGGAGGAAACTTGAATAATCGTTCCCAAATAAGCATCTCAAGTAGATGGCAAGAAATAAATAGAGAAGTCGGTAAATTTGTTGGATTTGTTACTCAAATTGAAAATCGTCAGCAAAGTGAAATGACCGAAGAATCAAGGGTAATTTTAATATTCATTTCCATGTTAAATTATTTAACACATATTTTAACATTATTGAATTTCTTTAATTTTTTACCAGATTAATTATGCTTGGCAAATGTATGCTTCTTGCGTTGGCAAACGATTTCAACTAGAATATTGTTGGGTTATCTTAAGAAAAGAACCCAAATGACAATTTGAGTGTGCAAGTCAACATCAAAGGTCAAACAAGAAACAAAAAAGTCATGTCAATGCAAGTCCGACTTCATTAACTCCATTTACCCCTGATGCTGTTTGTTTAGGAGAAGATAGTGAACCATTGATTTATCAAGATAGACCAATCAGTCAGAAGGCTGCAAAGGAATGACTTAAACGTAGACAAGGAAAAGATTAAGTTGGGGAGGTAACTGTAACAAATCTCTTACAACAATTCAGGGATACTCTAGTTGAAATTGAGGATTAGAAGAAACAGGACAGGAAAATTATGTTAGAGCAACAAGCCATGATGATTCAACAAAGTCAAGAGAAACAATAATTGGACAGGATTGAGAAAGAAGAACAAATTATGAAAATAAATATTTCTAATTTGGATCAAATTTCTGCAGCGTATTTTCAAAATAGAAAGTTAGAAATTATGCAAAAGAGGGGTTTTAATTTTTAATTAACTGACACGACCAAAAGATTGATGTCTTCTCCCAAGTGCAGGAGTGTCGAAGTAATAAATAACCCGGTAAGACCGGGGTCGAACCACAGGGAGGTTAATTGTATAAATTATAGACAACAACAACAACAACAATAACAACAATAATAATAATAGTGAAGAAGAAGAGGAAGAAGTTGATGAGGACTTTGAGATGGAAGATTAACGTAAGGATTAAACAATGATAACAACAAATGTCAAGGTTAGAGGATCCACTAATGGTATTTCAAACAAGTATAGTATAAACTTTTTTTATTCAATTGGAAACCACACACAAAGGAGGTTCCAATCAGATTATAAATTGTTAACATGATTACATTAGTTATCTTATTCGAATAATGCTAATACTTGTAAATGTTGTCAGGCATTCATGATTATAACTTATGTTAACAACAAATCATGTTCCTTTCATAGCTCAGGTGTCGGTTATACCATACAGTATGGGCTATGAAAGTGCCAAGTATTTGTTGTACCAAGTGTTATACAACATAAATCTAGATTAACCATTTAACAAGCAAAGTATTAAAAGTGAACAAGATAACAAATATAAAGCATGTTAGTATCCAACATTAAGGTCCATGTTAAGTTTATATTATACTTATTATTACACCATTAGTGTACCCTTTTCACCTTGACATAATTAACTTAGCAACACATAATGAAAGAAAGAAACATAAATAAACAAGGAAAGGAAATGAAAAGCATAAGCAAGAAATTAATATAAGCAAAACTTAAGCATTACAAAATATAAAGAGAGAGCAAGAGCATGATCTTGATCTAAACACCAAGATGCCTAAATACATGGCAAATGCCTCCTTTTATAGGCCAAAATTCGGAACTATTGATTTGTTGACTAATTGATGAGTGGGTGGCCACATCTTGACTTGGTGACAATTCTTATCTTCTTGTCTGCCAAAAACGTCATTGATGACGTCATAATTTGAACAAACTTAAATCATGAAAGTTCTAGGGTATTGTCTCATCTTTCCAGGATAAAAATTTGAGATCATTTGGACTTCTAGAACTCGAGATATGGGCTGAACACTGAACAGTGTCTGGGTTGCAGGACAGATTCGGGCTTCTTTATTGTTGCTACAATTTGGACTCGAAAACGGCCTTATTAAATCTTGGGCTCCGCATGAAAGTTGTAGGCCTATGTCTTACCTTTCCATCCATATAAAGTAGACCTAAATCCGAGATCTACAGCTCCAGATATAGCCCGATTACCGAACAATGTTCCAGTTTGGACTGCACCAACATCTCTTTTCTAAGTTTGGCCATCTCTTTGTCCTTTCAATTTCAGTACTTCAACTCATCAATCAATTCTTTCATTTATGTGATAGGCCTGCATTTAAGATGAACATTTACCATAAATTAAAGGTATCTTATATTATTAGATACGTTATTATAAAACATGCTTTAGTTAAGGAGTTATTGATACTTCAAGTGCAAAATAATGATATAAAACCTTGATAAAAATGCACTTTTAAGTACTAATCATTAACTTTGATTGATTTATTGTAATGTAATGTATTTTTAATTAAATATGTATAAAATTCTTGGTTATTTTAAATATATTGTTATGAAATTGATATCAATTCATAATACTTTTTTGAAGTTTATCTAACACTTAACAATAATAAGTATGATTAATTAATTTAAAAGATAACAACCATAATGAAAAAAAAAAACATAAAAAACTTGAAAATTATGATAACATAAGAAGTTCAAATCTAAAGATTCTACTCGTTGCCATATTGTTCCCACAAATGTTCAATCAAATCTTCTTGTAGTTGAGAGCTAGTGGCTTTATCCCTAATTCGATTATGATTTTGAAGAAAATCATGTAGCTCTGGTATTTCACCATGTGACACTGATATAAAGGAATTGACTTCATGTTCATGGTCAAATCCAAGGTTCATTGCTCCTTCATCCTCAATAATCATATTATGCAAGCTTTCATAATATTTGCAAGCGTTTCTTCATCCCAGTATCGAACAGGTCCACGTACAATTGCAAAATGAGATTGGAGCACCCCAAATGCTCACTCCACATCCTTTCTTGCAGACTCTTGCTTGCTTACAAAATATTTTCTCTTTGCTCCTAATGGTTTTGGGATTGTCTTAACAAAGGTTGACTAATTAGGATAAATCTCATCTGCTAAATAGTATCCCATTGTATATTCATGCCCATTAATCGTATAATTGACAGGAGCAGTACGACCTTCAGCAAGTGCAGCGAAAATAGGTGACTGATCAATAACATTAATATCATTTAATAATCCAGGCATTCAAAAAAGGGCATGCCATATCCAAAGATCTTGTGACGCCACCACCTCTAGAATTATAGTTGGTTCACGACGATGACCAATATACATCTCATGCCATGCAATTGGACATTTCTTCAATTTTCAATGCATACAATCAATGCTCCTTAACATCCCTGGAAATCCACGCTGCTCTCCAATTGATAATAATTGACAAATATCGGCCTCGTTTGGTGCCCTTAGATACCAATCACCAAAAACTTCTACGATTGCTTTGACGAAAGCTCTAAGACTTTATATCGCAGTGGTTTCTTCAATTCGAAGATATTCATCAGTAAGATCTGCAGGAATACCATATGCAAGTATTCTGTGAGCTGCGGTTACCTTTTGATGGCAAGATAAACCAAGAACACCAAGAGCATCTGTTCTTTGTTTGAAATATGGATTTATGAGCTTCCACTGTATTTGTGATCCGAAGAAAAAGACGACGACTCATCCTAAATCTTCTTCGAAATTGACTTTCAGTGAATTTAGAATTTTCAGCAAAATAATCATTATATAACCTTAACTCACCTTCCTTTCTATTACAATTGACAATATTGTGACCAAGAATAGAGCTACGATACCCTGTTCTCCGCCCTTGATTATTCGATTCTTCTTCAGCAACCACAACAATAACAACTTGAAAAGCGAACACATGAGTGTCATCATCAAAATCAAAAGCATCATAAAAATTAAAATTAGAATGATTCATGATGAATTTTAATAAAATATAACAAAGATTGGAGAGAAGAAAATGACGAGAAAAAATATTAAGGTATATGAGAATATTTATAGATGGATTATTTTTTAAAAATTTTAAACTCTTAAAATGTTGGTGGTAATTTTTTTAAAATTTGAAATTTTAAAATTTAAAATGTTGGCGGTCATTTTTTCAAAGCTTGAATTTGTTTTTTAAAAAATTGAAAATAAAAATTTGAAATATTGGCGGTTTTTTTCAAAGTTTGAATTTGAATTTACTTTTAAAAAATTAATTTTTTAACAATAACATATAAAACTGAAAATTAAAAATATTCATATAAATAAATTTTAAATTTAATTTTAAATTATATCTTTTAACTTTCATATTACTTCATTAATTTTATATTACTTTTATAAATTACTCATATTAATTATATAATTAATAACATCATAATTATATTATATATAAAATATCTAAATTAGTTATATAATTATATTAAAATTAATTTAACATGAAATATTTTAAAATATAATTGGCTTTTCTAAACAGTTTTTTACCATTGGAATGCACATAATCAAAAAAGCTATATTTACACTATTCAAAAAGCTATTTTATCAATTTACCTCTTTAATATATCATTTCCTATTGGAGATGCTCCAAGGCTATTTTTTTTACTTATAAAATCATTTTAGTCGTTTTACTATACGTGTTTTTTTTTTCTATGTCTAGTCAAACACCAAAGTGTTTCTTATCTGACATGATAGTTAAAAAAAACCTTTGTGAAAGTACCAAATTGCTTCTTTAAAGCTGTATTTAAAATTTTTGTTTTTAATGATATTTTAGTTATTCACTTTGTTTTTTTTTAAAAAAACTTATTTGTCTCTGATCAATTTAGTAATAACCAATGTATCTTGTGACAAGACTTTAATGCCTCCAATAATTGGTTTTAAGTTTTTTTTATGTAAAGAAATAACTTATAATTATACTGTTCTAATAAACAATATTTTTATGTTGTAGTTATAATGTTTTCCCATGACCTCTTAGATTTTATTAATGCTTTTTATTTAATTTAAAAATGAAAAGACCATTGTCCATAAAGTCTCATAACATAAATGTGTTTGTGCCAATAAAATAATGAAATTTATTTATTTTTATTATTTTAAAATTGATTTATTTTTAAAACTGAAGTAAAATATTCATAACCTTTATTCTTTCTTTCTTTATTATGATATTATCTACTTGTTCTAAAAACCATATTAGATAATAATTATATTATCTATTTAGGCTTTCATTTGTGTGTGTATTTTTTCTCCAAGGAATTCAATTTGATTTCCTAAAATTAAAGAAAATATGGCAACTGTTTTCAATCCTAAAATTTTCTTTAACAACATGAAATGTTGTTGTTGTTGTTATTGTTATTATTATTATTATTATTATTATTTAATTCTAATATTAAATATAAATTATTAAATTTTAGGAGAATATTTCATTTAACTTTGAAGTTGGAAGATTTTGAGTAGAAACTTCTTTACAAAATAAGTTCTTATACTATATTTATCTTTTCAATATTTATTATCACAAGTATTTTTGAAAATTATAAATAACACGAAGGATAACATCACTCAATATATATTAAAAATAATATTTTAAGGTTGTGTAAGCGTAAAAATTAATTTTGGAGAATTAAAAAAATTATTAAAAAAATATATTATAAAAAGAGAGAGTATATATATTTACTCTTTTTTTTTTAAAAAAAACAAAATAATTGATAAAGAACATGAGATAGACAAAAAGAAAAAACTAATTGATTAGTTTTTGAAACACAGAAGGACTATTCGATCCGTTTTGAAAACATAGAGGGACTAATTTATAATCTACTCCAAGTTGTCTTTTTTTTTTTTTTTGCCCCGAACACTTTGGTTTTGGATGATCAAAATTCAATTCAATTTCATTCAAAGCAACACAGAAAGAAGGGAAAGGAAAGATGATAGAGTGACAGACGCTATCTATCTAACCCTTTATTTTGTTTTTTCTAAATATTATTCGATTAGGAAGTTTGTTTGTTTGTTTTTGTAGATCTCCAATTCCGCCATTCTTGTATCGATTTACTGTTGGGTGTCGACTTTTGCCTGATATTTGTCGGTTAGGGTTTCGGCTTCTTTAATGGAGCCGCGTGTTGGTAACAAGTTCAGGCTCGGCCGAAAGATCGGCAGCGGCTCCTTTGGAGAGATCTATCTAGGTTTTTTTTTTTTTTTTTTTTTAATTTGATTTAAATAATATTTTTTAATTTTTTCTCATTGGCTTTTTGGATTGAATTAGGTACGAATATCCAGACTAATGAAGAAGTCGCCATTAAGCTCGTAAGTTTCCTTTTAACTAATGTGATTTTTCGTTTTGATTATTTTGTTCAATTCCTCTTCGTTTTTCCTTTTTTTATTTTATGTTGGATTCAGTTCAGTTAATTATTTAATTTGATTTTGCTATATAGGTGGTCTAATTAATGTTGTCACTAATTTCTTTTAGCTGCAGGGGAGGATTTGCTATATTTGGACTCCACCTATTTTTTTTATTTATGTTTGGTTTCAATTTTTAATCAAGAATTTAGTAGTGTTGTGAACTAAATTTTCTATTTCTTCTTACTGCACAACTTTACTAATGTTGGATTGCTTTTCAATCAATTAATTGTTTTGATGTGTTTTTAATTTAATGATTTTTCTTATTTAATTTTCTTTGTGGGTTTGAGCCGAAATGATTATATTCTTAGCTCTCTGTGATCCTTGAATTGTTCAGGAAAACGTCAAAACAAAGCATCCTCAGTTGCTATATGAATCCAAGTTATACAGAATCCTGCAGGGAGGAAGTAATGATATTTCCTGACATCTTTTTCATGATTTTTTTTCTGTTTATTTATTTTTTTTAAATTTATTTTTGTATGAGTGTGTTGTTGTTTGCGCATTCTTCTATTATTTTTTCTATCTTTTTTCTGATCATTTTCTATCTTGGCAGCTGGTATTCCAAATGTGAGGTGGTTCGGGGTTGAGGGAGACTATAATGTTCTGGTGATGGATTTGCTTGGACCTAGTCTTGAAGATCTCTTTAACTTCTGCAGTCGGAAACTCTCTTTGAAGTCAGTTCTTATGCTTGCTGATCAGATGGTGAGTTCCATCAAATTTTCCATTTTCAGTGTGAGTACTTATCTTTCAGAAATATTATCTATTTATGTTGTTGTGTCCTTTTCTTCTCTCAAGATCAACCGTGTCGAGTTTGTTCACTCGAAATCATTTCTTCATCGAGATATCAAGCCAGACAACTTTCTTATGGGCTTGGGAAGGCGTGCAAATCAGGTCTTGATATGAAGTATATGTTTTCTTTTTTATATATATATAGATATATTTCATCTCTCTCTCTTTTTTCTTTCAGGAAATCCATATAAATATTGTGTTGTTCACTTGTACATAGGTATACATCATTGACTTTGGTTTGGCAAAGAAATACAGAGATAGTTCAACCCATCAACACATTCCTTACAGGTGAATAGATTGTGTTTTGTGTGCATGTGCACATTGTACACACATTTGTGGGTGCTTGTGTTACCTTAAATATATTTTGATGCTCTTTTGCTCTGTTTGGGATTATATTAAATAAAACTGCATATGGAAATTCATGTCATCTGCCAATATCCTCAATAGTTGTAATATATATGCTGCTGTTATTTTTTTGGTACTTAATTGCATTGATAATTGGGTTCTGAAATACAGAATATTGGTGACTTGTCTTTGTTTTACTGTTGATGTGATTGTAGAAGTATTTCATTCAGCTATCTCATGTATACTCTTTTGTTTTTCACCTTTGGTATTTCTGTTGATAATATGTGGTAATTAAGTCATTACTGGAATTGACACACTACAGGGAAAATAAAAATTTGACTGGAACTGCTAGATATGCAAGCATGAACACTCACCTGGGCATTGGTATGTGCCTTGTCTTTTTTTGTGCGTGGTAATCTATTGGCCTTCCGTTTTGTGCCCTTTGTTTCATAACATTGATTGCTCTATTTTTGACTTGTTGGGCTGCACAGAGCAAAGCCGGAGGGATGATCTAGAATCTCTTGGTTATGTCCTTATGTACTTCCTGAGAGGAAGGTGATTCTCTTTGCCTGCCTACTTACCCTACCTTGCTGTGTATCCTCTTTTGCAAATTTGATCACTGATATGTTTGTCCATGTAGCCTTCCTTGGCAGGGACTAAAAGCTGGAACTAAGAAACAAAAGTATGAGAAAATTAGTGAAAAAAAGGTTTCTACTTCGATTGAGGTAAAGTGGTTCTAATTACCAAGGTTGCCTGCAAATTCTGTTGCCAAGTCTAATAATCTAACCTGAGATATGATGCTTCCTCAGGCACTGTCTCGGGGTTATCCAACTGAATTTGCCTCTTACTTTCATTACTGCCGTTCACTTCGATTTGATGATAAGCCAGATTATGCTTATTTGAAGAGAATATTCCGCGACCTCTTTATTCGCGAGGGTAAGGATGTTCTAGTAGTTAAATGCCTTCAAGTCCACATTGTCTGTACTAGTCTCTGTATTTCACTTCTATTGGCTTTGATAGAATAATAGAAGTGGCATTTGAATTCCTAATTGTACCTATTGATCTTATATTTCAGGCTTCCAGTTTGATTATGTCTTTGACTGGACAATATTGAAGTATCAGCAATCACAGCTGGCTAATCCTCCAACTCGCGGCCTTGTAAGTGTTCGTGGAACATTTTACTTCTTTTAGTTATTGGTGTGGAATAGATTTGAATTTTTCTTGTTTCTGTTAGGGCCTCGGTGTTGGAACCAGTTCTGGAATGCCACCTCCTATTGTCAGTGCGGATAGACAAACAGGTAGTTTATGTTGAGTTTTTAAATTGGTTCCAAGTATTCCTTCACATAATGGTTTCTTCATTTCATAAACTGTCTTTTCTATAGTGATGGTCTCTTGTTGTAAGATTTTTTATTACTTTTATTTAGTCATTCTCCAATTTAATTTCAGTCTTTTAATTTGCCAGTACTCTCTCTCTCTCTCTCTCTCTCTGTGTTATGGATCTAGAATCTAGCTAAATACTGCCTACATGTTCCCACTTGGGCGAATACCAAATAGCAGTTAATTGATGAAGAATAAACTCTAAAGAGAAGGTGAATCATTATCCCTTAACATATGCTTGGGTTTAATACCTTTTCTTTCTTCAATGCAGGTGGAGAAGAAGTGCGAGCAGCTGGCCAAACAATGGAATCCTCTCGCCGGAGGCTATCAGGACAGATCATAAATGCTGGAAGTTCTTCAAAGCAGAAAAGTCTAGTTGCTAACGAATCTCCAATTACAAAGGATGCCATGGTAAGTTGCTTGGATTTGTTTTTTCTTTTTCTGCCCCAAATTGTGCAAAGCTTCCTATTGTCTTATAATGCATGATCAAGCTTTAAGTATGGCCTGATGCATGTTGAATATTAAGCGTTCTATTTTTCATATAAATGTTTGCAACTTGTTCTTTTAACTTGCATTTGGTAAATCCCATCAATCCTGCCCCTTAAAATCTTGGCCGGTTTCTGGGCTCACTGACAGTCAAACTCCTACTAGCATAGTATCATCAGGCCATGGCCTCCAAGTTGCTTTGTGTATTCATCATTGCTGGCTAACCTGAGTGTTTGTGGCTATGCATTATCTTCTGTTCATGCAGTTGGTTAAAAAATTTTACCCTACATATGCAGTGTTCTGTTAACTTGCATGTGTGAAATTCTCCCTTTATTGTATGTTGTTTAATATCTTTCCTGGATTGATATTGATTTTCTTTGTTCTTGCTTTCTCTGCTATTGATGTTAGCTAATCTTTTATATCATGAAGATTTCACATACATACTGATAGTCCGCAATTAGTTTTCTTCCCCCGCATTTGTGTTTCAGATCTAAACTGCATTATAATTGGCTGCTGCAGTTACCCAACTCCACTTTTTTGGGCCGATCAAGTGGATCCTCAAGGCGAGCTGCAGCTGTTTCCAGCAGCCGTGATGTATTTGTTGGAAGCGAGTCTGATCCCCAACGGTCTTGCACAACTGAGGCTAGCCCTGGAGCAATACATAAAATTTCTAGCGGGCAAAGAAGTCCTCCTCTTGGATCTTCAGACCCAAGGCGCACTTCATCAAGTAGAAACACCTCTCACATGAAGACATATGAGACCACCCTTAAAGGATTTGAGAGTCTGAATTTTGACAGTGATGAGAAGGCTCATCATTAGGAGCTCAGCACTGTGCATTGTTGTAAATCATGAATGTACTGGTGTGCTGTTACACTCGAAGCAGGGTTGTTTTTTCTCATTGAGCTGAGAAGAGTTTGGAAGTAGTGGCTCCGAGCCTGGATGAACTCTAGATTTCAATGTATGCAGTAAAAGTGTCAGCTGATTAAATGGAAACAGACAGGCCTGAGAAGCTGAATTCAATTGCAGCAAAAAGCTTGGTCCACAACTGCTCTGGGTGTATTCAATCAGATGTACTTATTCAAATCTCTCCACTACCTTGACCCGTATCCCTCCCCTCTTGTTCCATCTATAAATTGGATTTTTTTTCTTAATGTTTCTTTGACCCAGATTTAAAACTTGATGGCAGTGAAAAATGGCCGCTGTATTCTTGTTCAGCTCACAAGATTTTAGAACCACTCAAGGCTCAGGCTTGGGGTTCAAATATTTTCCTGGGGTGCTATGTTGTAGCTTGATTTTGCCTTGCCATTTTATTTTTTTTTATTAGTTAGTGAATATCAACTAGTAATATCGGACATGTTTCCCTCTTTCAAGGGAACTACAACGTTGAGTATTTTAGTAAGAAATGTTATTGTGGTCGCTGTGTTTTCTAATAAATGATTTCCGTTTGACGTTAGGACTCAGCGTGGGCGGATTGGTCAATTTCTATTTCCCAAAAGTCAAAAAAGAAAGGGAGCGTCACATGTTTTGAAACGTGTTTATTGATTGAGGAGCCAGCCATCCTCTCACCACGCCGTTGTAATAAATAAAGGGCTTTTCGTTGATTGGCAATGGCGTCTTGATATTTTACTAAGAAAATAAATAAATTATCACGGGCTTCATTCTTAACAAAAATCTAAAAACAAATTCTAGAAATTTAATACAAGTTATGGCCAAATTTTATTTTTATTTTTTTTAAATCCTTGACGTGGTTCTCTAATTTAATGCCCAATCATGTTAGATATTACTAGATTTTTTTGTTGTTCTCGGATCAAAAAAAATTTAAAATTAAATAAAATATATAAAAGCATTGTTAACGTGTTCTTTAGTACAAAAAAAATTAACTATTAATAAAAAATAAATAAAACATATTAGACTATAAATACTGAACATTTTTTTTTAAAAATAGATGGAGATATTTTGAATCGACCCAACCCAACCCTGATTCACTTGCAAAATTCACGACTCAAGTCATGGAACCAAGATAACCTCATGAACAACAAGTCAAAATAAATTACGAAACTTGATTCCCAATAAACCTAATATTAAAGGGTGAATATGATAAAAAAAAAAATAACTCGAGTAAACTAGGATAAACATGTCAAACTTGTGATTTAGATCATAAGAACGAGAAAACCCGATGATAAACAAATAAAATAAATAAATTATGAAGGCTAATTCATAATCAACTCAATGTTGAAGGAAGAGATTGAGAAAAATAAATAACGTTTAGAAAAAAAAATAATAACTCGAGTCAATCCGGGTTAAACTGTCAAACACGAGACTAAGGTCATAAGAAGAGGATAATTCCATAGAAAGAAAAAAAAACATTCAATCCATAGCTAATCCAATGTTGAATGTTGAATTAAAAAAATTACTTAAAAAAAACAAAAAATCCAACCCAGGTCAACCCGAAGCAAAATCAATTTTTCTTACAATCAAATTCTTAATAAACTCAATTAAACCTTTAATAAATTTAATTGATTTCAATAAACATTTGATTTTGAACATTTCTTCCTCAAATTGAATTTTTTTTGTTAGTCGAGCTCATTAGTCAACAATATACAATCAAATTTCAATTCTTGTATTTTTAAACCTCCTCAACCAATTTTTTAGTTATTTTCTGGATGTTTTGGCATCCTCTTCCCACAGTTATTATTTTTTTTGGATTTTGTTTTTTTTAGTCTGAATATATATTTTGATTTTTGGAAGAGAAAAATTGAATTTGGGGAATAACACAAAAATAGGTTATGACACTAATGTTGAAGGGTAAAATTGAAAAACAAATTAATAAAAAAAAACTTGAGTTAACCCGAGCTAACCAACCAACCAAATATTGGAGAAAATTGATTTTTTTTTAAAAAAAAATGATCTAAAAAAATTGACATCAACCCAAGCTAACTTTTCAGGCCCGTGACTCAGGTCATGAGACTGTAATTACCTTATAGAATGCAAATTGAAAATCTAACAACATTAAATGCTAGATTGAGCCTTGAAGTCAAGAAAACAGGGTCATGTTTTTTTTTTCTACACTTAATGTCAGTGATCCATGTTGGCATTTTAATCTCATGGTTAAATTTGAATTGTTATTTAATGCATTCATATACATTATAGAAATCACACAATTATGATTTGTGTTTCTAATTTCTACTAAAATTTCAGCAGAGCCTTCTCTATTCAAGTTATTAAATAGTTCTTTACTTCTCTTAAAAACCTACATAATGATTAAAGGGAGTTCCAAATCCCATACACAACAATTCATATCCAAGTATTGGGCCTCATGTCATTTAATCAATTCATAATAGTACACACGAACTAAAATTTACCGAGTACATTTAAACAATTTAAGCTTAACTTTTCATCAAAAGAGCATTTTATTACAAGAAAAATATTATAAATATTTATTCATATTACAATTTCCATCCATTTGAATTACAATATAATATTAAAAATCTACCTAATACTGTAACAAAGAAAATCAAAGCCCTGTCAAAACATATGGTATTCCATATTATGAACCTGCAAAAAATATAAATATTACAACACAATTAAGGTATGACATATACAACATGTTCATGATTCTTCATGGAACAAACATCCATAATTTCTTTTGATATATATCACAACACAATTAAGGTATGTCATATACAACATGTACATGATTCTTCATGGAACAAACCTCTATGATTTCTTTTGATAATAACATAATTGACTCCTTTACCATAATCTCTATTAACCTTGAGTATTGTATAATCACCTCGTCAAGGTAATTCCAAGCTTTATCTTTCCATCCAGAAGTTACACCTTATTTGGAAATCCATCTCGGTATCTTTATCCATCGAAACTAACCCTAAAGTTTTATTGATGGTAAAGGTCTGTTCCACTCATCTTACCCTAAACCATATGTTTATCAATGATAAATTATCCTCTGTACTATTTATTCTATATGTTCTCTGAGAAATCTAACCCTTTATCGGTATTACCCTACAATTTCAAATAAGTAAAACCAATAATTTATTGATTTTTATTTTCCATAACGAATCTTTAACATTGATTCAGTTTGAGCCAACACATCATTAGTTGTTCATCTTACAACAACTTTTATAAACACAGGTCCTCGCATGCATCAATACACTTATCCATCTCTTAGATTTACTATCATATCACTTGAAATATGCAAACATAGATGCCCATATTCTTGTTCTATTAGGCCATCAAAACAATTCTCAAATCTCTTACCATACAATACCCGAATCGACCTGTATTTAGGCCTTTATATACGATTAAACATCCACCTTTTTCTTCACAAGAACAACATTAAAACTACATTCATTCAACCACACTGCATTGTTCAAATCAACCCTTTGTTAAAACCCATTTTACTATCATTATAATCCTTAGAGTTCTCATGCATACATTGTCCGAAACAACATTTGAAATGCTTCTCATTGTTGTTCCCCTAACAACTCTCTAACTCATATAATATGTTGACAAAATAGACTACAAATTACACCCTAATATAGACCAAAACACAACACATTTAGTATCATTAGTCAACACCCTCGTGACTAACTACCCAATAAGTTCTAATATCGTTATCATCTAATACTACTAGTCTTTTTTCTTGCCACAAACATAAAAAAAAGATATCATATATCCCATCAAATGACATATTAATCAAATCAAGCTCAATCCTCACAAATCATCGATTTCTCTGGCCCTCACTTTAAGGTTAACTCGTCAACCTTTTCCATTCTTGCGGTTAGTTATAAAACTTTTATCCAACCCATTCTATATTCTATATTTCTTTTTTTTTTCTCCATTTTTCCTTAATTCTCAATGCAACCTACATCTATTGCATTTCCAACAATTATATTCTGAATACTAACAATCTTACTTTTCATCTATGCTTTTCAATTATCTAGTCCACTTTGAATGATCATCATCGTTGATGCTAAATTACTCTCAACCATCCAACATGACAGCTAATTATTTTCAGCTATCCCTCACGGACGCTAATAAATCTGGATAACCCTTATGGTTGCCAACAACTTTGGTTATCCTTTATAGATGCCAATAAATATTGTTAACCCTTGTACTTGCCAACAACCCCGTTTATCCCTTACGGACTCCAATAAATCTTGCTAACCCTTACTGTTGCCAACAACTCCAACTATCCTTCATAGACGCCAATAAATCCGATTAACCCTTATGGTTATCTATCTCTTAAGGATGTCAATAAATCCGGCTAATCTTTACAGTTTCCAATAACTCTAGCTATCCATCACGGATGTCAATAAATCCAGCTAACCCTTATGATTGCCAATAACTCTAGCTATCCCACTTAGATGCTAATCATTATGGCGATCCCTTTCAGATGCCAATCAATTCGTCAGACCTCAACGTTTATTGATTTACACGTACTAATCTCACAAAACTCTTGAGAAAATCACTTAATTTTACAAGAAAAATAAAAAACCTCTCTTTCTTTCTATTCAACTATTGGTTGGAGTTTTAAAGAGGAAAAGGGCGACACTGTTCAATTTATTTATAAGTTTGCCATTCATTTATATCTCTTTAGATTTCTCACGTAGACTACTTGGTTTTGCGCTTAAATCGAGAGCCCTTTAAAGCCTCTGTTTGACTTAAAATTTTAACCCAAGGTAGAAAAACATGTCAGGAGAATTGATGCAAAATTTTAGCTTAATTCAATAATCGGGTTAAAAGTTATGCTTGAAGATATAAAACTAGTTGGTAGGTGGTTTTACGCTAAAAATCCAGATTTTCTTGTTAAATACCTGCATAAATCATACCAATTATTCTAATAAATCCCTAAGAACATTTTATTATTCCAAAATGTATTTATTTGGCCTTTTCACAATTTTTAAAATTTACAGACTTTTTACTGTTTCACGGTAACGTTACTGAATTTTGAATTTTTGACTCGTGCTCACAACATTACTTTTCCCTTTTTGTAGTGTCCTCTCTTAAAGTTTATTCTTTATGACCATACTAATTCTTTGAGTTTGTTGTCTTATTTGTTTTTATTCTTTTATCCATCAAAACAAGTTACTAGTCTCATCAATGTTATGAGTTTTAATCTAAAATTCAGAATTCTTATTTCAATTTCAACAATACCTTTAAATTTATTTATTGAGGTCATCCTTCCCATGATATATCACAATTATTATTATCTCCATCATTTTCCACCTTTTTTCATCCCGAACTTTCATTGCTCGTCAAGACTTTATTATAGGCGATCATATTTTTATGTAGAAGTTTATAATTACAAAGTTTATTTTCCAATTAATTTATTGTTAATGGATTAAATTAAAAAAAATTCAATTAAAAAATAACCAAAACAAAACAAATACTAATAAAAAGAATCTAAAGAATCGAAATTAAAAAATCTAAAGGAGAAAAAGAATGCATAATATTTCCCCTCCTGTGCCACGGCACTTTTGCTACAAGTTCTTTTTATTTTTTTGGGTGATTGTAATTGAAATGTAATGTCCGACGCCCCCTTATTTCTAACATTAACAATCATCGATTGTTATACATGGGCTTGTTTAAAAATAAAATAACAATAATAAGAAAACACTTCCTCGTTATTACTAAATCTTTTAAGCAATTACTAATACTCGACTGCTGCTAACCATAGCTTGTTGGAAGTAGGAACAAGCCATCATCATATGGAATTTCAGAGATTTGAAGTGTGGAGTTCCAGCCGCAGTCCATGGAATATTTCCAAGGAAACAAAGCATTTAGCCTTCACTTGGTTCTGTAGGAAGGAAAGAAATGCAAGAGGTAGATTACCTTACCTGCCTGAATATCCCATCCACCTATGAACCATCAAGGATTGGCTTAGAAACTCAGAATCAAGTTCAAAAATGAAGGTGCGCACAAAAGCATCATAGGATGAGGGGAATTGTTAGTATGACCCCAACAGTCTTGTCTTCCTACACCATAAGACACGACAGAAATCTGAAGCAGAAGACATGACCTCTAAGGTCAACATGTCTTAGTTTATCCGAACTTATGGATGCCTCGTGCATCAATCATATCACCACCAACCTCCTCCTCGATGCGGCAACAGCTCCCAAGGAATGGCTGCCACTGTCCCTTCTCCACAACAGTTGTTATTAATCATCCGAAGAACCCCCAAAGGCATGCTTCTTCTGGAACCACAGAAGAAGTAAATACATACAAGATCAACAAATTCATGCACCAAAAAAAACCAAATGCCAGAAACATGTAAAAACTCCGAGCCACAACCTCCAAACCTGACTCTCAACAATGGTATCCCAAATTAGGAGCCAGAAACTATGAATAAGCACAATCAATTTAAGAAGTTTTAAACTATAAAACAATCATTTACTCGGAACAGAAATACAGGGAAAAATAAACAATAAAAAAAGAAGCATGGTGATGATTATGATCATTGACCCCTCATCATATATCACCCAATTAATCATTACTATATATCTATCTACTACTGCTACTACTTCCAGTTGCCATTAACAACTTTACTACACCTTTCTTTAATCCACCTAAAACTCTTCTTTAAAGACCCTTTAACTTTTCCTTCAACAGCATAAACCTTATAGCTAGCAACTCTCCTTTTCCTTTGTAACTCAGGATCATTGAAGCTCCATCTTTTAGAAGTTGACCCATTTGTTGACTTTCCTTTCTTGAATTTGACATCACTAGTTCCAATCTGGGCTTGTGTTTGGTAGACAGAGGTTGCATAGGAAGCACTGTAGCACCTGAGATCTTGCATGCTTGTGATGGCATATGAAGTAGGTGCTCCTCCTCCTCCATTACTGGCACCGTTGTAGCTTTGAATTTGGTACCTTCCATCTGCGTATGATTTGGATCTGTAGTTTTCCATTGAAGAGAAGAGAAGAAAACACAGGATCTTGATCTGCTATTTCTAATTTCTCTTGTCTAGAGAAGACTACGAAGAGAGGGGCTCTATGATCATCGCTCCTTTAAAAGGACCTTGGCATGGCGTCTTTGGAGCGTGCCCTACAAAAATAATTCTCAACAGCTGCCTTTTGGTCATTGGGTGTGGAAGCCACCACGGTTTTTCTTTGACCGCTCCACCTAAAATATATATATATTTTTTCTATTGCTGTTATTTAATTTTATAATTAGCAAGGTTATTAAAAAAACAAAAAACTAGAAGGTACGGTAAAATACTATTTTCCTAATACATTACACTGTGAAAAAGAATAGTATTTTTATCGTCTTGCTATTAAAAAAAAAAAACAAAAAACACATAAGCAGGCGGTTGAAGATAAAAGTGTTTTTAGCTGGAGGATTATTTTAGTATTTTAAAATTAATTAAAGACAAGATATGAATTTTATTTTTTAATTTTACAATGAAATAACATTAATGCCCTTGTGAGGTTGCCATAAAGGGTTATTTATGTAATTTCATATAAAAATCATAGCCGTACATCCGATTTGTCTCTATGTTTTCTTCATGACTCAGAAACGCATGTATTGAAAGGAACTCTTGTTTAACGTAGACGACCATTTATTTTTCTTCTTTTTTTTTTTTTTACTCTTACTCGGTGTTTATATCCTACTCTTTAATTTTCAAATCAGCCCCTCAACTTTTTTTTTTTATTTAGTCCATGTTCTTTTTGTTATTATTTTTTTATCAGCTTTATATTTTCTATGTTTTATCCTTTATTTTTTTTTTTATTTGATTGAGTTATTTTGAGTCTTCTTATTTATTATTTTTTGTTAAATTTATATTTTAAAAATAAATTATGACCACAAATTAAATAAAATTAATTCATTGAATAGGATCTCTACTCGTACGTACCAAATCAATCATGGTAATGCGGCTTTTTATTCCACTAACCACTGATCATCAATGTTAACTTCTTGATTGTCTAGTAACTGATTATGAATTGCGGGATCTTATAATAATAAAAAAATCACATCGAACTGGCTTAAAATCCAACCAATATTTAATATTTATATATTTATTTTAAAACAAATTGAATTGAGTAGTATTATAATGATGATGTACTCATTATCAAAAATTAAAAATATACACGTCAAAATCATATTTGCTCTTGAAGACTTTTCCTAATTAAGTCCAGAATTATATTGAAAGCTGAATTAAATAAATAAATAAATAATTAATTAATTAATGGTGTCAACTTTGTCATGCCAGAAAAATTGAACGGAACGACTTTTTGTTGCTTTGATCAAAATACAAAACGCCTTGCACGGCGGAGTGAGAAGGGGGTTGCTTTTTCTTCCCCTTACGGTCTGGTCTCATTCATTGGGAAGGAGAGGATTCAAACCAGACCAAAGGCCAAGTCGTATTTAGTTAGCTAGTTCACTATATTGCGTGTGTGGCTACAAGAAATCTACATTTATTTTTATTATTTTTTTAATTATTCGATCTTTTAATATCATCCTTCTATCAAATGTCACGGCTGGATATAATTAAAAAATTGCTCTTTTTTTTAAAATAAAATAAAAATAAAGGTCAAGGGTATTAAAATATTAAATTATATTCTTGTGAAGGTCTAGGATTCAAGTTGACAAAGAAGTTTCCTATAAAAGCCGTATAAATCAGCTGAGACGAAGGTGACGGGAAAAGCCTCAGTTCCCTGCCAATTTTGAACGAAACATTTCTTCAAAACAGGGCTTGAATTACTATTAATTCAATCAAACACTAATACATATAATAATACAAAGACAAAGACAATGAATGAAACTGTCCCCACCCCCACCCAAAATGCTAGACATTAGTTAATTAACTAACTACAACAGTGCTTTGGTTTTTTTTTTTTTATATTAGATTAACTATAAATTAGATTTTATAATTTATTTTAATTTGTTTTTTTACGGAATTATCTCAATCTAATGACTAGGATCATGGGTTTAGCGTATCAAACTTATATATATAAAAAAAGAGCATAAACTAGATTGTTTAGTTTATCATAACAAAATTATACATGTGAAAACATATATATAGATTCTAGTATGCATACTAAGCATAAATCGACTTGCAATTAATATCAAAACAAAATCTTAGCATGCATACTAATTAAACAATATATTTATATTTAAATTAAAATAATTAAATGTATTTATTTGTTGAAACACTTTAAATAGTGAAACTTTTGTTGTTTTCAAGGATGAATCTTTTGATCTTAAGACTTTATTGCTAATCTCTTAGTGCAAAGGTTGTTTGCAATAAACCTCTCAAGATTTCAAAAACACTAACTTTGTTTATATACACTTCTAAATAAGGCCTTTGAACCAAAATAGATGGACTTAGTAATCTTTCAACAAAATAAACATAAGCTCTAGATTTGGAAAGAATATAAAAGCTTAAAAAATAAAGGAAAAAACACTAAAATTTGAGGTAAGGACAAGTATGTAAAATTAGGAAAAAAACTTCTTTTAAACTCTTCCTTCACCCCCCCTCCTTTTTTATAGATGAGTATTAACTAGAATTATTTTTCACATTATCCACTTTTGATTAACCACCAAAAATCCATAATAAAGCCTGAACATTATGGTCATAAAATAATGTCTTCTGAGTTGAAAGAACTTGCTCAGGTTCTGTTGAAAACATGTTGAAAAACTGATTAAATTCTTCATTCATGGGTTGGACAGAATAGTGGGCTAGGCTCGAAGAAATAATTATCCATGGACCAAATCCAAGCCTAAATTTAAGTTGGAAAACAAATAATTTTTTATGGCTAAGAAAATTATTTCACAATGAACCCAAGCCCAGGCTTGAGCACCAGCCAGACCGGTGCACGCGTGAGTGGGCTAAATCCCGAAGGCCACTTTACTTAGCTTCTCTCACCTCTAAAAACCCGGGTGTCCTTTGGGCTCAATCTTAACTCTTCAACTATCCTTTATATAAACACTCGGAAAATCTTGTTTCTTTTTAGTATGAGATATAGTTTTTTAGAGGGTTTTGGATTTCATCAAAACATGTCAACCAATGATTCTTTGAGATCAATTTCTCATTCATATATAATTTATTTAAATCATGTTAATGTTTTATGTTAAAAAGTATATGTTAGAGATTAAATTCTAATGAAGTTTTAACCCCAAAAGTGAGTGGACACCTATTTGGAATTTGACCTCAAATGTGCCTATTGACCATTATCTATAAACAAATTCCCAACAATCCCCATGTATAGAAATCATCTCACCAATTTTAAAACGACTCGAAGATTTGTTAAGAGATATTGATTTGGTGGATCATTACATCAGGATAGGTAACTTTTGACTTTGAGCCTTCTTTGATGAAATACTATCGGATTTACTTGGTTAAATAGTGAACGCGATGCAATATCTTGAAATATCTAGTCTTTTATGTAAATCGAGACAATAATACTCATATAGTTCTCTACCTAGAGATTTTTTTTAGTTCTCAATATTATGTTTATTTTGGCTTTAAACAACTCTTGGATTCATGAGTTCTTTATAAAATTCAACCTTTATTGAAACTCTTAAACAAACTATCTTGTTTCTCACTTTTATAAGTAATCTTTCATTAAAAGTATTCTACTATACTCCACTTAGTATATCAAGATATGAAAATCATTAAAAGTATTGCTTAACTTTTATCACGTTGCAGCTAAAACTTATTTTATCATAGGAATAAGCAGGAAACAATAATTTCTATATACTATCAAGAATGTTATATAAGTTAGTTTTTTATTTGAACCTAAATCTTGAGATCTTCAATCAACTATGTATGGTTACCATCATTACACTATTTTATTTTTAAATACTTTTTAAGCCCATTCCTCATGATAAATTATACATATGCTCTTTTATCAAACCTTTGGTTAACGGATTTGTAAAATTTTTCTTTGACTTTACATAGTCAATGGAAATAATTTTATTTGAGAGCAAGTGTTTAATGGTATTATATCTATCATGTATATATCTAAACTTACCATTCTAAGAATTCACCTATGTTAAATTAATAAATCTGGAATTTTGCATGAAATGGTTGACCATTTATGATTACCAAATAAACCGGTTGACCACTTATTAATCAATGATAAACGCCTAGGAGTTCTGCAGGAACAGGTTGACCAATTGACTTGACTAATCTAAACTAGTTGGCCGTTTTAGTTGTCAGTGGGACTGTAACGGCTATCAACAACTAGTTTTTCTTAGAAACATATATATATAACTTGTCTAATTGTAAAAATAGAAAGAGAATTTGAACATATATGATATACAAGCTATTTTAAGCGTAAAACAACATCAAAATCATTAATCATTAATCATTCTCTAGTTTATTCTATTAAACCTTTATATTCTAGAATAAAGAGTATTTAATCTCATTGTCACTACATTTGAGCACCTTCATATTTTATAAGTGTTATCTAGTGGAGTATAGAGATATTAGAACTTCAAATTATTATATCCATTCTATCGAGAGAGTTTGTTGTGAAAATAAAATCATCATTGCAAACCTTTAAGAGTTAGGTAAAAACTCTTGGTATTGGTGATAGAATTTCACCAAATAAAAAAATCTCGAAGATGATATATCTTCAAGTTAAAAAAATCTTGAAGTAGGGTTTTCTTCAATTAGTGTAAAAAGTTTGGTATGGATTCATCAAGTAGAATTGTACTCTTGAACTTGGACTAGTGAAAGAATACATTATTAAAATACAGTTTGGTACTTGAGGCATGGATGTAGGCTTGTCGAATCATGTTAAAACGAGTACTTTGCAAATTCTCTTCATTAAATTTTTACTTTAATACTTTAATTATATTGTTAGTTATTGCATTTACTTGAAGTAATTTGTTTTAATTATAAAATTTAGTGCAACATGTTTAGTAGAATGACTATCATTACAAATAGTTTACATGCACTTGGTTGAACATACACTAATGCTAAAATTGTGAGCAAAATTCTTAGGTTTCTACCAAAAACTTAGAAAGCAAAGGTGATAAAAATTCAAGAAGTCAAAGATCTCACCAAACTTTCATTAGAGGAGCTTATTAGTTCTTTGATGACTAATGAGTTCACTATGGATAAGCAAAAACAAGACGAAAAGCCAAAGAGAAACTTGAATTTCAAAATCATTCATCACATTGACGACGATGATGATGATGATGATGATTGCCTTAATCACAAAGCATTTCCAAAGTTTCCTAAAGAAGAAGCAAGGGAAGAAAAAATTCTCAAACTATAAGAAAGATGGGAACAAGAAAGATTCAAGCAAAGAACTCCTAAGATGCTACAAATACAACAAAACAAGTCACATCAAAGTAGATTGTCCACTTCTTTAAAATAATAATAATAAAAAAAAGTCATCATCACAAGAAGACAATTAAAACTACTACTTAGAGTAATGATTCAGATTCAAGCTCAAGTGACATATGCTTTATAACAGTTGAAAGGGAAAATAAGGTACAATCTTTGGATGATGAATCTGACCCTACATATGATGAATTACATGATGTATTTGAATCACTATATGATGAGTTTAAGAAATTAGGTTCAAAATACAGTACTTTGAAAAAGAATTGTGCATACTTACTTGTAGAGAAAGAAACTTTAGAAAAGAAAGCTTGCATTGTGATTGGAAGTGTTTTGGTCTGTCTCTATCATAACAGTTCTTTCACTCTCTTTTTTTTGTTGGAAAAGTTGTCGTTTGAGAGAGGAATAACTAAGGTAGAACCTTAGCAAAAGCTGAAGCAAGATGTTTTATGATAAATTCTGGTTAGACCATAGTTTTCAATGGGTCTAACACTCTAAAATTGTGTTTTAATTGGCAACCAAACAATTAATTTTGGTGTTTTGGATGAAATGCAACAACAAGCACACAATCAAACATGGTCTAAATAGTGAATCCTTCGTTATTATCGATGATGAATTCTTTGTCTTTAAGATTTTATTGGTCATCTTTTAGTGCAAATGTTGTTTACAATAAGCCTTCCAAGATTCCAATAATGTCACCTTAGTTTAGATACACTTTAAACAAGGTTTTTATGGACCAAATCCAAGCTCAAATTTAAGTTGGAAAAACATAATTTTTTGTGGCCAAAAAAATTATTTTACAATGAACCCAGGCCCGAGCACGAGTCGAGCCAACGCACTTGTGTGTGGTTTAAGCCTAAATGACACTTTGCTTAGGTACTTTCCCCTATAAAAATTTAGATGCCCTTTTGAGCTTAATTTTAACTCTTCAACTGCCCATTATATAAACACTATAAAAGTTTTTTTTTTCAATATGGGATAGAGTTTTTTAGAAGGTTTTGGCCTTAAATGTGTCAATTAATCATGTTTTTTAATCAGATTTCTAACAAAACCATGTCAACTTGGATTTTTTTTGTTCTTTTGTAATTAATTTTTTTTATTCTATTATTTAACGTTGAATTTATTGAGAATTGAGCTTTATAATTTTTTTTGATTTACTTTCTATAAGATTATTTCGATCTCATAACCAGGGTCACAGGTTTAGAGAGTTAATTCGTGTTGACTCATTTTTTTTCCCTTTTTAATTGATTTTTTTTTTCATTGTCATCCTTTAATATTAGATTGATTGAGAATTGTGTTTCATGATTTTGGTTAATTAAGAATTGTGCTTCATAATTTACTCTAATTTTTTTTTTCTATGAGATTATCTTAGTATCATAACCTGAGTCGTAGGTTTGGTTAGGGGTGAGCAAAAAAACCGAAAAACCGATTAAACCGAGAAAACAAAAAAAAATAACCTAAAAAACCGAACCGAATCGAACCCAAACCGAAAAAACAGAAAAAAAACCGAGTCAAACTGGAAAAAACCGAGCCAAAACCGAGCCAAACCGGTTTGAACCGGTTTTTGTCCTAAAAAACCAAACCGAAACCGGTCGGTTTGAACCGGTTTTGGTTTTTTTTTAAAGAAAACTTTCGTTTTGGTTACCGAACCGAATCGAAAATGATCACCCCTGGGTTTGGTATGTTAACTTGAATAAACTCATGTTATTTTTTCTTTTTTTAATTGATTTTTTTTTCAATTTTATTCTTCAATATTACATTGATTTAAATTTTATAATTTATTTTCTATTAAATTATCATAATCTCATTACTCAAATTGTAAATATAAGTTAAATAACCTGAATCATGAATATAGCAAATTAACCTAAGCTAACTAGAATGAACCTATCTTAATACTTCTTTTAAAATACCACATTGAGATTGTTTTTTTAGTCTTTAACAGTTATGTAGATTACTTTTAAACTTGTTAGGTAAATTGAATTACATTAATTACATCTCGACATTGCTGTCACGTTAAAAAAAAAAAAAAATTAATACAACCATCAGCATAGTCAACGATGTAGTTACTACTACCAAACAAAAAACTGTCATCAGTTGTGGAGGACCTTGAACGCAGTCACAACAGGATATGAATTTGAAAAGCCAAACCATGGAACAGGAACCATTAACATTTTTCTAGAAATGACTAACCAAACCAACCAACATAAAAAAAAAAAAAAAAAAAAACCAGTGTCACTTTGGCATTTTAATTCCCAGTGCCTGTACTACCAAAATTGCGTGTACATCAAAGACATTCAAAAATAATAAATAAAAAAGACATCTCGATATAACACGGCTCAACACCATTTCTCCTGCAGAACACATGGGAAAAAGCACTTCCATAACCATGCTTTTTGTTGATCTTGGCAAGCTCTACCACGCTCGTGTCACCTTGATTCAGTTTTCCCCTTCCGATTCATCAAGTCATGGTAATACAGAAGCACACACATTGGTTGACCAAGAATGCTGAAAAACAACCAGAAGATCATGTTTCCCACCTGTCATGAAAAGAATTGCATTCTGTCATGGACTAGAACAGGCTGCTGCTCATCGGGGTTTGATTTTGTACTCCATGGCCATCTACCATGGCGGACTACACTTTGCATGATGGAATAGAGCGGGGTTTGGAAGTCTGCTATTTATCAGATGTTCCAGATTTTAACCTCTCTGCTTGGGAGATGAAGAGGTGAAGAAATGGACATACCATGGAGCTTCTGAACTTATTTTGGAGAAATTTTGTGATCACCACTAAGGGAACCTGATCCAAACGAGAAAGAGGAAGCCATGTTTCCATTAGCTAATTCAACACACTTAAAAGATGATACTTTTCCTTCTTCCCTTTTCTTCTCTTAGGGAGTGGGGGGAGCAAGCATAAAACTGGTTTTAAAACTGTCAGTTGAAAACGAACTTCTGGCAGTCTCTGGTCAGAATCATCTTACCTGTAACATAATTCCAATAAATGCCCAGAGCTTGAACACGTGGCAGGGAACAGCAATGCACAGCTGCAGGATAATTAACATCAAATGCCACCACAAGTACATGGCTGTAATTGAAACTATTGAATAGAGCCAGTGGTGCATCAATTCAAAAATTCTAGTGCAAGCAATGACTACAGAATCTCAAAGTGTTGGTCTATAACTCTATCGCAATCACTGCATTCCAAGAGTTCACCCTCCGTGAAGAGTTGAAGAGACGGTTCGTCAGCATCATCCTCAACTAAGCCCTCATCCCAACCCAGTTGGATCGGCCTACCAGTTATTCTGTAATTTCTTGATGTTTAGATCTCTTCTGTTTCCGAACCTATCAATCCATGTTATCAATGTGCCAAACTAAGCAGGTAACTTGGTGTGTCTAACTTTCAGATTTGGTTGCTACCATTATTTTTACCATTGACATAGCATAAAGCAAAGTCCCCAGCACTGTGTGGTTCCTAGACAAAGATAAGATTAGATTTTCATGACACTGTCACTGTGCAATTTGTCGCTCATGTCAAGTTCATCTCATCCAAAGCTGATCTTTTAATAGTTGAAATTAATTCACATTAAGTTGAACACAAAATCACTCCACCCATCAAGACTGGAGAAAAAAAAGAGAGAGTGATGAGTCCCTAAGCAAAATCCTTGATTTCGCATCAAGTGTGTGTACGAGTACAATTCAAAATCTCTCATGTAATCCAATTGGGCACATATCCAATACTATACTTGACCTGGTACGCCTCCAATACAAATCGGATACTAGCCAAATAAAAACTAATGAATAATAAATATTATTTCAAATGCTTGGGGATACTTTAAAAATGCTTTCATAGATGTATCCAAAACCCCATGGATACATCATTACTACAATTTTGGTTGCAAATTGAATTTTACTAATTAGTTTTTGCACATTTTCATTTTATAATATCAAATTAATATAATAATCCCTCCATCCCAAAGAGATTGTATGGTTTTCTATTTTGTTCATCACAAACTGATTTTCTGATCAAAACATTGAGTCATGTATTTTCCTAAAATACCCCTAGTTAAACCCACTTTGTAAGAGGCATACAATAGAGGGTGTTTTAGAAAAGTGTGATAAAGAATGGTGATATGACATGTGTCAATTAATGATTGTAGAAAGTCAAACATGACAATCCTTTTAGGACAGAGAGTATGATTTATATAGATAATAAATGATTTTTTTTTTTTTGAAATGGATAATAATTGATGAATATTGTCAAAGTGACAAATGCAATCTTAACATCGTTATTATTGGTGTTATTCAAACTAATTTATGGTTTCCCATCTTGTAAATAGTTTGACATATTTTGAATTAATTTCTAGAATAAAAACGAGAAACTACATAAAAAATGTAAAAGTAGAACATATTTGTTTTTAGCTTAATAACACATTGATAAATAACATAATCATCCTGACCATCCCATCCTTTAAAAAGAAAAATAAATACATAAATTTAAAATAAATATCTTTTTATATTAAAAAAAACTATTTTATATATTATAATACCAAACCAACATAATTTCATTTTATCCAAAAATTTGGCATTATATATTTTTAATAAAGTATCCATGACATCTTGTATCATATCCTAAATTTAAAAAATTGAAATATTGACATCTGCATCATATTGTATTCATATCCTTGTTGATACTTCCTAAAACAGATACTTCTATAACTAACAAATAAACATGCAAAAATTTGATCTTCTATGTGAACATATAAGCCAGCTATGAGATGAACTAGTCAAGATAAAAGTCATCGAATAACAAAAATAAAAAATCAACCCAATAATACCTCGTGAAATACAGCTGAAACTAAGAAGGCAATAAGTATAGCTAACCCCTGCAATGATATGGGAAAAAACAACAAAGAAAAATTGTGAGAAACTGCCAAGAGAGTATCTCTATTAAGTTTTTGTCTAACAAAATATAAAATCACCAGGACATGCTTGGTTAATAATACACAGCCCTAAATAAGAATAAACCTAAGACAACCCCCTTCATATTCCATGCATCATCCTTCTTCCAAAAGTTGCTGTCAACAATTGTCATAAATAGGAGTTTAAAGTTTATACTTGTAATTTTGATTTCTTTGTGGAATTAGCAGAAAAATAAAAAGAAAGTTGGAAAGAAGATTCAATAGAAAAAAAAATTGCAAGATAAACCAAATTATAGCATGTCTTGTAATCCATAGGTCACATTATAAAGCTTCCATCATAGAACAAGAAAATGAAAATCTGTGATGACAAAAGCAGAGATAAAAATACAGCAAGAAGAAATGTTCATTTACTTTCTAACGAATCAAGTGTAGTTTACAGTCCACGGAGAGAAAGGGAAGTTACCTTCGGTATTTTATTCCGTAGGCATGGAAAATAGATATGGCGAACCATCCACTTATGAACTGGCTGTAGACGGTTAGGATTCAATTAGAGGTATGCTTGACCAACCAGTCTCTGTGTGCGTGTGTGTTCGTAAGCAGCACATCTTATGTTCGTTATAATAACTACAACATTACAATAAGAATGCAAATGATATATAAAAGCACCGGATGAACACACTTGTAAGCAACTAACTGGCTTAAACATTTTTCCCTTGTATTTGTCTCAGTTCTTTAAAATTTCCCCTATGTTGGTAATTTATTTAATAACACTTTGTGTTTGTAAAATTGGCTCAATTAGGTTCAATGGTTAATTGTCATCCAATTGCTCAATTAATTGGGTATGACAACAAATAATTTCCACACGTGATGAAAATTGAACTCATATACCATGTAAATGATGTCATGTGACCTACATGTGATCGATCAAAACAAAAAAAAAATCTCTCACCTGAGCTGTAAGCTGCTCAAGTGCCTCTCTTTATTATTTATGAAACGCAGCCACTGTCAACCCAAAATCTAAATTCTAGCTTCTTCCCTAAAATAATTAGAAACCCTTCCAAATCTTGATCAAATCACATGCGAATCTTTTTGTTTTTATGGATCTCTAGGCCATTTCAACTTAGTTCATTAAACATCATTCATTTGATATGGGGATCCAATTTTCATCCTATATAGAAATTGTTTGTCCATGGCATACCTAATTAATGGAACAAACGGAAAGGAAGTTAACTATTGCCCACAATTGAACCAATTTTACAAACATATAGTTACTGAACAAATTAACACATGGATAATTTTGAATAATTGGGACAAACACAAGGGCAAAATGATAGGTTATACAGCAACTAATTACCATGGTATTGCTGACAATTGCATCAACAAATAAAATCTTTTCCACGACATGGACAAAAGATTGAATAGAAATTGAAGAGTTTCAATCTAATATCCTTATCTTGACACAACTTTCATTCGAATAGAATGATTTGCAACTAATAGAAGTACCTTATTGTCCAGTCATAATGTTGATCCACAACAAAATTCAAACAGCACATGGTAACCATGGCCAGGATTTCAATAAGAAGATATAGCAACTTTTATACCTTCATGATCCAATAGCCAACTAGGAAACTACATAACAAGAATTCATATAGATCAAATATTCATTTTTTTCCAATTCCATAGTTCCCTGACATTTTCCATTTTCTACCTTAAATGGGAATAGCATTTATCCTCTTGAGACTCCCGAATCAATTAAACATCTATGAAAACAATTTCTAGGGAGGCACATGTTAGAATTCCCACACCATTCATGTTATAGATTTAAAACAAGAATGTATTCCGGAACACATGACTGCTAAAACACACAAAGTTTATGATTGACCATATTGATCCATCACATAAAATTTTGAAGGTGTTCCCATAATTTATTGACTTTCTAATGTTTGGAGGAACTTTAGACAACTAGTCAACATAATTCATTTTCCGATAAAAAAAATAGAAGCTTTAAAAGAGGAAGCTTTTTTCTGGTTTGAAAGAGTTGGAACACATTCATTAGGGCTCACGAACTATAATCACATACTACTTCATTATTCTTCCATAATACATGTATTATACTTGTATTAATACTCTATATATTGTATTAAAAAAGACAATGTATTGACAAATTACAAAAATCTATATAATATTTTATAGGAAATTAAAATATAAATATACATATATAATATATCGATATTGAATACAAGGGATTTGCTAGCCTACCCTGCCCATCCTTCGAGCATGTTAGCATTGTCCCTTTTTTTTTTTTAACATAATGTACCCTTAATTTAAAGCTTTATTGATCTCTTGTGACTGGCATAGTACTGCCATCTGGTACCCTTGCTTTTTTTCTTTTCTTTTTCTTTTTTTGTTATTTGCTCTCTCTCTCTCTCTCCCATCTTTCTTTCTCCTTGATTTATTATTTTCCTTTATCATCATTCTCTAATAGCCACTGCAAAGGCAATGAGGAAGGTTTTTATATCAAATCCATTTCTGAGAATTAATGATTGCAAAGAGATAAATACAAGATAGGGAGTATGGGATAGCCATTGCGTTGCTGGATGAAGAGAAAAAACGAGAGAGATTAACAGCTTGAGAAAGTGAAGATAGTGCTTCTTTACAGAAAGATCGGAATAGTATTTCCTTAATTCTTTAAATTTGAAATCCTACAGAAGCACTGAACAAAGCAATCAAGATTTAGCAGTTAGGCCACTTTAGAGTCCATTTCTAACTACAATTTCTGTAGCAAAACTTGAAGTGATGATGATGTGTTATTGCTCATGCTTTATTCAGACTATAAAAGAAAAAAAAAGGAAGAAAGAATGGGGAGGGGAGGAGAGAATAAACTGGGCCCCAATGTTTGATAATTAAAGTCGGGGTTACTGAAATGACAATATTATCTCTATTAGAGATGATTAAGAAAAGCCCATAATTATAATACATAATGTCCAAAAAATTTGGGCACATTGCTAGTCCGCCTAAAGAGTGAGTGGGTTAGCAAATCCCTATATATAATACATTTACACATAATATATAGATAAGAAAATACTTTTTGTTAGAAAATATACAACATGTCATATTATAACAATAATTAAAAATAGAATGTTATTATGAAAAATGGATAACAAAGGCAAGAAAGTCATTTTCATTGCACAATAAGCATTGGAAAATATTTTCAACCTCATTTTCCATGGTAGAGCTAAACATCCAAAAATAATCCATTTTCCTAGAATTCATTTTCCATGGAATTCATTTTACAAAAACAAAATATTAATTTACCAATAAACAATCAAGCCTCAGAATCTAAGATAAAATAAAGAATTTCAAGTATAGAAACATACCATATTCCACATTCTCCAATACTGTTGAAAGCCACAAATCCAAAATCACGTTTGCAAATGTAAAGATGATAAGCAAGGAATTTTTTATCGATATATCAAGAGGAAAACATTTTCCAGAAGATGAGTTCTTACTTCTTCAACAGTTCTTGCATTCCACCAATCCTTGTAGAACTCCCGATCACCAAAGCAAAGGAGCTCGGCAAGTATATTTAACCTACATTTGCAAAACATTATTCAACTCAAACTAAAGAGATGAACCTGGTCCTACAATTCCCCCTTTATGGGAGGGAAGAAACCTAGTGTAAATTTCTAGGAATATGCCAAGCTTCAGGAATCATGCTAGGTGAATAAAATTATGCATTAAACAAAACTTATAAGCACACTTTATAAAAATTACTCCCACTTCAACAGAATCTGCACACAATTTGAAATGCAAGTTGTTACTTGTTGGACAAGTTATAAGAAAAACATTTTCAAGGGAATGCAGTCAATAGTTGTTGAAGTAAATGTGTCCAATGGAGGATTCTTACAACTCCACTACAACTAAATGAAACTACACATAACACTATTGATCTAAAAAAATTTCCACTAAACAATCTTCACTTGACACCATTGAAGCAAACTAACTACAGCTATAACAAGCTTCATGGTATTAATGAAAAAAAAAATGAAGAAAATTTTGGCAATTATTGGAATTTCTTTAACAAAGAGGAAACTATTCATTAAAACGCGAAAGAAAAGTTCACTCACCACAGGTGGAAAAAGCAGTAGAACATGCAAAGCCATACATATAAATTAGGAACTGAGAGCTTCAAGACCCTCTCAATGGCATACAAGAGATTTCCTTTAAAAGGGTGCTGTGAATTCTTAACAATAGGATTGATATACTGCAGAATTATGCCCACCAAACATGTCAGGAATGCATGCCTTTATTTTTTTAAAAAAAAGAGAGAGCACTCATAACTGGTTTAAATGTGAAATTCTACTTACTTGTTCTATGATAAATCCCATGAATCCAGTAAATATTATTAACTTGACAAATTGTTGAACCACCCATCCCTTTCGAACAGATTCAGTGCGAGGATAGCTTGACTACAATGACAATGCATCAAGGCAAAGATTAGAGAATCCGATAACAAAGACAAGACATGGCAGCCACAAAATAGTGACAGAAGTCCTATTTACAAGCTATAGCCACACAAACACAATGCAAGAGCTATTTATAAAGTCAGACCACAAAACACAGCATAACCAGAATAGAGACCCCTACATTAATACTAGTCTTAAGAAATTTATGACAACATAAAAGTTAGATTCTATTTACAAATCCACGTCCCCTGTTATATGTGTATCATTTGTATTATGTGTCATGGTATTTGGGAGACAAGTAGTTATTTCTTTACGCATTAAGTGATAGCATGGCATATGTAGCTCAGGGTATGGGTAATTACTGCCAATCCTGCATGGTCCCAAGACCCAAGTGTTTCAAGATTGTGTGAGCAAAACGTTTGTAAATTTGGTCAATTAGAACAGAGTCAAAATTCAAGGTCTTTATCCATTGTCTTCTATCCAGACATGGAAAAGAATTGTTCTTTATGAAATGCTGGGCATTAAGCCCCAACCCTCGAGACCAGGAAAGAATAATAAAATGCGCCGAAGGATAAAACTGCTTGGATGTATCTAAAATCATAAGAATTGATGGAAATGAGACAAAATGACCGATCTATGCAACTAGGACACTCAGAACACATCCAGTCCCATACACAGAGATAACATAAGAACATTTGTCTACCATTAGGTAATGTGGGAATATCACACAACTCAAGTTTAAAAAGGTACTCTACACCAATAATTCCATGTACAGGAGTATAACCTGATTGTTATAGCAGGAGTCCTCTCATTCCATGCATGCAGGGTGACTTTCAACATATATATCCTAGTAAGTTCATTCTTTCTTTTATTCTCTTGTAAGTAAAAAAAAAGACTTTTCATTGCAATGTATCCTCTAGAATTTTTGGAAATAAATCAAATATCATTAGGTAATACAAGATGAACCAATAAAAGTTTATAAAAAGCTGAAAATGCATATAGTTGTTCATATATGGGCTGAAGAAACATGACTGATTACCTGGTAACATAATGTGGGAGCCACCATGAAGTAGACCAAACTCTTAAAGTAAGTATCATAAGGATTACCCACATAAGGAGAAATGGATGGGACATCTTCCTGAAATTAAACAGGACCTCGGTGAATAATGACTGAGAGAAACCAATTGATTAAATTTGATAGAGAGAAATATTGAATGTGTAATGATAATGATAATGGGAAGATAAGAGAGAGAGAGAGAAATGATAACACATCTACTTGATGCTTCTAGCACATATTTTCTCAATTCTTCAATTTACAATCTTATGTAGGACGCAATGCAACAGCTTTCACATGAAAAACCACGCACCTGCTGAGCTTTTTCAAATATACTTACCCTATCTATTGACTTGGCAATTGCTCTCAAATCAGAGTTTGTATGAGCATAAGATACCAATTTTAGCCACACAATGCAAGAAAAGAGCATCAACGTGACACCAGATAGAAAAGCAGAATCACACCTGCACAAATTAGCCAAGAATATTTAAGTGTCTTTGTTAACATCTAATGACTAAGGCATGCTAACGTCCTACAAGATCTAACAAGATATTAAGACATTTAGCTTATCAATTCCACTCCGAGAGAGAAAAATCAGCTTCAAAGAACTCATTTTTTATGCCTGTACAATAAATTATCCGCATGATAATTCTGACATGTTAAAGTTTTATGTCATCTAAAGTTTGTGTTAGAGAGAGAGCGCGGGGGGGGGGGGGTACTTGATGAAATGGAACTGCAGAGTTTACGAACTTGCACAGATTCTGATGCTTGAGGGTTGGGAACTCGGAAACTTCAATCAATTGTAGGTAATAATTTCAGTTACCAAAATGTAATTCCAAGATTTTAACTGCTTTTTTCACCAATATATGGTTACAAACATGGAAAATAAGCATCCACCATTTTGACAATACAAAGACCACAAGATCAAATCCAAATCAAAAGGGTTCTCTAGTCCTCTTGACTATAAGATGAAGGTACTGCTATGCACATCCCAGAAGCAGTGATTTATAAGGTGTCCAAGAAAACTTATGTCCCACAATGATCACTGTAAGAGGCAATGATCTCCTAAGATTTCAGAATCCTGCCCCAACCAACTAGAACATGCTCTATATCACCCCAAATATAACACATCCCAAAGGCTCTTACGATCCTTTACATCCATAAAAGATAAAGAACACTTGAATGATTCAACCAGGCTCTCTTTGAAAAATGGCTTTGGAGGTTCATGGTGGAATGATAACTTGTGCAGATTGATCACTGAAGATATTCATGAAGTGGATTTTAGGGGCAAATTTTCTAGAGAGGAACATTTCTTATCCTAGTTTTTCAATATCTATTAAAAAGGTTGGGTCATTTTTCTTCTCTTGTCAGTTTTGACTAGGGAAGAAGGCATCCTATTTTGCATGGCATGATAAATGGGATATGGAAGAAGCATTCAGATCCAGTTTCCTAAACCTTTTGTGTTAGCTTAAGATAAACATGCTCTCCAAGCCATTGTTTCAACATAGATGAAGACAATATAATTTTGGCACGCGTGGCAATATTGGCAGATTCATGTTTAAATGAGCAAAAGTGTGTGGCAATGGTGTATTGAACTATCTTTTCCATTGGGATATGGTTAATTTAGTCGGTCGACAGCTTAATACTTGGGATACATTGTGGTTTGTAGAAGCAGCGAATCAAAAGACTCTATCAGAGATAAGAGTCTAATGCTAACTCTTTTGAATGATTTTTGCATAAAACTACATTCTTATCAAGTTAGATAAATGTTTTCACCGAGGAATGTAAGAATGTAAAAACTATACATTCCAGGTGCCTGGACAAATGAAGAATTCCAGATATAAAGTCTCCCCGCCCTCAATACATATAAAACGAGTATTAGGTGAGACTCATGAAGACTTTCAATTAATCTATATCTGAAATCTATATGAAAGCAGGGGCCTGCATTTGTTCTGATGTCATCGAAAAAGTTAAATGCTGTGTTACACAGCATGATAAATGATAAAGTTAATAACTTCATCAAAATGAGAGAAATAATGAGGAAATGCAAAAGGACAGATACAGAACATACATGAATTGTTGGCAACATTGCTTCCAAAAGCTAGAGAAAAAAGCCTTGCGGAAATATGACAACTAAATTTGTTAACTCAAATTTATTCACCACAAACTCACTACAAATTTATCAACCACTGATCAGAGAACTAAAAAATCTACAGACAGATCAATTGCCACAAAGATGATTTGAACAACCAAAAGTAAACTCAACACCTACAGTTAGATAGACAGCCTAGTGCTTGTGCAATTTAAACTGCATTTTTCTCTTATCTAAAGGAAACTTGACCGTTTTCATGCTCTAATGTTATCAATTGTTTTGTATTATTTTTCAAATCAATTGTTTGACAATGTTAGACCATAATCTGTGCAAACTGCAAGTCATAAGCTAGTTATCAATATCTTTCAATCCTCACTGTGAGTTTCCAACAATAGTGTTTCCTTTTGCATTCATCTTTGATATCACCACCGAATTCTATCAACGAAGGCTACACCATAACCAAGATTGATGATTGAATTGAAGTTTATCATGGAACCTGACAATTCTGCCTCTCATGAAACCTAAAGAGTCATATAGAATCTTCCTAAACGTGAACTCCACTTTTTTAGCACATCTGATTTTCAATTGGCATGCAATTTTCAAATGGAGTAAAAGTATTACACTTTATGTTTCAACAATCTAATTCATTGAGCAACATAGAGGCTATTAATTTCCAAATTTGATAAACTAACAGTTATACATCACTAAACTTCGCAATAGATAACTAAAAAGAAAATGGAAAACTAAATAAAATCAACCTGAGAATTACTAAAACTGGATATAAAAGTGATCCTGTGGTGATGATTGTATGAAGGAAAACAACAACCTGCAATTTTAAACTTAAAGTTAGCTTCAAACTAAACAGGCTCCACAATGAGCCGTGAGTTATTTATTTGAGCAATTATAATAAGCCGGCTCTATTAATGGCAAGATGCAGAATAATCAGCATTTTAGCACTTACAAGTTGAGGTAAATAATTTTGATATGCCAACTTCTCAACAAGATAGGCCGCGAAAGGGAATGCTGGAAGGCTAAGACTGTAATATAAGCAATAATCCATAACAAATTTCTTGTCAAGGAAAAAAAAAGTAACAATAATTCAGATTTGAAACCAAACGAAAAAAAAAAGAACATTCTTCGTCAGTCAGATAGAATAAATTGGAAAACAAAATATTACCAGCACATAAACAGGGGCCAGTCTCTTAATGATTTTGAACTAAACCAAAATCCACCGTTAATTAACCAACCATACTGCAAAAAAAAAAAAAAAAAAAAAACTCTTAACATTATTTTATTTTAAATTTTGAGAGAGCATGCCACAAGATTTTTATTGTTACAGGAAAAAAAAAAGGAAGAAGAAGAAAATAGCACTAACCTTGATTATATTTTCAATGATAAGCCTGCTGTTTATAGCCACAAGCACAACTATACAGAGATTGAAGAGACCTGCATGACTCTGCAGCCACAAAATTGTAGTAAAGACAAAATTATTGAAATCTATCCATCCATAAAACGCAAATTAAAATGAATTTAAACGATCCATACTTGTTTAAAAATAGCATCAGAACTAAGAGGACTCTCTCTAACACCACGATGAGCAGGCATTGAAGGCCGATAATTGAATTTAATATCCGATCGATTCTCATTCGTAACCTTATCGCATTCTTTACCATTACTTTTCAAATCCTCCGATTCCATCATCTCCGTCGAAGGCGAATCCGTGACAGTAGTAGACCTCCGTCGAACGGAGAAGTTAAGATCCGACGTCGTCGATGATGATGTTGTTGCCGTTGATGTTGCAGTTGCCTTTATATGATTCTCCGGAGACTCTAACGCCGCCATGATTTTTTGATACACTGAAATGCAGTGTATCAAAAATAAAAATTATAAAAGTTAGAAGCCTGTAATTTATACATATAAAAAAAAAAGAGTTAATAAGAGGTTGATAGTAAATGCGAGTAATTTATAAATAGAAGGAAGCGTCGGGTGATGGAAATTTTGAATGTTTAATTTTATTTTATTTTGGAAAGAAAATCGAGATTTAGAGTCAGTTAGGTTTTTTTTTTTCTTTATTCATGGAAGTGAGGATACGCTGCTAACCAGACAGGCAGGAAGGCAGGGACCAGGATAGGTTTCAGCTCTTCTTCTTCTTCTTCTTCTTCTGTTTCTTTGAAGTTCATGTGTGTATGCACCTTTATTATGGCCTTCTGGATAGATTGTTATTTTTACTATTATTTTGGGATATTAATAGCATGTAATATTATTTTAATGTTATTTTTAAAAGTATTTTTTATTTAAAAATATATTAAAATAATATTTTTTTATTTTTAAAAAAATATATTAGTATATTAAAACAATTTAAAAATATTTAAAAAAGTTAATTGAAAGCAAAAACAAATCTCAATCTTTTTTTAAATATTTTTAAAAAACAAAAACAAATATATTCTAATTTATTTTCTAAGAAAGTCATTGATTGGCATATTTTATTAGCCTTAGCAATGGCTTTCTTTTGATTATTTTTTTAAATGAGCTCAATAATTTAAAATTTTTTGATGAAATAATATTATTCAAAACATTTTGGTGAAATAATATAGTTTTATCTTATCATGTTTCAGAAACATAATATTTATTAAATATCGTTATTTTTAAAAGTGATAATAAGGTTATCGTGCTTCAAAACAGTAACAATTTGGCATAGCGTGTTTTAGAAGCGTGGCAACTTAACATGTCGTGTTTTAGAAGCGTAATATGTCGTGAAATTTAATCCATTCCATATCAAAGAACATAAACAGACATGACCCACCTCTCTCTAAAAAAACTCATTAATTACTTGTTTTTTCGCCCTTAAAACTCATCTTAGTCTTCGAGTATTCTAGGACTTTTTCTATTCAAAATTCATTGTTGCCCTGGCCCTTATCACTCTCTAGTCTTATAAGTAAGATAACATATTACATTGTTGTTAAATATATGGGTTGTATATTTAATTTATATTTGATTTAGTTGAAATGAAATTATTGTTTAGGGTTTAGGTTGAGGGATGTTTGCTATTTTCTACAAGTATGAATTGAAGAATTTAAAATAATTATTTACATTTCAAATGTTGGTTGTTAACATGAAAAAAACAAGTAATTTTTATTTAATAATAACTATGGTTTTGGGAGCATTTTCATGAAGGTCGGCTCCAAAATCCCAGATTACCACTTATGATTGTTCAGATTATGGAAGTTACATTTCAGCTTTCATTAGGGTGTAGGTAATGCATTTATATTGTCTAATTATAATTTTAAAAATTCAATTAAACTAATATATTTGTAATGCTAGGTGATGTGCTAGTAGAGTATTTGATAACAATTCAGCACATGTTTTGTCATTTAACTGGAGCAAGCTATATAATGATACATCCAGGTATTTTTTTTTTAACCATTTGTTAAAGACAACAATTTAACTTCAACAAATTATAGATGTTTAATATTGTAATATTTATTTTCTACAGGTCATTTGGACTCTGTATGAGGATGATAAATTGACAATTGCTCCAGCTGTTTGCATTAACTAGATGGATAAATGGACATCAATGATCTCATTGATATTTTTTAAGATGTTAGAGCTACATTGCTCAGATCGTGTAATGACGACAATTTGGTTACAAATAGCATATTTCAATCGACATCGATATAAGTGTTATGCTGCACACCATAAATCATCAAGGTAAAAATGCTGATTACAACTGGTTACGTTATCATGGAGCTTATGTATCACAATGAGATGCACAAAGAAATGAGATATTTACTTAGATGCATCATGTGATTACAGATGAGGGGTATATGATTTAGTACATGAGTTTATATGTTGGGTCATGACCAAGGTTGTTAAAATCGCGATTTTAACACAGCACGGAAAGCCGTTCACAAACTCGGATCGTAAAAACGGATCGTAAAATCGTAAAATCGTAAGGAATTTTAAAATATATAAAAAAAAAATTCATGATTTAAATAAAAATAAAGATTTTTTTTTAAAATTCAAGGCATTTGAAATATGTAGATAAAATATATTTATTTAATCTAAACTTTATTTTCTTATTAATGCATCTCTTAATCATTTAAATGAAAATATTTTTTTTTAAATTGCAAACACGATTTTCTAAACAACAATCTATCATAATATTAAAAGTAATATTTGTCTCCTGATAAATTTTGGTCCTTGAATTTTAAATTTTTTTTCAAGCAATGAAACTAAATTGTTTTGTTTAAAATTGAGCATTAACCCAATGACATAATCTTTTTTGACATTAAGATAACCACTTAGAAAAAAAGTAAAATAAAGTTTTAAGCTTAATTCCTTGTGAACATTACGTAGAATAACAAAAATGAAAAATAAATCAATAAACATAGTAGAAAAAATTTAAAGGACGGAAAAAAAAATTAAAGGACGGGAAAAAAAAAAAACATTGTTGTTTCTCCTTTTAATACCTCCTACTTTACAGTAAAAACACCTTTAGATATTTTTGTTAATAATTGCATGTTGTACAATATGCACAGAAGAAACCAAAACGTGAACGGCTTTCCGTATTTTTCTTAAACCAAATCCTAGGGAAAGCAAATCGTGCCCGCGAAGCTTTTGCTCTTACCAAAGCATCTGACAACTGTCCAAGAGGGGGAGATTTTGTTTCAGGGCCTCATTTTATCAAAATCGCAAAATCGGTCCTGAAATCACGATTTTGCGCGATTTCATCTGATTTTTGCGATTTCACTTGATTTCAACCCGATTTTATCCATTTTTGATTTTTTCAAGCGATTCAACCCGTAATGCATGTTTTGACTCGTAAAATCGTACGATTTTAAGAGTCAAAACGCGATTTTAACAACCTTGGTCATGACACTAGATCCCAAGCAACTTCCTCTATCTACAAACATATAATATGAGCAACTTGCCCAGCGAATTTAAAATGTTGTAAGTAATCAAATCTTTTTAGAATTAATATATGTTAAATGATGAGCTTTATTTATTGATATTTTTATTTAACATTAATGTTTTATTAATATTAAGTTGGTTTGTTACTATGAAAGGGTCGAGAGGTTGTACTTGTACTTCATAATATTGAAAAAGAACACAAAGGATACACATATATGTCTCAATGGTTTAATGTTTTTCGCAATGAACTTGGGAACGTTAGAGATATTTTAACTCTTGATGATGTCGTGACAAAGAATGAGGCTACTCAGGTAGTAGTAAGATGCAGTCGTGATATTGATGAGCCCAGATCATCTAGTAGATGAAGTAAACGTAAATAAATATATGAGTTCTGTTGACATATTTAGGGAGTTCAATTAGTAAAATGTTGCATTATTTAAGTATTTCATATTTATTTTGTATGTATGTATGTTTATTTATTTCCATGCATCTCATGAAAACATTCTCATATAAAATTACAATTCATAAATGTGGGGTGAAAATAATTGAGATTTGTGTTTTGAGTGTCAAGCCTAAGGCTATTTGTGATTATTAAATGTGAGAATTTGTTGTGTTTGGTTTTTGTGGTTATTTGCAGGTATTTTTAAACGGGATAAAATTTTGGGTAAACTTGCTAAATAGGGGAAACTTTACTGAAATTTTGTTAAAATTGAAAATTTTCTTACTTTCTAAAATCATTAACTAAATTAAATGTAAGATTAACGAACTAAATAACCATTGAAATTACAATTGTGATGTAATTCAATGATAAATCTCATAAGAACTCTTTTTGTTAGATTTAGAAACAACTGAATTTTGTTGATGGATTTTCGTAGGATTGCTATTGAAATTTAATTGATATTACGGTTGTGAAACACCACATCAATTTAATTGATGTCATTTTTCATTACTGTAACATTTAATGAATGTTGCGGTTTCAAAACGCGATATTAATTACATGTCGCATTTCATAACCTCGACATCAATTAATTGTTGCGATTATGAAACTAGACTTTCCAAAGATTGCTACTTCATCAAAACCTTTTGTTATGATAGACAATATACCCCTTTTTTTTCTTTTTTCTTTATTATTTTATATATGAAATGCATTTTACCCCTATTACTTTTTATGTATGTTTTAAAATTTGTTTTGATTTAGTTTTTTTTTATTGAGTCCTTCTACATTTTGATGTGTCCAAATCAATAAATAATTGACACGTGTTTCTTTTTTGAAAACATAGTACTTTAATATTCTCTAAATTAGTCTCAAATATAAATTCTCACTTATCACAAAAATATCAAATAAAATTTCAAAATTTATTTTTTTCTTCTTGATTTTCATTCGATTGTTTTAGTAAAGGAGAGGGAGCTTTCTTTTTTCTTTTTCAAAATTTTAGTTTTTAATTTCATTAGTTTTAGACTTGTACCTGTTATAATTTTTTTATTGAAATGATTTTGAAATTATAATTTTTTTTCTTGTTAACATTTCTTATTTCTTATTGTATTCTTAATTGGATATATCGTTTATTTTGGAGATTGATTTTTTTATTTTTAAAAAATATTTAATTTATTTTTCAATTTATAAAAAATAAGAATATAAAATTTTTATATTTTTATTATAAATTAACATGTGTCAATCATATATCAGTCCAGTTTTAATTACTAAAGATCAAGTTTAACAAAAGGGCCACATTATAGACAATGTACTGGCCCATTACCCAGCTATGTTGCGGGTTGGAGCAAAAAACATTCAAGTGCAAAAAAAGATTGTATAGGCATTTTTAATGTGTCTCCTAAAATAATAAAATTTTAATTATGAGTTGAACAATATTTTTATCTAATATTAGATGGAAAAACATTTGATCCATCAAGGTTGACCAATAAAATTCACAGGGATAATCTTGAAAAAGACAATTCGAAAAGCTCAATCACAAATTAACTCAATGTTAAAGAATAAAATCAGTTAAAAAAACATTTAATTAGAAAGAAAAACTCAAGTGAACTCGAGTCAACTTGCTCAAACTCACAATGCAAGTCATGCAGGTCATCAGATTCAATAAGTTTTTTTTTTTTATCAAAGAGATTATTTTTCATTTAATTATAAGACAATAAAATACATAATAATTTTTTTTATATGAAACATTTTTCTAAAAAGTAAAAAAAAAAAGTGATAAGTATGTGAGGCTGAGATAGCAAAAGTAGATAATTAATAACAAATGGTGAAATTGTATTCTTTTAGGTTTGAGTTAAATAAAAAAAAATAAATCATCAATAAAAAAGGTGAAGTTGTATTTATTTTAAAATTGAGGCTAAAAAAGCATTAAAGAAAAAAAAAAGAAACAAATAATTCCCTGGATGCTATAGATTAACTCATTAAACCTGTGACCCAACTCATAGACTCAATTGGGTTCAATAATTTTTTTTTCATTTTTTAACCCAAAAATAAAATAGCAAAATTAAAAAAATAAGACTAAAAGGAGCCTCGACGCGAGGGCATGGTGGCCTAACATATCTGGACATTAAAACAAACAGCCTAGACATGTAGACTTTCCATCCTAGCCCGTATGCCTAGGCTTGTCTTTAATTATTTTTTAATTTCTTAAAAGGGTGGAAGACCATTTTTTTCAAAAAAAAGATAGCAAATGACACATCGCCTACTTTTTGTAGAAACCAGAGATAAGGAGGAAAAATAGGGCCTCAGGCTTTTTGTCTAAAAACTCATTTTCAACCCATTTTGACCCAAACACCCTACAAATCTTGATAAACTTATCAATGGCCTCAAAAACCTAAAAATGGCTAAAAAGATCAATATAAACTCGAACTCAAAAATATTCTCGCGATCATATTTGCCTCATTGAGCAAGGAGAAGGAAAAAAAAACACACCTGGGTGAAAGTCCCCTCATGAAATGAAACCTATTGACACTGATTTAAACCATTTGTATGGCTGGAATTATCATCAATGACTACATTCTCTCTCTACACCAAAATCTAGCAGTCCTCTCACTCTTCTAAAAAAAAAAGACTGAAAAATTAGGAAAATAAAATTTGATACCAAAATTGAATTTCTAACAACTAAAAGGATCGCTCACCTATAACCCGAAAAAGATGGGGGACCAAAATAAACTTTTGGTATGAAATTCAAAACCGCCACATATTTTACCCGCTATTTTCACTTTAATCCTATGTCTTTCAATCTAATCCTCTCTTAAAAAAATATGCAATTTGATGCTAATTTGGGTTTAAAATGGCTTAATTGTGCATAAATAAGTTTAGGGACCAAACTGAAAATTTAGAAAAATTTATTATTCCAATCCATAGTGATTTATGAGAGAGTGAATAGTGCATCCTTAAAAGTAAAAAGCAACACGATTTAGTTTTTTTTATTTATTTAATTAACTCATTGGCTCGCGCTACGCCACAAGTCGAAGCAAAAAACAATTTGTCTAGGCATTAGTAACGTGTCTTCTAAAAAAAAATTAGATCCTGACCATGATTTGAACAATATATTTTTTTTTCTAATATTGAAATAAAAAAATATTTGATCTATTTGGAATGACCTGCGAAACTCGCTGAGATAATTTAGGAAAAAACAAATTGGAAAGTTCAATCCCAAATTAACTCAATATTAAAGGACTAAATTGGTAAAAAAATAATCATTTAATTAAAACAAAACGTGAACTAGAGTCAACAAAGCAAACTCACGACGCAGGTTATACACGTCATTGAATTCAATAATTTTTTTTGTCACAAAGATTATTTTTCATTTAATTATATGACAATAAAACGCGTGATAATTTTTTTATATAAAACATGTTTTTTAAAAAAAAGTAAAAAAAAAAAAGAACATGATATGCATGTGAGGCTGAGATAATAAAAGTAGATCATTAATACAAAGGGTGAAATTGCATTGTTTTAGATTTGAGTTAAATAAAAGAAATAGGTCATCAATAAAAAAAAAAAAAGGGTGAAAGTGTATTTTTTTCTAAAATTGAGGGTTAGAAAAAGCATTAAACCAACAAAAAAAAACAAATAATAGCCTGGATGTTGTTGATTATCCTGTTAAACTTACAACCTGACTCATGAACTCAATTGAGTTCAATGATTTTTTTATCATTTTTTAAACAAAATATAAAATAGCAAAATTAAAAAAAAAAAACTAAAAGGAGCCTAGGCATATGGTCCTGATGTCTTAACTTATCCGAGAATTGAAAGAAAAACAACTTAGCCTATGCGTCTAGGCCTATCTTTATTTTTTTATTTTCTAAAAGGGGCGAACGACATATCATTTGTCTAATTTTCTAAAAGATAACAAAAAATGCGTCGTCTGTTTTACACATAATCCGACAACTAAAGTCATCAGAAAAACAGGGGCTCAAGTTGTTTTTGCTAAAAAAACACGTTTTCAACTCTTTTTTGATCCAAAACACTTAGAAAACACACTAAAGACCTTGATAAACATATTTATTGCCTAAACATTACCTAATTAATAGCTCAAAAATATGAAAATCAACTTAAACCTGAAAATATTCGTACTATCAGATATGTCTCACAGGACAACGAGAAGGGGAAATAACACCTAGGTGAAACTTTTCTCATGAAATGGAACTCATTGATGCTGGTATTGACCATTTTTATGGCCAGAATCATTGTCCACTGCGACTTTCTCTCTCTATATCGGAATCCAATGAGCATTTCTCTCTCCTCTCATAAAAAAGAACTGAAAAATAAGAAAAATAAATTTTGATACTAAAATTGAATTTTTGACAACTAAAAGGACTAGTTATCTAATAATTAAAAAATATAGGAGAAAAGAAACTTTTCAAATGAAATTTGAAGCCACCACCTAAATTACCTACCATTTTTACTTAGTCATCTGTCTTTCAATCCAACCCTTCATCCCTAAAAAATAAGCAATTAAGTGTTAATTTGGGCTCAAAAGGGTTTAATTGTGCAAAAAAATAAAAGTTTAAGGACCATTGAAAATTTAGAAAAAAAGAATATTTCAATCAACAAAATTTTGTGAAAAAGTGTATGGTTCAAATGTTATAGTAAATTCACCACACAACTTAGTTTTTTTAAAATTTAATGATACGCAAAGGCTAAATCAAAGCAAAAACAAAAGAGGAAAGCATATAAAAAACTGTATTGTATGGAAACGTGTTAATGGGAGAAACCTAAATTGGAACTCTAGTGTAGTAATTAAAGAGGTTTTTTTTTTATTTTTCTTAAAGAAAACTTTAAATTATAATTCTTAAAAAGGATTGAGGACAATTTAGCTTTTCCCTCTGAAATTTAATTGTTTTGATGTCTTTTTTCAACTTTAAATCAAGTATCAACATCCTCATTCATGTTATTCCAAGCAAAAAAAAAAAAATATTTTATAGTTCTTAAACTTTTGAATTAAATGTCTTTTAAACCTTACAAAATCAAATCTTTTACTTTAATTAAAAGTTTAAAATAATATCACATATATCATTTATTTTAAATATATAAGATATAAAACTAAAACTATGGTTTATATTAAAATCAAGGAAAAATATAAAATAATTTAAAATTAGTAAAACTTTATATTAAAAATATCATATAATTTCAAGACCATAGAACTAAGAAGTCTAATGTCAAGAGAAAAACAACTTTTAAACTTTTATACTATTACATAGATATAATTATTAATAATATATTTGATAAAATTAATTAACAGAACATTAAATGGTTGGGCGTAGCCATACTCATAAAACATTATTCATTGGAATAGTGTGTGTTTTTTTTTTATTTCACCTTTCAACAACTTAGCCTTCGTTTTTTTTTATTTATTTTTTAATTTTATCATTCAATATTAGATTGTTTTAAGAATTATGCCTTGTATTGTTTTTTTTCCTATTAGGTTATATTAACAAAACAGTAAAGGGTGTGGCTAAATACCAAAGACAACAATCCCGACATTCTCATTCTCAAGATTTAAGGTTTAGTCACACCCACAAAACACTATTTATTGGAAAAATATTTTTTTTGCTAGTATTTTAAAATTTTTTTTCAATTTCATCATTCAACAACTTAATCTTCTTATTTTTTATTTAGTTTTTTTTTTCAGTTTCATCTTTCAACAACTTAATCTTCTTCTTTTTTATTTAGTTTTTTTTTTAGTTTCATCCTTCAATATTAGGTTGTTTTGAAAATTGTACTTCATCTTTTTTCATTTTGTTGGGTTATATATTAGTTTCATGGATTTGTTATTCTCGATTTCAACCTTCAACATTAGATTTGTTAGAAGTGAGGCTTTGTAATTCTTTTTTATTTATTTTCTATAAATTTATCCTGATCTTATGACCTATATGTAGGCCAGCTGGAGTCTCTCTCTCTCTCTCTCTTTAATTTTTTTTTTAAAAAACATATGTATGTACAAGCAGTTGTGATTGTGGCTCACATCTTTCCTTGGTTTTACGTCCAAGAACGGCTTAAACGCTCTCTATGGGTCGGGGATAGGCTTCCCATCCAGTTTTCTTAAAAACTGGCAAACATGGTCTTTTTTAGTCAGATTTCCAAGACTATGTCGAGCATGTTCTTTATGGAATTGTGGCCATAAATTATGAATTGCACGATGCACATCTCCACTAGGGTGCATCTCAAGAATCAATAGAAGATTATCTAAAGACCCCTTACTCAGGCCATCCTTAATGAACTATATTTTATCTTCACTGTTTACAGATACCATTGCTAAAGAACGATATTTTGCATTACAAGTCCATCTAGCACATCTGTGACAGACTTTCAGTCGTTTTGCACGATGTTTTTTTGCAAAAGTGCTTTTACTTGTTCCAGGCATGTATGAAATGAAAGAATTGGAGGACTCACCTGATAATCGGACCTTTACTTCAATTAGCCAGCGAATATCTTCAAGAATTTCATGGTTCATTAACAATCTCAATCTTTCACACCTAGCACGGTAAATTTTTGTAATTGCATTCTGAGGCAGAGCGGGAAAATACTTTTTCAATTTTTCAAGAGTGGTTTCCAGTTTTTTAAAAAAGAGAAGTGGAAAAGAGATGCAAAGAAGGGAGAAAAAGCAAAGAATTGCACAAATATATACACAGATATCAGTTATTATGGGAAATTGAAATAATCGTATTAAGAGTCATAGAGTACCGTTATCCGCCATTTGACCGAGGTGAGAGAAACTAGCAAAACAAAGGTCACACCAAAAAGAAACACAAAAACAATGTGAGAAAAAATAAATCCATCTTTATATACAAGATCACCCAATTCAATAGAGTCATTTTCAATTGAAAAATTGTCAACGCAAACTTTCAAACGATGTCCATTTACCTTGAAAACATTACCATTCTTTGGATTCTCGATATCACAGGCCCCATATGGATACACATATTTCACAATAAAAGGACCGCTCCATCTTGATCTTAGTTTTCCAGGAAATAAATGGAGTCGAGAATTATAAAGCAAGACTTTTTAACCAACATTGAATGTTTTTCTCAATATTTTCTTGTCATGAAACTCTTTAATTCTTGCTTTATGAATTCTTGAATTTTCATATGCATCATTTATTATTTTCTCAAGCTCATTTATTTGTAATTTTCACAGCTGACTAGCATCATCAAGGTTTGAATTGAATGCTTTAATAGTCTAATAAGCTTTATGTTCAAGTTCCACAGGTAAGTGACAAGGTTTTTCATATACTAGTCCATAAGGTGACATACCTAATGATGTTTTATAAGCAGTTCAATAAGCCCAAAGTGCATCATTAAGTCTTAAAGACCAGTCTTTCCTATTAGGGTTCACTGTTTTCTCCAAGATCTGTTTGATCTCCCTATTAGCAAGTTCTACTTGTCCATTTGTCTGAGGGTGATAAGGGGTGGCAACTTTGTGTGTGATTCCATATTTCTTTATTAAAGACTCAAATGACTTGTTATAGAAATGAATTCAACCATCACTTATCATGGCTCGAGGAATTCCAAATCGACTTAAGATATTTTTTTTAAAAAACTTTATCACTGTTTTGTGATCATTGTTTCGACTTGGAATTGCCTATCCATTTTGAAACATAATCTACTACGACTAATATGTACAAGAAACCAAATGATGGAGGAAATGGACCCATGAAATCTATACCCCAACAGTCAAAGATTTCAATGACAAGAATAGGAATTAAAGGCATCATGTGACGTTTTGAAATAGATCCCAACTTTTGACAATTTTCACAAGTCTTGCAGAATGCATGCGTGTCCTTGAACATGGTGGGCCAGTAAAATCCACTTTGTAAGATTTTTGCAGTTGTCTTTCTTGATGAGAAATGACCCCTATATGCCTCAGAATGACAAAATTTAATGACACTACTTACCTCATTGTCAGGAATGCCTTCGAAATATTTGATCAGGACAATATTTGAATAAATAAGGGTCATCCCAATAAAAGTTCTTCACTTCGTTCAAGAACTTTCTTTTATCTTGGATGCTCCAATAAGCTAGCAAATGTCTTGAAACAAGAAAATTAACAATATTAGCAAACCAAGGCATTGTAGCAACAGAAAGTAAATATTCATCAGGAAAGTAATCATTGATTTGTGTGATGTCAGATGTGGAATCTATTGTCAATCTTGACAAATGATCCGCGACAACATTTTCGGTGCCTTTCTTGTCTTTAATTGTGATATCAAATTCTTGAAGTAACAAAATCCATCGTACCAATCTAGCCTTATAATCCTTCTTTGAAAGAAGATATTTAAAAGCTGCATGATCACTAAAAACAACAACAGGTGAGCCAACAAGATAAGATCTGAACTTGTCACATGTAAATACTACTGCAAGTAATTTCTTTTCAGTGGTAGTGTAATTCATTTGAGCACTATTTAAAGTTTTACTTGCATAGTAAATCACATAGGGTTTCTTTTCTTTTCTTTGTCCTAAGACAGCACCTACGACATAATCACTAGCATCACACATTATTTCAAAAGGTAATGACCAATCAGGAGGTTGAATGACATGAGCAAAAGTAAGCAAGGTTTTAAGTTTAACAAAGGCTTCTTCACATTGTTCAGTCCATTCAAAAACATTCTCCTTTGTTAGAAGGTTACACAATGACTTAGATATGACACTAAAATCTTTGATGAACCTTCTGTAAAAACCAGCATATCCTAAGAATGATCTAACATCTTTAACATATTTTGGTGTTGACAAGTTGGCAATTAACTCGATTTTAGATTTGTCAACCTCAATTCCTTTCGATGAAACAATGTGACCAAGTATAATGCCGTTTGTTACCATAAAATGACATTTTCCCCAATTCAGCACAAGATTCTTCTCTTCACACCTGCTCAAAACCTTTTCTAAGTTAGTCAAACAATCATCAAATGAATCGCCAAAAACAGAAAAATCATCCATAAAAATTTCAAGAAAACGTTCAACCATATCACTGAATATGCTAAGCATGCATATTTGAAACATGGCTGGTGCATTACATAATCCAAAAGGCATCCTTCTATATGCAAAAATTCCAAATGGACATGTGAAAGTAGTCTTCTCTTGATCTTCCAATGCAATTTCAATTTGGTTGTTACCTTAATAACCATCTAGGAAACAATAAAATTCATCACCTGCAACTCTTTCTAGGATTTGATCCATGAAAGGTAAAGGGAAATGATTTTTTCTAATCATTGAATTAAGTTTCCTATAGTCAATGCACATGCGCAACCAGTAATAGTCCTAGTAGGAATTAACTCAATTTTCTCATTTGTTATCACAGTGACTCCAGACTTCTTGGGTACAACTTGGGTAGGACTTACCCATTTGCTGTCAGAAATAGGATAAATGATTCCATTATCTAGAAGCTTGATGACTTCATTCCTCATTACTTCTTTCATATTAGTATTAAGCCTTCGTTGCATTTCTTTAGAGGGTTTAACATTTTCCTCCAAATAAATCTTGTGTGTGCAAATCAAAGGACTAATTCCTTTTATGTCAGCTATGGTCCATCCTAATGCATTTTTGTGCATTTTCATGGTTTGTAATAACTTAACTTCTTGATGTGCATTAAGTTTGGAAGAGATTATTACCGGAAAAGTTTTATTTTCTCCCAAAAATGAGTATTTGAGATTGAATGGTAACGGCTTCAAATCATGTTTTGGTGGTTGAACATTTAAAGGTATAGACTCAATTGATCGTGGTGGCAATTCTTCAATTTGTGGTCTCCAATTACTTGCCTTTGATTCTTCCTGAAAATAAACCATTTGCAAATTCTCAGATTCATTAAACTCAATTTTACTAGAAATAGTTTCAAATTGATCATGAACTAATTTTTCAATAAAGTCCACTTCCTGTAAATCATTATTATCTTCAGGTTGCTTGCAAATGTTAAAAACATTCATCTCCAATGTCATGTTTCCAAATGATAACTTCATCAGTCCATTCCTACAATTAATCAATGCATTAGAAGTTGCAAGAAACGAACGTCCTAAAATAATAGGAATTGAATTACATGCTTCAACAGGTTGTGTATCCAAGACAATAAAATCCACAGGATAAGTGAATTTATCAACTTGTACTAACACATCTTCAACTATTCCTCTAGGCATTTTTACAGATCTATCGGCAAGTAAAAGAGTTACAGAAGTTGGTTTTAACTCACCTAGATTGAGACTCTGAAAGACTAAATATGGAAGTAAATTCACACTAGCTCTAAGAACAAGTAAAGCTCTTTCAATTTTATGTTCTCCAATAAAGCAAGAAATTGTAGGACAACCAGAGTCTTTATATTTCAAAGCATTATTGTTCTGAAGAATGGCACTTACTTGTTCAGTTAAAAAGGCTTTCTTTTTCACATTCAATTTTCTCTTCACAGTACACATATCTTTTAAAAATTTAGCATAAGAAGGTACATATTTAATAGCATCTAACAAAGGTATATTGATCTTTACCTATTTGAAAGTTTCAAAGATTTCAGAGTTGTGATTGACTTTTCTTTGTTTGGTCATGACATGAGGAAATGGAAGTGCTGGCGGGGAATCAGTATTTTCTTTGCAATGTTTAGATTCAACCCCTTCCTTACCCTCGGAGATTAACTCATTATCTTTCTCACAAGGTTTAAGAGTGGGTTTTTCAATAACCTTACCACTACGAAGAGTGATGAATAATTTGACTTGATCCATGTGTTGGCTTCCGGAACTACTTGCATTTACATTGTATTGCCCCTTGGGATTTTGCTGTGGTTGAGATGAAAACTTACCTTTTTCTTAAAAACTGAGAGCAGATGTGAATTTTGCAAGAGCATCTTTTATATCTGCCATGGTTTGAGCATTTTGAGTGTTGATTGTCTCATGTTTTTCAATGAATGCATGCAATGTTTCCTCAAGATTTCTTCTAGGAGGTGGAGCATAAGGAGGTGCATATCCATGAGAATTTTGGAAATTATGGTGTGCTTGAAACAGTGGCTGTATGGGTTATCACTCTTCCAACTGAAATTTGGTGATCCTCAATATTTTTCAAGTTTGTGCATTATTGTTACCACTCTTCCAACTGAAATTTGGGTGATTTCTCCAACCAGGGTTGTATGTTTGTGAGTATGGGTTATGATTGGGCCTTTGGAAACTATTTAGAGTATGGGCTTGTTCATGGAGGCGTTCCTTGAAAGAAGGCAAAATTGGACAGTCATTGGTTGCATGTTCATTCGTTTCACAGATTTGTCACACAATGTCTTGAGCAGATTTTAATTGACCACTCTTTTTAAATTTAAGTGCCTCGACTTTTCTAGCTAAAGATGCAAATTTGACTGGGAGGTCATGATCTTTCCTAAAGTTGTACATACCTCCACTAGATGTATGAGGTTGAGTTTTACCTGGTGCCTCATAAGTGCCTGTAGTGTCCCAATTTTGAGCATTTTCAGCTAGCAAGTCTAGGTGCTCCATTGCTTCATCAGGGTCTTTATTTTTAAAAGTTCCATTGCACATCAATTTCACCATTTGTCTATCTTTAGGTGTTAACCCTTCATAAAAATATGAAACCAATTTTCATGTTTCAAAACCATGATGAGGGCAAGTATTAAACAAGTCTCGATACCTATCCCAACATTGGTAAAATCTTTCTCCTGGTTTTTAAGTGAAAGTGGTGATTTGTCTTTTGAAAGAGTTTGTTCTGTGAGATAGAAAAAACTTCTTTAAAAATTGTTGTTGCATTTTATCTCAAGCACGAATGGATCCTAACCTAAGATTTTGTAGCCATGTTTTAACTTTATCTTTTAATGAAAAAGAAAAAAGTTTTAATCTGATGGTGTTCATGCTACAATTTAAGTCATTATGGGTGTTACAAACTTCTTCAAATCCTCTCAAATGTAAGTATGGATTTTCTATATCTAAGCCATGAAAAGAAGGTAAAAGTTGAATAATGCCTGACTTAAATTTAAAATGAGATGCATCAAGAGGGAAAACTATACATGAGGGTGCACTTGTTCTTGTTGGATTCATGTGGTCTCTTAGTGTTATAACTCGATTATTCTCATTATAAAGCGATTGATTATCTTCTTCGGCCATATTTTCTGAAAGTGATGAGGATACCCTACAAAGTCTACCACTTAATGTACGTGACCAAACTCTCATGCACGTGTAAGAAGAGAATAAAAGGAAGAAGAAAACAAAAGAAAAAGAAACAAAACAAAAGAAACAAAAGTTAGTTACAAGAAAAGTGAAAAGTGAAAATAAAATACATATTATAATTTATACAAAAATTTACCTCCCCGGTAACGGCGCCAAAAACTTGACATGATCAAAGAGTTGATGTCTTATCCCAAGTGTAGGAGTGTCAAAGTAATAAATAACCCAGCAAGACCGGGGTCGAACCATAGGGAAGTGAACTATATAAATTATAAATAATAATAATAATAATAATAATAATAATAACAACAACAACAACAATAATGATGATGGTGATGATGAATTAAAGAGGACTTTGAGATGTAAGATAAATGTGAAGATTAAACAATGATAAAAACAAATGTCAAGGTTAGAAGATCCACTAATAGTATTAGAGATAAGTAAAGTATAAACTCTTTATAAATTATCAACATGATCATACTAATTATCTTATTTACGTAACCGCATACTTATAAATTTTATCAGGTATTCATGATGCTAACTTATGTTGACAACAAATCAAGTTCCTCTCATAACAACGATGTCGGCCTAAGACTTTGAAGGATCAAGTATTTGATGTACCAAGTGTTATACAACACAAATCTAGATTAACCATTTAACAAGCAAGGTATTAAGAGTTAATAAGATAAAAATAATAAGACATGTTAATAGCAAACTTTCTTGGATATAAACATTAAAGTCCATATTGAGTTTATATTATACATATTCTAACACCATTAGTGAAACCTTTTCACCTTGACATAATTTACTTAGCTGGACATTATGAAGAAGAAAAACATAAATAAACAATATAAGAACATAAACATGATATAAATTAACTAAGTATAGTAAAGGAAATGAAAAGCATGAACAAGAGAATAATGAAAGCAAAACTTAAGCATTACAAAAATATAAAGAGAGAGAGCAAGAACATGATCTTGATTTGAAGAACCAAGATTCCTAAATGAATGGCAAATGCCTCCTTTTATAGGCTAAAATTCAGAACTATTCATTTGGTAATTGATTATTGATGTAGTGGCCAACTATTGATTTAGTGGTCTTGGTGGACAGCAACAATCAAGCATTTTGGCTGGATCAAATGACATTGATGCAATCCGAATTTGGTAAAGTGTTCCTCATGATAGTTGTTGGCAATCATCTTATCTTTCCACCCATAAAATTTCAGAGAATTTGGATCACTAGAGCTCGAGATATGGCTAAAATACTGAGTAGTGCTGCTGGTGGACGTGGTGGATAGCCCTCAAGCTCTTGTCTGGATGAAATGTCATTGTTACCATCAGACTTTAAGCAGGTATTCTCATAAAAGTTGTTGGAAATTGTCTTTTCCTTACACCCACCAAATTTCATGTCATTTTGCCTTCTAGAACTTCAGATATGGGTAACATTCTGAGTAGTGTTTGGGCTAGATTGCAGAACAAATTCTGACTTCTCTTTTGTGGCCAAACTTTGAATTTGAAAACGGCAGATTTGGGTCTTCCACTATTCATGAAAATTGTAGGCCTATTTCTTAGCTTTCTATCCATATAAATCAAACTGAAATCCAAGATCTACAGCTCCAGATATGACCCAATAACTAAACAGTATTCCAATTTGAATTGAATCAGTATCTCCTTTCTAAGCTTAGCCTTTTCTTTGTCCTTTCACTTTCAATAGTTAATCACATTAATCAATCCTTTGAGTTGTGAGATATGCCTGCATTTAAAATGAGCATTTACCATAAATTAAACCTATCTTATATTACCAGACTTGTTATTATAAAACATGCTCTAGTTAAGAAGTTATTGATACTTCAAGTGCAAAATGATGATATAAAACCTTGATAAAAATGTACTTTTAAGTACTAATCATCCATCCCTTAGAATTTAGTTTTTATATTAATTTTGGTCCTTATTTTTATAATTGTTATTTGCTTTTCCCTTATTATTTTTTAATTGAAATTTTTTATCTATCAAATTTGATCCTTATTATTTTGATTGTTACTTATTTTATTTGAAATAATTTATGAAATGTTAATTATTATTATTTTAATTTCTTCATCTTTTTTACTTTTGCTTTAGGTATATAAAAGCCTTTGCCCTATGACGTGAATGTTTTTTGGGAATTGAGTGGGGTTATTTTGGTAATTGTGTTTTTAAATACACAGTAAAACAACAAATGTAACCTTGAAATAAAATAATTCAATGCTTTCTGCATAAAGGCGTTTTTGTATTTTTATGTTTGGTCGAAAAGTGAAATTACTACATTACCCATGCTATTCCAATTTTTTACACTTGGATTCAGGGGCTTTGTAGTAATTTCCTCATGGTCTGTTTGTAATTGTTGATTGGTCTTAGGGGCATTTTTGGTTTTGTGTAATTAAAAAAAAACAAAAAAGTTTGTTGGCACGTGCAAAGCACCCACCATCGCGTCAGCCACTCTACCGACTTCGAGCGGCGTAAGTGGCTGACTCTGGTAGTTGTACTGGCGCTTCCGTTGCATCGTTAGATTCTTGGTGTCCTCTTTCTCCCTAGATGGCATGTGTATGGTGGATTGATGCAATTTGGCTGAAAATGAATTTTTTTTCTTTTTTTTCCTTCTCTTTCTTCCTGGATTTGTGTGCAGGCCATGCACAAAATTAAACTAGCCATTCAATTGATTTTTTTCTCGATTAAGTCCCTCTTCTCTTATTTGCAATTTTTTTTATTTACATTGGTTGTTTCTAATTGGGTTATATTTTTTATTTCATCTCTGGTTATTTGATTTTTGAGATTTGTTTTCATCTCTAGATATTCTCTGGCCCATGAGAATTAGGCCACCTGAAAAATCTCTATATTTTTCCACCTCCTTTCGAGTACACCTTCGAGCCTTGACCATCCAAGGTAGTGTGTTTTCAAACCCTACCTCCTTTTGAGTGCGCCTTCGAGCCCTCATCTCCTTTGAGTGCGCCTTTGAGCCCTCGATCATTAAAGGTAGTGTGTTTCCTAACCCTACCTCCTTTTAAGTGCGTCTTAGAGCCCTTATCTCCTTTTGAGTGCGCGTTCAAGCCCTTACCTCCTTCGAGTGTGCCTTCGAGCCCTCGATCATTAAAGGTAGTGTGTTTCCTAACCCTACCTCCTTTTGAGTGCGTCTTCGAGCCCTTATCTCCTTTTGAGTGCGCCTTCAAGCCCTCACCTCCTTCGAGTGCGCCTTCGAGCCCTCGATCATTAAAGGTAGTGTGTTTCCTAACCCTGCCTCATTTTGAGTGCACCTTTGAGCCCTCACCTCCTTCGAGTGCGCCTTCGAGCCCTCGACCATTAAAGGTAGTGCGTTTCCTAACCCTACCTCATTTTGAGTACGCCTTCAAGCCCTCATTTTCTTTTGAGTGCGCCTTCGAACCCTCACCTTCTTCAAGTGTACCTTCGAGCCCTCGACCATTAAAGGTAGTGCATTTCCTAACCCTACCTCATTTTGAGTGCGCCTTCGAGCCCTCACTTCCTTTGAGTGTGCCTTCGAGTCCTCGACCATTAAAGGTAATGCGTTTCCTAACCCTACCTCCTTTTGAGTGCGCCTTCGAGCTCTCATTTCCTTTCGAGTGCGCCTTGGAGCCCTTGACCATTCAAGGTAGTGTGTTTCCTAACCCTATCTCCTTATGAGTGCACCTTCGAGCCCTCACCTTCTTCGAGTGTGCCTTCGAGCCCTCATCTCCTTCGAGTGCACCTTCGAGCCCTCGACCATTAAAGGTAGTGTGTTTCCTAACCCTACCTCCTTTTGAGTACGCCTTCGAGCCATTAACACCTTTCGAGTGCACCTTCGAGTCCTCATCCCTAAGATCGTTTGTCAATCTACTGTTTTTAAAGTTTTCAGAACTCTTAGAAAAGCAAAAGTTCTTTTGTGTCTACTTTTCTTTATAAATTTACTATGCAAAGCGAAAACAAAATTTTCCAATGTCTTTGCATCATAAATATTATAAAGAGGACCTCTTTCGAGTGCGCCTTCGAGCTCTCATTTCCTTTTGAGTGCACCTTTGAGCCCTCACCTCCTTCGAGTGCACCTTCGAGCCCTTAGCCATTAAAGGTAGTGCGTTTCCTAACCCTACCTCCTTTTGAGTGCGCCTTCGAGCCCTCATTTCCCTTTAGGTGCGCCTTTGAGCCCTCACCTCCTTTGAGCCCTCATTTCCTTTCGAATGCGCCTTCGAGCCCTTGACCATTCAAGGTAGTGTGTTTCCTAACCCTACCTCCTTATGAGTGCGCCTTCGAGCCCTCGTTTTTTTTTAGTGTGCCTTCGAGCCCTCACCTCCTTCAAGTGCACCTTCAAGCCCTCGACCATTAAAGGTAGTGTGTTTCCTAACCCTACCTCCTTTTGAGTTCGCCTTCGAGCCCTTAACACCTTTCGAGTGCGCCTTCGAGTCCTCATCCCTAAGATCGTTTGTCAATCTACTGTTTTCAAAGTTTTCAGGACTCTTAGAAAAGCAAAAGTTCTTTTGTGTCTACTTTTCTTTATAAATTTACTATGCAAAGCGAAAACAAAATTTTCCAATGTCTTTGCATCATAAATATTATAAAGAGGACCTCCTTTGAGTGCGCCTTCGAGCTCTCATTTCCTTTTGAGTGCGCCTTCGAGCCCTTGGCCATTAAAGGTAGTGCGTTTCCTAACCCTACCTCCTTTTGAGTGCGCCTTCGAGCCCTTAACACCTTTCAAGTGCGCCTTCGAGCCCTCATCCTTAAGATCGTTTGTCAATCTACTGTTTTCAAAGTTTTCAAGACTCTCAGAAAAGCAAAAGTTCTTTTGTGTCTACTTTTCTTTATAAATTTACTACGCAAAGCCAAAACAAAATTTTTCAATGTCTTTGCATCGTAAATATTATAAAGAGAAGGCAACTATCATAACCCAATTTTTTACTCCTTCTATTTTATTAAAAAAAAAACAACAAAAAAATATGAAATGAAAAAAATGAGGAATAAATTGAAATTTGGGCTAAGACAACATAAATTGAAAGTTTAGGGACTTAAATGAACTTGGAATTGTTTAATTAATGAAATCAGGGACCCAATTGTTAAATTTCAAAAGTTCAGGGGCCAAAATAAGAATGTTCATTTCTGCCGAAACGGCACCGTTGCTAGAACAGTCATGCTCATCTTCTTCATCCCGATTCAAAGGGGAGTTGGAAAAGTTGCAGTGATTTCGGTCCGAATCGTGGACCACGTCCCTTGCCCACGATCCCTCTCGTGGATTGATTAAATAGTCCTGCAAATGGAGGACTGTAAAGGGGATTGGTTTGTTTTGCAAGCTCTCTAGCCCTATAAAAAGCCAGAGAAGAACAGGGAACAGGGGGACCGATAGAGAGTTGACCGAAAACACAAACCAGAGAAAATAAAAACCGGAGGAGAACCGGCAGGGTGAGGAAACAAACGTAAAAAGACGAACCAGAATAGCAGACTCTTATTCCCCTGTTTCTTCTCAAAGAAACAAAGGCGTTCGTGCCTCACGATCGTGAGGCACAAACACATGAACAGAGGTCGTCCTCTGGCTTTATAAAAGCTAGAGAAGGCCACAAAGGGGCGAGCACCAGAGAAAAAACGGAGAGTCAGAGAGGATGAACCGAAACAGAAAAGAAAAGGAGGAAAAGAAAAGGAGCAGAGAATAACACAAAGAAAAACAGAGAACACGAACGAAAACAGGGAAAGAGAAGACGAACTTGGGAAAACAGAGAAAAAACCAGAAGAGAGAAACAAAGGAAAAGAAAGAAGAGAGGAAACCGGAGAACAACACAAAGGGGACGTAAAAAAAAAACTAAGAGAAACCAGGAGGACGAAGATACAGAGTGAGAGAGAGAGCCAGACGCAGAGAGATAGAGAGAAAATAGGGAAACAAGAATAAAAAAGGAGAGACTAGAGAATACGAACAAAGGAAACAGAGCCGAAGAAAAGAACAACCAGAGAGAAAACAAACGAAAAGAGGAATAGAGAGAGCATCGTCCGATACACCATCATCTTCGGCTTCGTCCCCAGCTACACAGGTAAGCTTTCATTTTCCCTGTCTTTAGAAATGTAATTACCCTGTCACTGTGCAAAGCATGCGTGAATAATTCACGCATGCATGCACAGTGACTAGCCAGGTCACTGGTTAGAACCAGTGACCAGGCTGGGCCCAGCCTTTATTTTTATTTGTGGGTCCTTGTGAATTTATTTGTAGGTCCTTATATTTAGGTATTTTATTGTATAATTAATTTATGGATTTTTTTTAATGTGAAATGCAATTTTAGGTTTTTTTAAGAAAAAAATAAAAAACAATATGTGCATATATTAAAAATAAATTTATTTTATTGGTTTATTTACTAATTTCAGAGTCGGAATAAAAATAGTGATTTAAATTTATTTTATTTTAGCTACATAATATTTACCAATATTAGAGTTGGAAGTATCCGTAGTTGAATATTAATGGATGCCAGAGTCAGCAATTTAAGACAAAATCAGCAATACAACCTGCCACAGACATGATGTTTAAGAGGTGATAATATCTTTTCTTTTACATAATCAGTCTCGTATCATAGAATCTCTGTTGACCAGTTAAGGTTTCTAATGACCATAATACTAGGTGACGACTCCTTAAATAAGATATTTTCCCACCAAAAAACAAGATGCTAAAAATCTATTTTTTTTAATTATTTTTAAGGTCGTCACAATGTCGGGTGCTACAGTTACAATAGTGACGAAAATAGGGAAGATTGAATGGTAAATTGAAAGTATATTATAGGGTTGCAATTGATCGAAAAGGAAGTATAAGGTGCAGAGTATAACTTAAATCAAAAGCGAATCAGACCCTCTCCTCGTGGAATTCTTCTCCTATTAAAAATCCCCAAAGCAAGAAAGCAGCGTCTTTTGCAGTCGCCTCCCAAATCTTCCTAGCAACATCATCGCCTTGGAGTCTCCTCCCGAAATCATCAAGAAATAGGTCGGTCTACAGTAGCTCCTTGAAGGAAGGTATTTTATACACCACTCTGCTTATGTCTTGTAGATCTGTCAGTTTTTCTGTGGTTTGTTCATGTGCCTGACAGGATGAACAGATCTTATAAACAAAAATAGCATCTGGGTGGGTTTTGGTTTCTTAATACAATGATTTGATTTTTCTGCGGTGCGGTGTCTGGATTCGCTTCGCTGTTAGATATGTTTTTTCTCTTCTACTTTGATAATTGTATCTGTTTTGTTTGATAGGAAACTTGATTTGCTGAAATGGCTGATAACAATAACAATTCACTACCTGGGTCTTCGAAAGATAACCCTGATCATGATTCTGAGACAAACCCAGTTTCCAAGGAAAATAGTTCGCTCTCAACTATAGTCCGTAGGTTTAAGGACTCGGTTTCTTTAGGCAAGACACACAAGTTTTGGGAAAGTCAACCTGTTGGTCAATTCAAAGACATTGGTGACTCAAATCTGCCTGAAGGTCCCATCGAGCCTCCAACCCTGCTTTCTGAAGTTAAACAGGAACCTTACAATCTCCCTAGTCAGTATGAATGGACCACCTGTGACATGGAATCTGATGAGACTTGCGTTGAGGTTTACAATCTCTTGAAGAACAACTATGTTGAGGACGATGAGAACATGTTCAGGTTTAATTACTCGCAGGAGTTTCTTACATGGGCTTTGCGTCCCCCGGGCTATTATCGAAACTGGCACATTGGAGTTCGTGCCAAAACTTCGAAGAAGCTTGTTGCTTTTATAACAGGCGTTCCTGCAAGGATTCGGGTGCGTGATGAAGTTGTGAAAATGGCAGAGATTAATTTCTTATGTGTTCATAAGAAGCTTCGATCCAAGAGACTTGCTCCTGTTATGATTAAGGAGGTTACAAGGAGGGTTCATTTAGAGAATATTTGGCAGGCTGCTTACACTGCTGGAGTGGTTCTTCCAACACCAATAACAACCTGCCAGTATTGGCACAGGTCTTTGAACCCCAAGAAGCTTATTGATGTTGGCTTTTCAAGGCTTGGTGCAAGGATGACAATGAGCCGGACCATAAAACTTTACAAGTTACCAGATTCCCCTGCCACCCCTGGATTTAGAAATATGGAACTTCGTGATGTGCCTGCTGTCACGAGGTTGCTAAGAAATTACTTGAGCCAGTTTGTTGTTGCTCCGGATTTTGATGAAAATGATGTAGAGCACTGGCTTCTTCCAACCGAGAACGTGGTTGATAGCTACTTGGTTGAGAGCCCAGAGACTCATGAGATCACCGACTTCTGCAGCTTCTATACTCTTCCATCCTCTATTCTTGGCAACCAGAACCACTCGACATTGAAAGCTGCTTATTCATATTACAATGTTAGCATGAAGACTCCATTGCTTCAGTTAATGAATGATGCACTGATTGTTGCCAAGCAGAAGGATTTTGACGTTTTTAATGCATTGGATGTCATGCATAACGAGCCTTTCCTGAAAGAACTGAAATTTGGACCAGGTGATGGGCAACTACACTACTACCTTTACAATTACCGCATAAGGCATGCCTTGAGACCCTCGGAACTAGGGCTAGTACTCTTATAAATCGAAATGTCTGAAAGGTGGTTCTGTAGTTTCTTTGACTGACTGGGTATGTGGCTGCACTCTTTATTTTTTTTTGTTTTTTTCTCAGCATCAGGATCAATTATGCAATGTATTTGAGAAAACAGGTTTTGTGGTTTTATAGGCCTAAGCTGTCGAGGCAATTGCAATGTCATTCGCTATTTAAATTGTTCTCTGGACACAAATAATGCTGTGAGCTTGAATAACCCGTTTTATTCTGAGTTGTTGCTGCTAACTTGTTCTTACCTGCATGCCACGATTATAGCTTGCTTATTGGCTTGTGCCACCACTATTATTCATGCCAGCATCTTCAATTTAAAGCCTATTAAATTTGCTATTGCTATATTTGATCTTCTTCAACATCAACTGGTTTAGTTCTGTTGAGTTGCTTTCCAATTTTGTATCTCCCATCTCCCACCAGACAATGGTAGATCCAAGTCTGAAGATAGCTGGGGAGGAAATGTCGTTCAACATTAGAATCAATCAGTAGCTTCAATAACTGTGTTTAGAAACAGAGTTCTAAAATTATGATGGTCTGTCCATCCAAATTTCAGAGATTTTATTTAGTTATTCACCCAGCGACTCTTGTTAAAACCATCCAGACCAAAGAATAGTTAGCAGTGACGTGTAAACTGGGTGAAAAAGTGAAATTCCATTTTCATTTCATATTAATTAAATAAGCTTTTTAATGTAGCAATTAACAATGAAAAGTTGAGTTTTTTTTTTTATTATTTCGAACTTTTTTTTTATTATTATTTAATATTGAGTTTACTGGGTATAAAACTTTATAATTTGTTTTGATTTGCTTTCTATAAAGTTTTTCTGGTTTCATACCTAGGTTGAGAGTTTTGTAAGTTAACCGTGTTGATCTGTGTTATTTTTTTGTTCATTTTTATTTTTTTTTCAATTTTGTTCTTCAATATGTTGACTTGGAATTAGACTTTATTATCTTTTTCGAATCGCTTTTTATGTAGTTATTTTAGTTTTTTGACACAGGTTTGGTAGGTTAACCCGGGTTAACTTTAGTTATTTTTTGTTATTTTTTTTCAATTTAAACCTGCAAAATTAGATTGATTGGGAATTGAGATTTATATTATTTATTTATTTATTTTTTATATAGTTATTATGGTCTTATGACTCGGGTTGTAAATTAGGCCAATTGATTCATGTTTTTTTTGTTGATTTTTTTTTTAATTTCATCCTTCAATATTGAGTTAATAGTGAATTAGGCTTCATAATCTTTTTAGTTTGCATTTCATGAGGTTATCTTGACTTCATAACTCGGGCCACGAGTTTGGTCGGTTAACTCAGGTGGATTTCTATGTTCTTTTATATATATATATATATAATTTCACCCTTCAATATTAGGTTGATTGAAAATTAAGTTTCATAATTTGTTTCGATTTTTTTTATATGGGGTTATCCTAGTTTTATGATTTATGTTTGGCATATTAATCCAAGTTGACTCGACTTATTTTTTTAATCGAATTTGTTTTAAATTTTATCCTTCAATATTATGTTAATTGAGAATTGAGTTTAACATATTTTTTATTTATTTTTTATAAAATTATCATGGTCTTATGATATGAGTAATGAATTTGAAGTTGATTTAAGTAGATTTAATAATTGTTTTAATATTTTTAATTTTTTAAAATTAAATTATATTTTTATCAGTAGTTAAATTAATTTTGAAATCTAACCCACAGTTGACTTCTATGGATTTACCTGAAGGAAAAGTTTATGATTGACCGAAAAAAAGAAAGAAAGAAGAAAAACCGTTGTGGTTGGGTACTGCCAAGCAAACAATCTATCATGTTTCTTCTCCCCCCTCTACCCTCTCCTCTTCTCAATGTTTGTGTTGGCCCAGCAAAAAATAAAATGTGACTTTTCATTTTGTTTTTTTTTAATGTAAAATTTAGTTTTTATTTTTTTATTTGCCATTTTTTTATTTTGAGTTCTTTTTTAAAATTATTTTTTTTTAATTTTATCATTTAATATTGGATTGATTGAGAAGTTAGACTTCATGTTTTTTTTATAGGATAATGCAGGTCTCATAGTCCAGGTTACGAGTTTGAAAGTTAATCCAGGTTGACATAAGTTTTTTTTTAGATCTTTTTTTACTTCGATTCTTTTTTAATTTCATCCTTCAACATTTGATTTGTTGAAAATAGGGCATCATGTTTTTCTTTTCTTTCCTTTCTATAAGGTTATTTCGGTCTCATGAACTAGGTAGCGGGTCTGACGAGTTAACCCAAGTTAACTCAAATCTTCTTTTTCTCTTTTATTTTAAGATTAAATATTTATCGATTCCGTCATTCAATATTTGATTTGTATAATTGAAATTTATAATTTTTTCAACCATGCCTTCTATTAGGTTATCCTGTTCACATGATCCAGCTCGTAAAGTTTAGCGGACTTACTTGGCTGTGCTAATACTTTATTTTTTTTGGGTTTATTTTGTTAAGTTATTTTCCCCTTCGATTTTATCCTTTTACATTTGAATTGCTAAAAATCAAGCATCATTATATTTTTCAACCTGCTTTTAATGAAGTTATTTCAACCTCACAACCTGAGTCATGAATTTAACATACTAACTCGTGTTAGTTTAATTTATTTTTTTGTTATTTTAATTTTTTTTAATCTTATTCTTTAATATTTAGTTGTCTTATAATTAAATTTCTTGATATTTTTCCTCAGAGCAAATGTGTTTTTAATGCAAGTCATCATGATCACATCTTTTTAAATTCGATCCACTTGCTATCATTTTTTTTAATTAAATAAACCATCTTATTAGACATAATTAGATCTATTATTTGAGTCACATTTTTTTTTCTCTTTAAAACACAATAGCAATTAGCAATACCTAACATCGTTTTTTACATTAATTTTTTTTTAAACCCAGCCGGCAGCATGGTGTTGACCACCTATAAAGTCATTTTCTAAACAATGTCATTGATAAACAAATTATAGAACATCTAACTAGAGTTGAAAGGACATAATCAAAGCTCAGGCTTTATTCTCACGCAGACTGCATTTGCACATTCTAATAGATCTTGAGAAACATTGTCTAGGAAATCAAAAGAATTTTTGGTTCGAGAATTAAGCAAGAGAGATTCAAGCAGGGAGGGAAAAAAAAATTCCGTTCCGCTGCTAAATGGCATCTATGTCAAATCAAAGAACAAGAGCTCTAAGGACATCAAAATTAAATGTTTTCTTCTACAATATCTATCACGAGTATCTTATCTGAGAAATTACATTATAATAGCTACCGCAAAACCAGCCCAGTAATTTAGCTTAATCATGCCTGAAAAAAATTTGAGGGAAGAAACAGGCACTATTTACATGCATTCTAGTTGTTGGGTCATCTCCAGCCCATCATTTTAAAAGGTTTGAGCTCGTATCTCATCCCATGATCACAATCTCACCTCGTAAGCCTGCCAAATCAAGAATAAGGGCATGAATTAATAGATAGTGGAAAAGCAGTGACTGAAGAAGCAAGGATGAATTACATTTCTCAAGTATCTCGTTGGCCAACTGCAGTAGTGAATCTGCGTCTTCAGACATCTTTGAAACCCTCTCTGACTCCTTAACTGCTTCAGTGGCAACAAATGATTTGTTTTCTGCTTCTGCAACACTATATGCAGCGTCATTTGCTGCTCCTTCGACAGTATCACCGGTGTCGTGTACAGACTTGGGACGCACCTCTTTCTTAGGAGTTGGTGTTTTTGTCCCAAACGAAGAAACTTTCTTTATCTTGTAGCAATTTTGGACCTGTACTTAATTCGTTAAAACTTCAAACCATTCAGTATGTTCTCACAATGTCTATTCAATATAACTTTTGTGCAATTTATTCTCACAGGACAAACTAAAAAACACACACAAGAGATTGGGCTTTTCTGTTTCTTCTCTCAATGTCAGTCTTTAATTCAGTCATTGAAGGACAAAAGAAAAAAACAAAAGAGATAGGACGTTCTTTGCAGCCATCACTAGTGGCAAGTTTACTATCATCTAATTCCAAGGAAATTACAAATAACTAATGGACTTTTACAAACCCATAAATGAACCTTCATTCTCTCTGTTTTTATTTTTTTGGGACGTGGTAGTGATGGTCTTTGAGAAATACATTAACTTGCTGCAACATGCTCTTCAATTGCAATTCTCATCCAAGGAATAAGGCATGAACAAAGAGGTGAGGAGCGCAACAAAATGCAAATGAAAATTAAAAAAAGGGAACAATTTGATTCTACATTATAAATTTATGAGAAATTATTTAGTAGTGTGACAAGGTGCGCATCAATATTAGGGATATCACCATCAGTAAAGAAGTTCCACTGGAAAGATCGAGATCACTCACCTTTTCAAGTTTTTCCTGAGCTACCAGCCTCCTCAACCTTGAACTTAATTGCCTCCTAAAATTTTGTGGTAGCTCTTGTCTTTGCTGCATGAATTATCAAGGGGAAAAAAAAAAATACACCCGTCATATTTCTTAAAATTCATAGAGCTGGAAAAATCAACAATGACGAATAAGAAATAATAACGAGCAAATTATGGTTGATTTACATAATTTTATGTTTTCATAATCATTCACTAATTTCATCCGGATGACAACAAAATTTTTGTAGGGGTCTATTATGTGGTTTCTTTTCTTTCCTCTTCCCTTTTCAGGATGGCAACCACTGAGGCATGGACAGGGGTGTGGGATATGGATGAAGTGACTTGCTCATGGACAGGGGTGTGGGATATGGATGAAGTGACTTGCTCCTGATACTCTTTACAAATCAGAGGAATATCACCTTGGATTTGTCCTCTGCTCTCCATGCACACCATGTTAGGTGAGACAGATTTCAAGGCTATTGGTTTTCTCCTATTGCAGCTATAGGATTTAACATGCGACATGCTTGGCAAGTCCAATTCTAGCCCAAATCTCGAAAATATGAAGACAACAAATATAAACAGCGCATATATATTCAACATCATGTCCAACTACATAATTGCCAGAGATAACAAAATCACGAAGATCATTCTTCCATGTCGCAAATAAATACCTATCTCGATGGTAAATCTATGACTATCAAATACAAAAGGAAAACACATTTTAATGATATGAAATTCGTTGGGACCTCAATGTAGCTGATTATTGCGCTAGTATCTGCTCCATTTGGCTCATTAAAGGCTGAAATTGCTTCAAAAATCATGGCATTGTACCTGCCAAATTAAGTAAATCAATCAAATATCATTGCATTGCAGAGATCTCTCAAGCCGCATGCACGCCACCATTCTATGTTACTTTACACAAAGCAACTACAATACTTGTCTTACGATACATACGAACTATGGCACGATATTACCCTAATTGCCACCAACTTACAAGAATTCACAAAACAATCTTGTTCCTTTTTTTTTTTTTTTTTTGAAAGGGAATACAAAAGAACATACTTAGGAGCAGTTTTCGAATCCGCTGCGGCTTCCGAATAATCATCGATAGCAACATCGGCGGCGGCGGCAGCGGCAGCAGAAGCAGCAGAAGTTTGGGGGTTGGGCAGTGGAGTTGCAGCAGCAGCAGCATCAGGAATGGATTTCACTTTTGTCGTCCGAGACTTGTCCTTAACGCTTTGGCTACCGGCACTAACAGTCATATTCCTCCATTTATCCTATTAATAGAATAATATCATACAACAACAACAACAACAACAACAACAAGACGACGAAGAAGAAGAAGAAGAAACCTTGAGATCGATATTAGAGCGGGAGTAAAGGTAAGGATTGAACTCAGGGTCTCTCTGTATGTTTTTCCATTTTCCAGTACCGTGTTTGGCTACTCCTGCTCTCAACGCTTCTTCTTCCTCTGATGTCCACTTTTGCTTTGGATTCCCCATCTCTCTCTCTCTGTATCCCTCTCTTTTTCTCTCCTTTCCTTCAAAATTTCTGTTTTCTAGGGTTTCTTTATGCTTTCATCTGATAACTTCTTCTTCTTCTTCTTGTTCTTGACCTCAAGGTATCAGGCTAGGCTAGGCTAGGCAACGCAACCGTTGATTTGTCAGCCCTAATTTGCAATCGAGAACGAAAATCCTGATACGGTGTCGTCCTCTCCTTATTTGACCTATCTTAAAAAAGAGGAAAAATCTGAAACATATTTCCCAACTGTACGTTACATACAAGCACTTTTTTTATTCATATTTCCATCCAAATTGTAATTTTGTTTTTATAAGGAGCTTAATTTTGTCCCGTTAAGCGTTCTAACAGAAACTCTTAATTGAAAAATCAAAGAAGTTTAAGAGTGAAATTGTTATAAAAAATAGTTTGGAGGTAAGATTGATAATATTATTATAGTTTAGGGTATACTAGGTAGATGACTCGCGCGTTACTGCAGGTCAATTAATAAACAATATAAATGATTATTTCAATGACAGTTAGAAGTGTTAGACCCATTAGGTTTGTCAAACATGTCAGACCAGTGCCTGGCCCTGGCGACAACCCCAAACTCAGGTGCTCTAGGTCTAGCAAGGCAATAAAAAATCTTAAATATGCAACATGATAAGATTGATATAAAAATAATTTTGATATAAAATTATTAATGATATATATAATATTTATCCTAAAAAACCCAATATCTATATTGTGGAGCTGTAAAAAAATATGATGTCTCTAAACTTTCTTTACCTCATTAAAAAATTCACTTTTTTTTAGTTCAAAAGTAAAAGAAGAAAAGGCAAGGGTTTTACTTAGAATAGTTTTTGGTGGGGTTTCGAAAAAAATGAGTTGTTTAAGATAAACCTCAAAGAATGAGTATGATAAACATGTTAGACCCAAATAATATGAGTTTGAAAATCATGCCATTTGGGTCTAGTAACCATGTCAGACCCAGGTACTTACGTCTGACAACCATATTAAACAATAAAAACACCCCTACATACAACCTTGTTTTTATCAAAACCCAAGGATAATCTTATATTTAAATTGTTTCAATAATAATAAAAAAAGATGGTAAAACTCCTCAACACATGCATATTCTCTTTTTTTAGAGGCTTGGTTGTTTTTTTTTAAATAAAAAAAACCCTAACTTAAAGATTAAAATTTTATTCCCTGAAAGACAAATAGTATGTATACTACAACCAAAAAAATCTAAACAAATCATTTTATCCTCATTTATTTTTTTAATATCAAATATATTCCATAAAACAAAATAATCCTACCTCTAGCTGCATACCTAGTAAGTTTTCCTGACAAATACTACTTTAATTCACAATAATTTATATCTGAAAAAACAGTTAGATGAGCAATAACCTTAGGCCATGTTTGTTTCCCGGAATTCACTTTCCGGGAAACCACTTTCCAAACTTTCCTGTGTTTGTTTGCCATTAGGAAAGTTGGTCAACGAAAAACACTTTCCGGTCAACGGAAAACACTTTCCAGTCAACGGAAACACTTTTCGGTCAACGGAAAACACTTTCCGGTCAACGGAAACACTTTTCGAATTTGGTTTGGTTTTCAGGAAAGTGTTTTTCCTTTTGGCTGTGTTTGTTTTCCGGAAAGTGATTTCCGGGAAACCACTTTCCAAACTTTCCTGTGTTTGTTTGTCATTAGAAAAGTTGGTCAACGGAAAACACTTTCCAGTCAAAGGAAAATTTGGCTTGGTTTTCAGGAAAGTGTTTTCCTGGAAAATTTGGGCGGAAAACACTTTCCAGAAGTTGTGAAAAATTTAGAAATGTCATTATTTGCTGATTATATCAAATTTGATCCTCAAACTTTTGATTGCTATATATAATTTGTTTTGAATATTTATTTTTCAATTCCATCTCTTAAAATTTAATTTTTATATTAATTTTGGTCCTTATTTTTATAATTGCTATTTGCTTTTTCCTTATCATTTTTTATTGAAATTTTTTATCTATCAAATTTGGTCCTCATTCTTTTGATTGTTACTTATTTTATTTGAAATAATTTATGAAATGTTAATTATTATTATTTTAATTTCTTCACCTTTTATTTTTTTTTAATTTTTTAGATTTGATCTCTATTATTTTGATTATTATTTATTTTATTTAAGATAATTTATGAAATTATATTTTTTTTCAATTTCATTCTCATTCAACTTTTTAATTTGTAAGATTTGTTCCTCATTATTTTAATAAACTTGAGAAAAATAAAACATTAATAAGTTATTTTCCAGCTCATTTTCCATGACATAACCAAACACTGGAAAGTGTTTTCCAACTTATTTTCCATTACACTACCAAACATCGGAAAATACTTTTCCGGAATTCACTTTTCCGGAATTCACTTTCCCCGGAATTCACTTTTCCCGGAATTCACTTTTCAAAAGAAAACTACTTTCCAGCAAACAAACGGGGCTTATAGTTATTGTTAATTAATAATATATATATCAAGTAAACAAAGGGAAGAAAATGACGTCGTTTGGACCCGTTCGAGATAGGAGCGGCTATATTGAAATACTTCACCAATCTAATACGTCCACGTGGCGGTCTTGAGGATGAGAGTTCAAGAGATGACGAGCAAGGAAAAGACTAGAGAGCAGAGAAACCAAACCAGCCTACCCTTCCCTATCCTCAAAAAAAGAAAGAAAAGATCAGACCGTCGGTGACATTATTTCTTTTATTTGTGTTTTCAAGAACTCAACAAAGACTGTGAGATAAATAAATCAAATCAACAAGCATCTCCAAGAACGTCACTGACGTTGTTGTCCTCGATTATTTTCTTTTAACTACCCAAACAACGGCAATGGCGTGATTGTTCTTGCACATAAATAGCAGCAGAGAGCAAGAAAAAGATAGCGGACATTAAGAAATGGAATGCGTGGGAGCTCGGAATTTCGGAGCAATGGCGGCTGTGCTGCTGTCATGTCCATGTCCTGTGTGGAGGTCTAAAACAGGAGTAGCAACACAGCCACAGAGTAGTAGTAGCAGCAGCAGTGCAAAGCAGAGTGTTTTTAATAGTAATAAACGATACCGTTTATGTAAAGTGAGGTCAGGAGGAGGTAGTAATAGTAGTCGAGGGATGAATGATAGCTGTAGTAGTGTTGCTGTCAAAGAAGGTATGTTTGCTGATGAAGAGGATTATATTAAAGCCGGTGGTTCTGAGCTTGGTTTTGTACAAATGCAGCGAGAAAAGGCCATGAGTCAACAGTCTAAACTTGCCGACAAGGTGTTTTTTGATTAATTAATTAATTTTCCTTTTCTTTTCTTGTTAACATATTAACTTTGTTATTAATTATGCGGTTGCAGTTGCGGCCGATAGCAACAAGCGGAGAAGGTGGAGGAGAACTGGATTTGGTGGTGGTTGGTTGTGGTCCAGCAGGATTAGCTTTAGCTGCAGAATCAGCTAAGTTGGGGTTAAGTGTTGGACTTATTGGTCCTGATCTTCCTTTTACTAATAATTATGGTGTTTGGGAGGATGAATTTAAAGGTATTAATATTTAGTATTTTTTGCCCTTTATTACGAATGCCACGTGTGTTTCACTTAAATTACGTATGGAATATTAAGCTATTTTTTTGCCTTCCATTTTTTTTTTCCAACTTCGTTTGTAACTTGCCTAAGCTTGAGTGAATAATCTAAACTGGGTATTTTTCTTACCACTTGATGCAACTTTGCTGCAATTTGTAGGCTTGGAAATACTTCATTTCCTGTTTGGATTAACCTGTATAACTATAAATTGTTGTATTTTCAGATCTTGGACTTGATGGGTGTATTGAGCATGTTTGGCGGGATACCATTGTATATCTTAACGACAATGATCCCATTCTGATCGGTCGCTCCTATGGACGAGTTAGTCGATATTTGCTCCATGAAGAGTTGTTGAGGAGGTAAGACTAGCTACGAAGAGTGTGTGTTTTCAATAATTGCTTTTATCATAATTTTCATCTTAATCATGCCTTTGATATTGAATTGGAGTCCTTTAGAGGTGTATAATCTATATTAATTTCCTCTAGGTGTGTCGAGTCAGGTGTTTCATATCTGAGCTCAAAAGTGGAAAGGATTACCGAAGCAACTGATGGTCAAAGTCTTGTAGCTTGTGAACATGGCATTGTAGTTCCATGCAGGTAAATTTTGATGTCCTCAAATTTTTTTAGTCCTTGCTTAGTAAACGTGAATTTTATCTTATTTATTGCATTTAAACCCAAATTTGATTTTTGACATGTTATTAAAGGCTTGCTACTGTTGCATCTGGAGCTGCCTCGGGAAAACTCTTGCAGTATGAGGTGGGAGGTCCAAGGGTTTCTGTGCAAACAGCTTATGGTGTGGAAGTTGAGGTATGAGTGAGATATACCATTTTAGAAGTCATTTAAAGCTCAAAGATTATGTGTATAACTTTGTTTATCTATTAATAATAAGAGCTGGTTTATTAGCCCTGTTTATCTCCTGTAACTATCAATAATTATGTATTATATGAGCCGTGTTTTTCTATGTCATTTTCTTCCTTCCATATTTTGACATGAGATGGTAGCCTAATACCGGATTGTCCTCATGCCTACCTAAATTAGAACAAAAGGGAAAAGAAAGGATTGCGTGTGTAAACCCTTTTCTTTTCTGAAAACATATTGTTGATGGTAAGCAACTTTGAATTAAGAAGCCATTACAATGACTTTCAATTCTCCCTCTCTGGTTTGCACCCTAGGTTTATTCTCTTTGCTGTTACATTGATAATTTCAACCATAGGATCGATCTGAATTTTAAATATTGCTCTATAATTCTCTTCTAAGAAACCGGTGAAGGATTTTGTAAATTGTTCAGAGCTGCAATTCCTTTTGACAATATCACTTTGTTTCTCAATTGCAGGTGGAAAACAATCCATATGATCCTAGCCTAATGGTTTTCATGGATTACAGAGACTACATTAAACAAAAAGTTCAATGTTTAGAAGCTGAATATCCAACATTTCTTTATGCAATGCCCATGTCGTCAACAAGAGTTTTCTTTGAGGTTTGTTCAATATGATTTGTTTTGGATATTTTCAATTTTATTAATAACAATAATGTGCAAAGTTTAAAGAGATAGTAAACTGCAGGAAACTTGTTTGGCCTCAAAAGACGCGATGCCTTTCGACTTGTTAAAGAAAAAACTCTTGTCAAGGTTAGAGGCAATGGGAATCCGAGTCTTGAAAACCTATGAAGAGGTAATCTTCACAACCAAATCTATGATGCATTCTAGGAGTAGTTTCCTTATCTTTACTTCCAAGACATGTGTTTATTTGCATGCCATGTAAAACCAATTATGTTTTCAAAAACAAAAGGTGGTTGTCATTGTCATCTGATGTGCTTTTTGACAGTTATATTGTCCCGATATCAATCAGAGGTTATCTGGTTTGATTCCTCCAAATTTGGATTTTTGAGGTATAATAGTTCCGAGGGTGCTTATTGTGCATATTTAATTGTTGGTATTGCCATTACTAGATGGTACACGCTCTTGTCATGCATAATGCTGAAGCCCCATGAACAAAGTGCTATTAGTGTTTTGCACTAGAAAGCATTTTGTGTTCTCGGGGACATAGCTATTTCACAAAAATAGTTGAATTATATTGACAACATTATTGTCCCTTGGGTGCGTGAAGGGTAGTGAATAGTTTTTTGATATGTTAAGCAGGAATGGTCTTATATTCCAGTTGGTGGTTCCTTGCCAAATACTGAGCAAAAAAATCTTGCATTTGGTGCTGCTGCTAGCATGGTGCATCCAGCCACAGGTAAGAACAGTAGGGATAATCTCTGTTTTCTGAAGTAAATGAAACTTAAAGGCACCTATTCATTTCGTGCTTCATCAAACAGGCTATTCAGTGGTGAGATCATTGTCCGAGGCTCCAAATTATGCTTCTGTAATTGCAAATATATTGAATCAGGATCATTCTAAGGGAAAGCTTACTCTTGAAAGACGTTATGCAAATATATCAATGCAAGGTATGGAACAGTAGACACACAAACATTCCCGAACACCACTTCGTCCATTTTACATATCTTCCTTAAAGATGGTAATATCATAATTTCAGCAATCAAAATGGGACATCACAGATCACAGTAGTTACTCACATCTAATTCTTACTGAGTTTGCCAATCTTATTGCGTGAATAAAACAGCACTTCCAGCACAGTGCAATAAGTTTCTTCATTTGACAACTTTTCTTTGGGAGAATCCTCTATACCATGGATTTTAGCTTCCTGTTAGGACTCATTTTGGAACGAATTTTCTAGTCCAGTTTCTGAAAATATCAATAAAGACAAGTTAGCTGATGCTCCTTAACTTATGGTGGAAGATTAATTTATGCTGAATGCTTTTCTTTTTTCTCAGCTTGGAATACTCTTTGGCCACTAGAGAGAAAACGTCAAAGGGCATTCTTTCTCTTTGGACTAGCACTTATATTGCAGCTGGATATTGAAGGCATCAGAATATTTTTCCATACCTTCTTCCGCTTACCCAGTTGGTATGATTAGTATCCTTTTACGTCTACTCCCATCATTTGCCTATATATACTAATTATTAGTATTCTTTTAATATCCGCTTACCCCATTCGTAGTTAGAACTCAATTTCATATGAGCTTGATACAAGTCAATCTGGGATGAAATGTAATACTCGTTCTGGAAAATGAATACACAAAATAATACAGAGGATAGAACTACGCGTGCCCTGAGTTAGTAAAGAATCTAGGCAAAATAATGGTTCTGCATCATGTAATGGAAGTGAAGGCAGTGACTGGGAGGTAATGATTTCTGGTGTTTCTTGTTTTATAGCATAATCAACACGCAGTAGAGTTGTGGTTGTGAATGGCTTTGGTAATGATGGTGGTGGGACTACTAGCCATCTTAAAAGAAGTTGTGCCTGAGATGGAATCCAAATTATTTTAGTTTCAGGGAGAATGGCAGAACTTGTGATTGTGTTTTTTGGAGAATTTTGATGAGCAAATATTCTGTTAAGGAAGTTTTCCATAACAATGTGTAAATGAAAGAAAAGAGGTTGAGAATGAGGAGAAATAGAGAAGAAAGGATTTTCTACAATTACAGAAACTGTATACTCCATTACTTGACTAATGTATTTCACATGTCTTATCTGTACAATCTGTTTATCGCTAACCTTCTTGTAACTAAATCTCATCTACCTTCAGCTAACTAACTATACTACTGTTATTTCCCGCATGTTTATTCTTAATTCCCACATGCTCAATTATCAAGTAAATCATGTAAAACGTAATAACCAATGCTGCCGCTATTCTTTCTCTAACTGTCAAGCTTCTTTCTTCCATCTCATGACAATTACCCTTCCTTTTAAGATTCTTGTCCACAAAAATCTGTGTTAAAATCAGGGAACTGTTGGCTCAATTCTTCCAGGATTTCTCAGGTGGCATCTTCCTCAAACATATTAGACCACTGGATTAGCTCCATTACTACTGCCCTGTTATCTTTTTTCATGAGCTTCCTGTCTAGTATAGCCACAGGTTGAATCTTCACCCTTCCTTGATCATCCACTGCTGGCATAGTTGTTGCTATGACGGCATTTGTCCTCAGTTTCTTCTTGAGCAACGAGACATGTAAAACAGGATGTATTGCAGCCCCAACTGGCAACTATAACCTGTAGGCAACTGCTCCCAATTTCTGTAGAATTTTCCAAGGACCATAAAATCACGGGTTGAACTTGAAGTGCTTTCTCAATGCTATGCTTGATTGTTTATATAGTTGAAGCTTCAAATGGACATAACCCCCAACTGGAAATTCTCTCAATCCTGTGTTTGTCATAGTTGAAGCTTCAAATGGACATAATCCCCAACTGGAAATTCTCTCAATCCCGTGTTTGTCAATCATCTGTTTCATCCTATTCTTAGCCATATCCCATTGCTTTTGTAACCACTGATCAGTAGTAACTCTTCTTGCTATCATCTCATTCACTGTAGCTACAGAACTTGCTTCTTGAGTAGATAACTCTCTGCAAGGGGGTGGATACCCAAATAGAGCCTGAAAATGAGTCATTTTTATGGCTGAATGGAAACTAATGTTGTACTACCACAGCGCCAAAGACAACCACCGTAGCCATCTCTTAGAATATTGCGTTGTCATGCATCTTAAGTAAACTTCCAAGCACTGATTCACCCTCTCAATCCACCCATCTGACCGTGGATGGTAGGCAGAGCTCATGTATAACTTCACTCCTAGTTTCTTGAACAATTCTTTCCGGAACAAGCTAGTAAAGATCTTGTCCCTATCAGTCAGTATTGTAGCTGGTAGTCCATGGAGTTTATAGAGATGTCACATGAATAACTGAGCTACATCTTGGGCTGTAAAAGGATGAGACATGGCAATGAAATGTGTAAATTCAGTGAATCTAATTGTATCCTTTCCTTCTGACTTGGGAAGTCCTTCTAGTAATATCCTTCCATGCCCCACCTGGAGTTTCTAGAGGTTGTAAGAGTCCTGGATAGGCAACTCTCTCTAATTTGTCCTGTTTACACACATCACACTCATTGACAACCCTTTCTACCATTTTTTTCATGGAATGCCAATAAAACAAAGTCTTCAGCCATCTGTAAGAATTCTGTATGTCTGCATGACCACCAATATTTGAATCATGAGCTGTAGATATTAAACTTTTCCTCAAACTACCTCTTGATCCAATTACAGTCCTTCCCTTGAATCTGAGAATTCCTTCTGTAAACTGATATTGTGGCCAGCTATTCATATTAATCATCTTCTCAGTAATGACTCCTTGTAGGATAGAATCATTCTCATAAGATGCCTTTACTTCTTCATGCCAAGCTGGCACCATTACAGTGATTGCATCAACCCTGCCATTAAGCATATCAATCTGTTTATTTCCAACAGTTGCTCATTCTTCTTCAAATATTCTGGACAATGCATCAGTTGTCACATTTTCCTTTCCTTTTTTGTAATGAATTTGATATCTAAGCCCTATTAACATGGTTAACCCTTTCTTCTGTATTGGTGTATGGATCTTCTGTTCAAGTAGGAACTTCAGGCTCTCATGATCTGTTTTTATGATGAATTGATTATGCTCCAAGTAGTGCCTCCACCTTTCAACTGCCATCAAAATGGCCATATATTTTGCTTTGTAGATTAATAACCTCAGGTGTCTTAGACTCAAAGCCTTACTGAAGTAAGCTAGAGGTCTACCTTCTTGGCTCAACACTGCTTCCAATCCACTGGAACAAGCATCAGTTTCCAATACGAAGACCTTATCAAAATCAGGCAGTGCCACCACTGGTGCTGTGCTTAGAGCTACTTTAATTTTATCAAATGCATCTTGAGCCTTATTATTCCATACAAAACTGTTCTTTTTCAGTAAGTCAGTAAGTGGTTTGCTAATCATGCCAAACCCTTGAATAAACTTTCTGTAGTAACCTGCTAAGCTTAAGAACCCTCTTAATTCTTTGATAGCAGAAGGTACTGGCCAATCCTTAACAGCTTCAGTCTTTTTAGGATCAATGGTTACTTCTTTCTTTGAGATAATATGCCCAAGATACTCAACTTGCCTTTTACAGAAAGAACATTTTAATCTTTTTGGAAAAAGCTGGTTGTTCTTTAGTTGCTCCAATACTAATTTAAGATGACTAATATGTAACTCTAAGGTAGAGCTATATACTAGTATATCATAAAAAAATACCAATATAAACTTTCTCAAATTAGGTTCTAACACATTATTTATCAATGTCTGGAATGTAGTCGGAGCATTTGTTAATCCAAAAGGCATTACCTTGAATTCGTAGTGGCCATGGTGAGTTCTGAAGGCTGTTTTCTCCACATCTGCTTTAAACATTCTCACTTGATGGTATGCTGACCTTATATCCAACTTGGAGAAGAACCGTGATCCATGAAGTTCATTCAGCAGCTCATCAACTAATGAAATTGGGAGCTTATTTTGAACAGTTAAACTATTCAGATGTCCATAGTCTATGCAGAATCTCCATGTGTTGTATTTCTTCTTGACTAGAAGGACTGGGGAAGCAAATGAGCTACTGCTGTGTTGAATAATCCCATTCTTTAGCATATCTTTCACTAGCCTTTCAATTTCTTCCTTCTGAATTAAAAAACTTCTATATGGCCTAATGTTCACAGACTTTGCTCCTGGAAATAATGGAATCTTGTGGTCTAAGTTGCTGACAGGAGAAAGTTGTGTGGATTCTGCAAACACCATGTGAAACTCTTTCAACAATGCTTTTTCATAATCCACTGCTGCCTCTACAACTTCAATTGCAAAGAACTGTCCATCAAATCCACTTACAGCTTTCTTAAGACTTTTGTAAGCCTTGGTTGCCATGATCTCTTGTAGTCTTACTTCATTTACTACGCCTTTAAGTTCAATCATTCTTTCTTCTTTCTTGAATGAAAGTTTCAGTTTAACAAAATCAAACAATATGGGTGAATACACCCTTAACCAATCCACTCCTAACACCATGTCACATCTCCCCAACTCCAAGATTTGCAAACTTGCATGAACCACAAGAAGTTGTGCGCATCACATCTCATAATATTTTCATTCGCCACGGTGACTGCCAACACTGTTGTCCTTACCATTGCAACCTTGATTCTCAGCTTCACCTTTTCATCAATGAAGCTGTGCGTACTTTCACTGTCTATTAATATTATGAGCTCCTCCCCTTGACAACTTCCTTTTATTCTAATAGTGTTATCAACATAGTTTTCTGCCGTAGCATTCAGAGATAGCCCATTTTCTTCTATCCCATCTTCCTCCACAGTTTTCACTTCTCGTTGTTCTTCAGTCTAAAAAAACTCTTCACTTCCATCTTCCAATCTTTCCATCATACGCAGTCCTTTCACGGTACATTTATGTCCAGGGTTGAATTTTTCTCCACACTTAAACACAATCCAATCTTCCTTCTTTGCTCATAAAGATTGTCAGAGGATTGTTCTCAGCCATTTAACATTTCACCCTTTGATTGATACAAAGGTTTTGTTTGGAAACTACATGTTGGTCTTCCAAAGACATTGCTAGAGGTCTGGGCATCATTCTGTTCTTCTTGGCTGTCGCATAGTTAGACTCCTCTTGCTACTTGGCCTGTTCAAAGGCTTGCATGAGTGTTTTTGGCTTCAAGATTTTCAGCATTGGTCTAATGTCTTCTTTAAGCCCATTAATAAAGCTGGACACATAGTATGCTTCTGGCAAGGAAGGATTTCATGAACTCATTAACGATTTGAGCTCTCCAAATTTTTCCACATAATCCTCTAAACTCTTTTCCTGTTTCAGCTTGTTAAACTCTTCAACCACATTATTGCGATTCCCAAATCTTACACAAATCCCTTTAGAACCCAGTTGGCTAAGTCATTGCCCCATACCAAGAATCCCTCACACCAGATCTCTGCTCTCCCTTCCAGGTATGAAGAAGCAATTTCAATCCATTAGTGTACAGGTATGAAGTGCATTTTAAAGAATTTGTGACACTTCATGATCCAACCTCTTAGATTCTCTTCAAAAAAAGTAGGTAATTCTACTCTTGGAAAGATTGCATTATATCCTCCCCTGTTGCCTTCTAGAATTCCCATACTATCTCCTCGATTGCCATTTCTTTGAGGAGGAATGCTTCCTTCAATGTTAGTATTCTACCTTCTTCCTCCTTCATTATTATGAGTGGCCTTTAAGGAATTCAAGGCTGTCAACGATGTATCCTTCTGTACTTGTAGCTGCTCCATCTTCTTGCTTAATTCTGTTCCTTGCAATGTGACTTCAGCTCTGATTACTTGTATTTCTTCATCAGTATGCCTGCTATGCTCCTCCAAAGATCTCATCCTGTTACTATCTACCATGGTTGAGAATGACAGGATGTTCTTGCTTGGATCTTTGTAGCTCTGATACCAAGGAAGTTTTCCTTAACAATGTGTAAATGAAAGAAAAGAGGTTGAGGATGAGAAGAAATAGAGAAGAAATTACAGAAACTGTATACTTGATTACTTGACTCACACATCTTTCACATGTCTTATTTATACAATCTGTTTATTGCTAACCTTCTTGTAACTAAATCTCAATTAACTTCAACTAACTAACTGATACAACTGTTATTTCCCGCATGCTCGATTATCAAGTAAATCATGCAAAATGTAATAACCAATGCTGCTGCTATTCCTTCTCTAACTGTCAAGCTTCTTTCTTCGATCTCATGACATATTCAAAACCTAATTTTGGGCACTCAATTATGCTTAGCTGCACAATTCCTATGATGGCAGGTTGCTTGCAGAGCAGAGCTTAACCTATCATTTACATTTTGTCCTTTACGTCTCAATTATTCAAAATTAACCTCATGCTAATAATTTGTTCAATAACTTTCTTTGTAAAATTGGCTCAATTTAACAAAAATGACGTATTGGCTGAAAATTGAACCCATATACCAGATAAACTTTGTCATGTGAACTTAGTTGTACAGTTAAAAGACCCATAAAAGCGAAAAAGATTCTTTTGATATTGTATGGTTTCAGGTTGTATTGTGATTGGTCAAGATCTTAAAGGGTTTCTAACTGTTTTAGCAAAGAAATTAGGGTTTAGATTTTGGGATGAAATTGGTTGTGTCTCATTATTTAATAACAGTGTTATTGAACAAATTATTAACAGGAGCAATTTTGAATGAGCCTTAATAGTAGGTAAGCAGTTCTCAAATAGCATGATAGCCAGAGATGTTAGAGAAATTCATTGCTAAAGAAAATAGGGGAAGCATGGCTGTCAATTCTAATTGATTTTACACATAAATTAATAGGGGTGAGCTAAATCTGTAAATAGATGCTGGACTTGCTTGCATTGCACTTTTACTTTGGAATAACTGATAGATGTGTTGGTTTGCAGGATGTGGCAGGGATTTCTTAGCTCCTCTCTCTCCTCAGCTGATCTCATGTTATTTGCCCTCTATATGTTTGCTATTGCACGAAATGATTTGAGAATGTGCCTTGTCAGGCACCTGCTCTCCGATCCAACAGGAGCAACTATGATAAGAACTTATCTGACAGTGTAGACCTATCTTTTTTATGAGTTTTTCCCTTTGTTGAGTTCTGTTTTGCACTGCTGTTCAGGATACTCGAAGGCCACCCGTGTTGAAAAACTAGGTATATGTACATATATAAATTTTATGTGTATATTCATCCGTTTGCTTAAACATGATGGGAGACACTGTTGTTTTGATCCCATAACTTGTGTAGATGCTCATCATATCTATGGCATCTTTTTCTTGACGAACTTGATTTGCTATGGATTTAGTGCATATCCTGCATTAATTTTTCCTTCAGCATAGCATGCTTTCCTCAAATCTTTACCTTGATCGCTAGATCTTGTTGATAGTTCAGGGAGTGAAGGTTTGCTAATTTCAGTGTCTACATCATAAATTGTGATTTTACTCTTTCTTCTGCTAGGCTCTAGATTTTCTCCCACCTTGTGTGTTCTGCATCTACTAAAGCAAAATTAACGAGAATGACGTATCTATAGAAATACTTCTTCCCTTCTCATGAAAAGCAGAAGGAAAATATGGAACACTGAAGCGTCATCTGCAGGCTGCAGTTAATATAGCCACTAGCAATTTTATGCCTGATCCTTGTTTTAGACAAAATTTTAGGATCTTCTAAAGCGTGCAAAGAAATATTTGCTCATCGGGGGGCACCAGAGGGAAATTTTATGATGAAGGTCAATTGTTAGACTCTTTCAAATGAGTAATGATTGTTCAGAATTTCATAGCCATATCGTGTTCCTTAAAGCTGGAATCGCATTAGAAACACCAATGAAATAAACTCAGAATCAATTTCTTGGGGATTTTCCAAAAAAAATAATAATTTATTCTTGATTTGATATTTGAACATCTAAAGCTGAAATATTTATTGGGAGTTGATTTGTGATAAATCAGGATGAAGAAAGGGAGGGTGGGTGTTAGTAATCATTGAAAGAGACGGTCAACAAATTTTTAATCCAAGGAAAAGGTGGGGAACTTTCATAGACGTACTTTTCATTCTTTTATACTGTTTGAAAATAGCAACGCAAATATAGAAGAAGTCAGTCAACTTGAAGGTTTCCATAATGGCGGCCTTCTTGCATTATCTAATCGAGGGAAAATGAGTTGATGATCAGTCCATTTCCAATTCATTTGTGCTGGTTTGACTCTCATCTTTTCATTGCAAGAATTGAGCAATCCTCTCATGTCATCAATTCAGTGGGTGGCAAGGAAATAAACAGCTTTTCTAGGCGAACTTCAATCAACTTGTTCTTTCCTTCGCAGAAGAATTTCATCTATGGATATTGTGTCTCCTCTGATTGGCATGGTTCACAGCTTGTGCATTTCTGCTGCTGCAAGGTTGAGCTATGTTGTTAATGTGGATCAAAGGATTGACTCCCTCTCAACAGCACTAAATGAATTGAAGGACAAAAGGGATGACTTGAAGAGAAAGGTTGAGCGAGCTGAGGTGGAGGGATTAACCTGCACAAGCCAAGTCAAAGGGTGGCTACAAAGAGTTGAAGATATCGAAGCTGAATCTGTAAGATATTGTAGGGTTTGTGTGAAGCACTGCGTAGTCAATTAACTACAACCAGTATATATATATATATATATATATATATATATATATATATATATATATATATATATATATATATATATATATATATATATGTTGCAGAAAATCTGTAGTCAGTTACAGCAAGTAGAGTTTAACTCTACTACAATCTTATCAACCTACAACCTTATCCTAATCCTTATCTCTTAGGAATTTAAATTCAAATAGTATATACAGGGATACTTGCTTACATGCCCCCTCAAGATGGACGGGGATTGATGAGTCCAATCTTGTCTTTGAGCAGCCAGAACAGTGAGCGAGGTAAGGATTTTGTCAGCGCATCAGCTAATTGATCTTGTGAAGACACATGAGACACTCTTAGGGTACCCGATTGTACTCTCTGACGAATGAAGTGAAAATCAATAGCAACATGTTTCATCCTTGAGTGGAACACAGGATTTGAGCTCAGCTGGGTAGCACCAATGTTGTCACAATAGATTACTGGAGCATTATTTACTGGAAAATGTAGCTCTGACAGGAGAGAGCAAATCCAGCTGATTTCTGCTGCTGTGTCAGCTACCGCGCGATATTCTGCTTCAGTGGAAGAACGGGCGGTTGTGTGTTGCTTTTTGGACGACCAGGAGATGGGATTCCGACCAAGATAAATTATGTAGGCACTGGTGGAAGATAAGTCGTCCTTGTTCCCCCCCAGTCTGCATCAGAGAAGGCATGGACTGAAGGTGGTGAATGACGATGTAGTAGCAGACATTCTTGTACAGTGCCTTGCAGATAGCGTAAGACACGTTTCACCATTTGCCAATGAATGTCTGTTGGCTTATGCATGAATTCTGAAAGTTTGTTGACAGCGAAACAGATGTCTGGCCGAGTGAGAGATAGATACTGAAGACTTCCAAGTGTGGCACGATAGGTGGTCGGATCATCCATCGGAACACCCATGTGCAATGTCAAGGTGCAGCCAGGAGGCAGAGGTGTAGAAGTAGGTTTTGCAAGAGCCATATTGTTGCGTTGTAGGAGGTCCATAATATATCTTTTTTGAGAAAGGAGCAAACCACCTGTAGAATGAGTCTGAACCTCAATGCCTAAGAAATGAGTGAGGGAACCCAAGTCTTTTAACGAGAAGCGAGCTGCCAGACTATTGATGAACTGGTTAACATTATGAGCATGATTTCCTGTAACTATGATGTCGTCAACATACACCAACATATAAATAAGACATGAGCCGTGCTTGTAAATGAAGAGTGAAGTATCTGCGAGGGAGTTGGAAAAACCAGAGGCAGTCAGAAACCCCTTTAACTCTTCATACCATGCACGAGGCGCCTGCTTTAACCCATAGATAGCCTTTCGAAGTTTGCAGACAAAGTCAGCTTTGTCCGGATCAGAAAAACCTGGAGGTTGGGCCATGTAAACATCTTCAATAAGGGTGCCTTGAAAGAAGGCGTTGTTGATGTCTAGTTGGCGAAGCTGCCAACCATTGCTGACAGCAATGCTTAGAACAAGGCGAATTGTTGTTGGTTTTACCACAGGGCTAAAAGTCTCGTGGTAGTCAAGGCCAGGACGTTGATTAAATCTTTTCGCCACGAGTCTGACTTTGTAGCGAGCCACGGTTCCATCAGTGTGTCTTTTGAGCCTGAAAATCCATTTACAGCCAACCACATTAGAAGCACAAGCAGGAGGGACTAAAGTCCAAGTTCCATTACTTATCAAAGCACTATATTCCTCAACCATGACAGAGCACCACCTGGGGTCACGAGTGGCTTGGGCAAGGGTGGTTGGTTCTGTGATGTCACAGGTGAGTTGGGTGGTGAATGTGAGTTTTTGGATTGGTTTACGAATGTTGTTTTTGGATCGGGTAGTCATAGAATGACTGGATAGAGTATTAGTTTGTGAGGAGATAGGCAGTGTTTGGGTGGAAGTTTGGGGTTGAGGAATGGCAGTGGACACGGTAGGCAGGGAAGATGTTGTTGATTGGGTTGCAGGTATTGGTGTTGGTGGAATGATAATTGGCGGAGGAAATGTGGCATTGATAGTGCAGATATCAGGCGCAGCCGATGAAGAGTGTGTAGAAGGCGCATGAGGTGTTGTTTGAACTGAGATTGTCGGTGGAATCCATATGTCTATGGCAGTGGATTTCAATGTAGTGTCTGTAGTACTGAAAGAATTATAAGGAAAAATATGCTCATGAAATGTTACATGCCTAGACACCATAATTTTTGAGGAGGTGGGTTCATAGCACAAATATGCACTTTGCGACAAGGAATAACCGAGGAAAATGCATGGTTTGGACCGGGGTTCTAACTTATGTGCATTGTAAGGACGAAGCCAAGGATAACATAAGCAACCAAAAACTCTAAGTTTTTCATAATGTGGTGAGTGTTGAAAAATAACATCATAAGGTGAATGAGTATTCAACGTTGGAGTGGGCATGCGATTAATTAGATAAACTGCGGTGGCAAAGGCATATGACCAAAAAGAAAGTGGTAATGATGCATGAGTTAAAAGTGTGAGACCGGTTTCCACAATATGTCTATGACGACGCTCAGCAAAACCATTATGTTCAGGAGTGTGTGGGGGTGTTGTTAAATGAGAGATGCCATGTGTAGCAAAGAATTCTTTCAACGCAATGTATTCACCCCCATTGTCAGAGTATATAGTCATAATTTTTGTCTTGAAATAATTTTCCACAAGAGCTTTGAAACGGATGAATGTCGTTTTGACCTCAGATTTTTTTCATAGTGGATAAAACCATATGTATTTAGTGAAGTGATCCACAAAAATAACATAATATTTAAATGCATCGAGAGAATAGAGAGGAGAGGTCCATACATCAGAAAATATTAATTCAAGAGGATTATGAGACACTAAGCTGGAGATAGAAAACGGTAATTTGTGACTTTTATTACATTGACATGCATTGCAAACAAAATCTTTAGAAATTGAATGTGAATTTAAATGATGCTTTGACAAAATGGTATTTAAAACAGAAAATGCAGGATGGCCTAATCTAAAATGCCAATTGATTGGAGCGAGTTTGACACTTGGAAAAGCATGAGGAGCGAAAACACACGATCATTCGTACACACCTTCATTGGTTTTGCCCTTTGCGCGAATTTCCCCCGTCAATAGATCCTTCACAAGAAAACACCATGGTAAGAACTCAATTGAGACATTATTATCAACACAGAATTGATATATGGAAATTAAATTGCGTTTAATGTCAGGAACACAAAGGATATTATTTAAATGAAATGAGTGAGTGGAGGAGGAAAGTTGATTGGACCCCAGGTGCGTAATTTTTAAACCTTTACCATCCCCTATCAAAACATCATCAGTGCCCGTATATGGTAGATGGTGAGCAAGGTTTTGAAGATCAGATGTGATGTGGTGGGATGCCCCACTGTCCATCATCCACGGAGAGGAAACTGGAGGGGTGCAGGTTGCCATGTTGGCTTGTGGTGGCCACGAAGTGGTGGTTGGATTTGGATTGTTGAGAGGAACAAGTCGGAAGGAAGGACACTTTTTTGCTGTATGACCTTGAATGCCACAGATTTCGCAATAACCAAGGTATGGCCTTGGTGTCGGCCGACTACTATTATGTGTGGGTGGAGCAGAATGAAACTGATTTGGACCTGTGTGGCGTGAGTGCTAGTTGTTATGTGAACGCCAGTTTCCACCATAACTTGAGTGATTAGGCAGACTACGATTGACATTGGGAAAGGGAGAGCGCTGGTTGCGACTGGCTTGTAAAGCTGTTGGTGGGAAAAAGTTAATAGCTTTGGGAGCTGCATGCAGAGAGGCTTCAAACATCAAGAGCTTTTCATGAAGCTCATCAAAGCTTATGGCATTCTCCCTGGCTTGCACAGCCCTTACCAGTTCTCGGTATTCATCACCAAGTTCATCAAGAATTTTATCTGTCAGGTCTTCATTGTCAATTGGCGCACCTAATACTGCAAGTTCATTAGCTTTGGCTTTGACAGATTGTAGAAAATCTGTTATACTGAGACTGCCTTTGGTTAGCAATCTAAATTGCGATTTCACTTGTTTGATTCGTCCTCTGGATGGAGTAGCATATGTGGCAGCAAGAATGCTCCATGCTTCACGAGAAGATTTTGCTCTAGCAATAAATGGGATGATTGTAGGTGTAATGGATCCAATGATAGCATTGAGGATAAGCTGGTCTTGACGTATCCATGTGATATATGCTGGATTCAATTGTTCAACATGTAAATCATAGCCAACAAAAAGTGTTTGAAACTGTAGTTTCCATGACAGGTAATTGGAACTGTTTAGTTTGAGAGGAGCTTGTGCTGTGACATTGATAGTCACCAGATTTGTGGTTAAGGAATCACTCATTGTGATTGAAAGCAATGACAGAAAAAGAAGAAAAAAAAAATTAATGAGATTGCTATGATACCATGTAAGATATTGTAGGGTTTGTGTGAAGCACTGCGTAGTCAATTAACTACAAGCAGTGTATATATATATATATATATATATATGTTGCAGAGAATCTGCAGTCAGTTACAGCAAGTAGAGTTTAACTCTACTACAATCTTATCAACCTACAACCTTATCCTAATCCTTATCTCTTAGGAATTTAAATTCAAATAGTATATACAGGGATACTTGCTTACGTAATCAAGCTCCATCATTGAAGATCTTGAACAGAGAAGACGATGCTGTGTGGGCTGCAATGCTTGCTGTTCAACATACAAGCTCAGCAAGAAAGCTTCGAAGCTGCTAAACAGAGCTAATGAACTGATTGGAAAAGGAGCTTTTAATGTCGTCGCCGATGACCCAATTCCTGATGCTGTTGAGGAGATGCCGAGTAGGCCAGCTGTCGGACTCGATATGATGTTAGAAAGAGCTCGACAATTTCTGGCAGAGGATGGAGTTGGAACAGTTGGAATTTATGGAATGGGGGGAGTCGGGAAGACAACTCTCTTGAAGACTATTAACAACGAATTTCTCACCAAACGCCACCATTTTGATGTAGTAATATGGGTTGGGGTCTCAAAAGAATTTGTTGCCGATAAAATCCAAAGGGCTGTTGGGGCCAGGTTAGGTTTGCCGTGGGAAGAATTGGAAAGCCACGAGCAACGAGCACTGAAAATACATAAACTTATGAAAAGGAAAAAGTTCCTCCTTTTGTTAGATGATGTCTGGGAGGGAATTGATCTTCCGAAGTTGGGAATCCCTGTTCCAGAGAAAACAAGCAAAGTGATATTCACAACACGTTCATTGGATGTGTGTACTGGCATGTATGCTGATCAGAAGCTGAGAGTGGAATTCTTGGGTGAAGAAGACTCGTGGAAACTCTTCTGCGAGAATGTTGGGGAAAAGGAGATTTTTGATTCAGAAACTATTCGGGCGTATGCTGAGACCATTGTGAGAAAATGCGGAGGCTTGCCGCTTGCCTTGATCACAATTGGAAAAGCCATGGCCAATAAAGAGACTGAAGAGGAATGGAAGTATGCAATTGAGGTATTGAACAGATCTCCTTCTGAACTTCGAGGCATGGAGATGTATTTTCTCTTCTAAAGTTCAGCTATGACAATCTGGAGACTGATGCGCTGAGGTCATGCTTCTTATACTGTTCCCTGTTCCCTGAAGACTACTCTATCGAGAAAGAGCAGCTTATAGAGTACTGGATTGGGGAAGGATTTCTAGGCAGTTTCCATGCTAGTTATGTGTATAATCAGGGACATGCTCTAATTGGTTCTCTTAAAGTTGCATGCCTGCTTGAAACCGGCGAAGAGAAAACTCAAGTGAAGATGCATGATGTAGTCAGGAGTTTTGACTTATGGATAGCTTCAAAATGTGGATCGAACAATCAGTTTCTGGTGAAGGCCAGTACAGGGCTGACCGAAGCACCCAGAGCTGATCATTGGAAACATTCACTGCGAATTTCATTGTTTGATAATGGAATAACGACACTAGCAGAGATTCCCGAGTGCCCCAGATTGTCAACCTTGTTGCTCCAATGGAACAGTGGTTTGAACAGGATTCCAATTACCTTTTTCCACTTTATGCCTGCTTTAAGAGTCCTGGATTTGTCGTTTACCAGTCTTAGAGAGATTCCAGTATCCATCAATGAGTTAGTTGAGTTGCGGCATCTTGATTTGTCAGGGACAAAGATAACTTCATTGCCTAAAGAGCTTGGAGATTTGGCCAAGTTGCAGCATTTGGATCTGCAGCGAACACATTCTCTTAGAATAATTCCACAAGAAGCTATATCAGGACTTCTGCAATTGCGAATTTTGAATGTATATTACAGCTATGGAGTTTGGGAACAGCAGGATAATGAAGTTGGATTTGCAGACTTGCAATCCTTGAAGTATCTTACCACACTTGGTATCACTATTAATGAATTGAATACCCTGAAGAGGCTCTATAGTTTCAGCGGCTTACTAAAAGTAATACAGTATCTTTACATTAAACAATGTGATGGCTTATTTTACTTGCAACTGTCATTGAATTCCAGTTTTGGCGAAAGGTTGAGAAGGCTTAGCATCAATAACTGTTATGACCTGCAGTACTTGCAAGTTGATGAAGAGGCTGGTAAAAAATGGTTGCCCAGCCTGGAGGTTGTGGCGTTACATGGCCTTCCCAACTTGGAAACAGTGTGGAAGAATCCGGTGACTCGGGAATGTCTGCAGAATCTTCAATCTATAAATATCTGGCACTGCCGCAAGTTGAGGAATGTTTCCTGGGTTTTACAACTTCCAAAGCTAGAGGTGATTTACTTAATGTACTGCGAAGAAATGGAAGAAGTTGTCAGCAGGAGTGGGATACCAAGGGAAGATTCGAAGGCATTTCGAAGCCTTCGAACTCTGTCTATCCGCAACCTGCCAAAACTAAGGAGTATTACTCCATGGGAACTGGCTTTCCCTTCCTTGGAGAGCATTGCAGTAATTGATTGCCCTAACCTGAAACAGCTATCGATCAAAACTCACAACACCTCAACTTTACCAACTGTATATGGAAACAAGGAATGGTGGGATGAGCTTGAATGGAAGGAAGCAAGCAGCGAAACTGCTTTCGTTCCACACTTCATGCCAATTTGATCCTTCCGGCTGTCATTTTAGGTATGTTCTACGTCAAGCGAAAAAAACTAGTATCATGTCCAATTTATGTAGAATACGGAGTTGAGTTAGTATAAATACATGAATCTCAGGTATAAAAAGAACTTACGATTATTTGAGAATTTACTTTTTTGTTTTAAGATAAATTATTTTAGTGTTATTTTGATTATTAGAATTAAAGGAATATTTTACAAGAATGATTTTATAAATTTTACCAAGTTAATTCAGAAAATCAAATCTGAAAAAAAAAACAATTATATTTATTTTCATCATATTTCTTAATATAGATTATGCCTCAATTTATAAATATAAAAGATGTTTTGTCAAGCTCCTCAATGTATAGATGATCATAATCAAATAGGTTGTTTCGATCCTCTTGTACAGTTTTCAACAAGAACTATACTTTAAAAGACTTGTTTTATAAACAAAAACGTTTCGGTTAATTTTATGCGTTTCATAACTACAAATTTTATTTATTTATTTATGTAATATAAAAGGACTCCTCCTCCTATTACAGACAAATTTAACCAATAAATAATAAAAATGAAAAGAAAAAAGATGGCTGCTAGAATCCTCGGTAATCAGTATTACAAGGTCAGTGTGGCACATGCCTGAGGTCAGTGTGTATAGGTACTAAATTAAGAGTGGCCCTTATGAATTTTAAAAATCTAAAATAACAATCCCTTTTCATTAAATAGGATGATGACTAGGTTTTTTATTTGTTTTGTCGAGGGTCAGATTTTTTTTAAAAGATAAATATATAAATTTTTACAATATGTTTTTTTACATATAAAAACCAATAAGTAAATTAAAAAGTTTATACATATATTTAATTAAATAAATGAAAAATCATCTAATAAATAAATAAAAATTATTAAAAATAACTAAAGATGAAACTTGAAAAGTCGAGAGATAGATGTAAATTAAGATATTTGATCTATAAATATGAGCCATTAATCTAGTTTTGTTTAATGACTTTATTTATTAAAATTATTTTTTCACTTAATCAAATGATAATAGAAATAGACACACACATAAAATTGACCGAATAAAAATAATATTATGCAAGGTTATACGTATTGTAAATATTATCCAAGAATAAATATTTTATATTTTTAAAAATAAAGTTTATTTATATATAACAAAATTATACATGAATTAGAATAATTTCTTTGAAACATTAAATATATACAAAATAATTAAAAAAACCTCTATTTAAAAAAACAATCTAAAAAATCAGAGATAAGGTATATACACGTGGGCCTAGGCCAATATATATTTTTATTTAGTATTGGAGCAGATGATATGCTATTTGTCTTAATTTGTTTTTGAAAAATAATAAAAGTAAGCGACGTGATGCCTGTTTTTGCTGATGGTTTTTTGACATAAAAACTCATTTTCAATCTAGTTTTTACCCAAACAACTATAAAACATTTTAAAAACTTTGATAAGCACGTTATGAGATCAAACAACCCAAAGATTCGTCCAAAAACTCAAAATTAACCCGAAATCAAAAACTTTTCGAGCTCATATCTGCCATCTCAGGCAAATTTAAGGGCTAAGAACACCATCTAAGATAAACTTTTCTCATCGAATGAAATCAATTGAAATCAAAATCAACTTTTTTTTGTAACACCCCAATATTTCAAATACATTTATCCTTATTTTCAATAATTAAGTACGTAAAAATCTTGTTAATTTTTTTAACTTGTTCCCATGCTTCGTAACCATTTATATTATTTCAAGGTTCATTTCATTTAATTTAATATATTCAAACTTTAATAAAATTCTGGTAGAGTCTCTTCTGTCTGAATCACTATGCAGTTCTTCTTTTCTTAAGATACATGCATAGCAATTAATATAATTCTCATCTCTCCCAACACAATAATCATTCTTAAAGGTTGGGCCTTAGACCACTGTCAACCTATCACTACTTTAAACATATCACATACATGTTTTAGTCCATAATTATACTCAACAATCACGTATCCTTATACTTTTACACAATTCATCGATCACCACACATGTATCCCTAGGCTTACCCCCAATCCATTATCATTCATTGTCTACATCACCAAATTATACCCCATTTATATACAATATTGCTTACATAGGACTATTATATTATAGTAACATATACATACAAAGAAAAATACAACTCAACTAATATTTGACATCTTACTAAATAAAATTCCAAAAAATTTAATTACACATAAAGATAACTGAATTTTATATAATATAACTATGAAGACCTAACTACTTTACTACTATTACATCAGCAGATGAGAGACAGACCTAAAATATACATGTAAACTCCCGACTACAAATAAGATAATAAATGAATTTAAACCAGAAATAAAATGGGTTAAATTAATATTTAAAAAAATTAAAATTTTTTATTTATGTTAAGAGTGAAAAAGACTTAAACAAGAGAGAAAAGTGATGGAATCTAAGGCAAATTGAAGAACCCAATCACGACAACAAGAGTGTCTAGGAGGGATTCGAATTTTTTTGAATGAAACATAAAAATGGCTTTGGATGGATGACATTATATATATATATATATATATATATATATATATATATATATATATATAGAGAGAGAGAGAGAGAGAGAGAGAGAGAGAGAGAGAACTGCTTGATTGAATAATGTAAAAATGAATGGAATACGTAATTTATGGATGAAAAACAGGACAATTTTATCACTCATCTTTTAAAAGAATTTGGGGTATAAAAACGATGAAATTTAAAATTTATTTCTTCATGGAAGTTATATCCATGGATGTTAAATTTTCAATGGAACTAACCTTGCATAAATTGGAGTTATAAAACTCTGGATATGGGCAAAACTCTGAGAGTTACCAAGTTGAAAAACTATGCTAGACAGTTTTGCCTAATTGTGATATCGAGTAATTTGGTGCATTAAAGATTAAATTAAGTCTCTTTTCCTTCAATATAAATGTAGTCTGGCTATCGAAGAATAAAAGTCACAACTGAAACTATATTTTTATGATTATAATTACAATTTAAATGAGAAACGATATTCTTTAATGAATAGTCTAAATTCACTGAAAATTTGTAAATTTCTACCTTGTTAGAAAAGTTGTTTTTATATGAGACTTGATCTGGTAATGATTATAAGAAAGAAATTTGAATGTGCATATGTGTGCGAGTGAGTTATAAAAACTTACTCTTGTTGAGAAAACAAAGGAAAATAGATAGGAAAAAAAAGTAAAACAAGAATTTAATTGAAAATGAACTTAAATTGATGAAAGTAAACTTAAAATAATATTACATGGAATGAGCATGTAGTAGAAGAATAATGTCGTATACTTGTTGATACAGGAAAGACCACATGAGCTGTACAATAAAAAGTAGGTACCACTCGAGCTCCAACAATATGTATGTGTCATAGACCTTGTCATTTTCTTTCTTAGTCTATCATTGTATTGTGTTAGAAATGTTATATTATATTGTATTTACATTGTGATTTATAGGGAAGGAATTAGTTTCCCGAAGGTAGGATAAATGCCTTATTTAACCAATATCTCTTGTATTGATTTCTATACAAATTTAAGTAAGATTCCATACTATCTCATTGTCCTACTATATATTTACATTTCTACAAATTTTTTCATTTCTGACAAATTAAGTATGCTCTGTGTTTGTTAGAGAATCTTGTCATAAACTTGCATCTTCATTCACATCAGAAACTTATTCTGTTTTCATATCTAGTATATTGGTTGGAATCCTGTGACCAGATCTTTAAATTATTTTTAGATGTAACAACGCCACGTACTGATTTCTCTTGATTTGTTTTTCTTTTGATTTGATTATCCTTTTGGTTTGGGGTGTGTGTGTGTGTGTGTTCAGCCCTATTTCATCACAAATCCATGTTCTTCCTTTTGTTTTGTTTCATTTTTTTGTAATCTCATTTTAACCCTTCATAATTCACTTCATGTAATACATTTAGTTACACATTCCATGTCAATTTAAATTAACGAATTTAATCTCCCCCCTAGCGTAGTGTTGATTGAATCCCACCATAAAATAAACATAAGATTTTTCTTCAAAGCTTATCACAGTTGACACATTATCCAATCATTTTATACTTATTCTAATTAAATTCATAAGAACTTCATCAATTAAATCAAGTTCCCTAAAACTCCTTTTATGGTTGGCCCAATATACCCAAATTTCTTAGGTTTCTTCTTTCACTTTGTTCCACTTCCTTCATTTCATTCATTTACCCTCAATTCTTTTATAATCCATTTAGCTCTTAACACTTATATACATAAAGTTTCTTTTAATATAAAATTAAATTTTCATTGTTCTTCTCATGCAAGAACATACAATTTATTCATGCAATTAAAACTCAGTTTATCATCCTTTTGCATTTATACATCTTACACAAACACATATTATCATGCATTTTAAACCAAAATCACATTCCTCCTCCTTACCCTAATTTGGCCAACCCTATAGTTATAGTTTTCCCTTAGATTTATTTTAAATTTTGTTCATAATTCCTCTAGTTTATACCCTTTAATTGTTAATCTAACTCATTTTCTAAACACCCCTCAATAACCCTAAAATTAAAATTTTTAGGGGTTTTCATCTCTTCCATTAATTACCATTAATAACTTGAATTAAATAGCAAGAACCATCTTACCCAATGACTTTGAATTCAATTTAAAGGCCCTCTTAATAATTTCTTCTTCTTCTTCCTCATTGAGATTTTCTTGCTTCTTTCACTACTCTCCTACTATCCAAACCATCACCCTCTCCCTCAAAATCATTTGTGTTTTGTTATTTTTCTTCTTCACACACAATCTCTTCTCAATCTCTTTAGATGGATATGTAATTGGGTTGAAGTGAGAAGATGAGAAGAACTAATTTCTTCTTTCCTATTCTGCTGCTATTAGCCCTGAGAAAAGGAAAAGAGGGTAATTATTTTATCCTTTTACCCTTACTTAATCCCTCACTTATTCACTTGTTATAATCTACCCGGTTAACACTGTTTTGCAAGGTCTTCCTGACCTCGGATTTTCTTGAAATTTTAACCCAAGACAAAACAGTACATCTATAGATTTCTTGTAAAATTTAAGCCCGATCCAATAATCATATATGTTCAATATTGTAAGACTAGATAGTCAGTGATTTTACGCTTAAAAAATTTGAATTTTTACACATTGTTTTATTTATTTAAATCACCATGAAATTTTCCTTAATTCAATTTGACCTATTTTATTTCCAAAATTAAGTTTTCAAATTTTACTAACTCGAAAAATAATAATTTTAAACAGGAGTTTACACTAGGAGTCATGCACACATTATTTTTCTAAGCACACACAACTTTTTCTATGTAGAGTAGGTACTTTTTTCTAAGCCACTTGTAACACCACTTGGCATATTGGCATATCTTCTATGCCTACTCTTTATAGATAGCTAACCAATATCTTTACCAATGGCAGACATTGCACACACCTCAAAGGTTTCACCATACCATACCACACTACACCATACCACCATGACTAGCTAATGACTTTTTTCCTATACTTATGGATAACACTGACAAGCACATCAGTTTCTCTACCAATAATATATATAATACGTCTCTTTCTATATTAAAAAAAAAAGATTTGTGTATAAATATACCTAGTCCCCATAAAAAACCTAGACCTCATCCTTGGCCATAAAGAACTATAGATAGCTATAAAAAGTTAGGCAATTGGAAGCATTAGCCATGTAAAGATAATAGACCATGCCACACAAGTTCTAACCACATAAAAGTTGGAGAATTCATAACAAGAGCTGGCCAGGCTATATAATTTTGAGTCAATACATGCATAGGCTATACCAATACATGTAACCCCTACAATTTCATTTTATTTTTCTCTTTTTATACATTTTTCTATCCTTATGCATTTATTAATTTAAGCATCGAAGAGTCCTTTATTCTTTAGTGAACTTGTTTTTTAGTCAAATGTTTAGCCATCTAGTCAGGCCTATCTATTTGGGTCAACCCATCACTTCATTAACCCTTGAAGTAGGTATAAAAATCCTATTTTTTTCTTTTAATTTTTTTTCATGATTTCATTAGTGATGTTGTCTATAAGAGGCTCAATAAAAACTAGTTCATTCTCTTTCACCCATTTTACTTTTTCAGGATTGATGAAACTCGTGGATAAAAAAGAGCAACTAATCTCCCTACTATAAAAACTTCTACTCCTCTATCTCTTTAACAACTCTTCTATCAAGTACAAGTACACAATAATGTTGTTCTAACCACATAAGTAAAGCTTTACATATTTTTATTTCATTAATAGTAAATACAACATACAACTCTATTATATGCACCAAATGCATAAAGACAACTTTAGTTCCATAAAGGAATGGGACAATAACATGCAAAGTGTCCATAATACTCTAACTCTCTAAAAAAGCCATCTCGCAATGAAGAGCACTCCTCTACAGATCCCAGCCATATGAATGATTATCTCCATTAATCCTTTTCTAACTCTCACTTGCATGCTCCCTTATTAAAAAGAACTAAACACGTGATGAGATTAATGACTATATAACCTTCTAAGAATGAACATCATTCCCACCAAGTAGGAGACTCTCTACTTTATCATTGAGTGTTACACACTCACCTCTCCAAATAAGATGTATGTGTGAAGGCCAACTTGGATAATTATAACAGTCTTACAGATCCTAGAGAGCATATCCAAAATGCCAAAAGTATCATAGAACTTATAACACAAAAGAGTGATGTTACATACAAGGTTTTCCTAATGACATTTTACAGATATGATAGGGTGTGGTATTATCGCATTGAACCCGACTTTATCCCTGGTCTTCATGATTTATATGTTAAGCTCATCTTTTATTTCAACATTAGCATTCTAGCAAAGAAGAGCATAGTTAATCTCTTTATCATCACCTAATAAAAAGATGAAAGTATCATAGTTTATCTCTAGAGATTCAATAAGAAAATGTTAAACGTGGAAAATCTACTTGAACCAATTTCCATTAAGGCTTTTGTTAGTGGACTCTATAACTACTCATTACAAGAACACTTATGTACTCTCTCTAACAGAACTCTTTTTAATGTAAAATAGGCGATACAGAACAATATTCTAGTAGAAGAAATAAGTGTCACTACATAGAGACACCCCTATTTTCAAATAGTTGAATCTCTACATCGCCATCAATCTCCTACTAGGGCATCATCCAAGAGGAGCATTTAAGGACCTATTCATGATTGCTTGACATTTCTTGAGCCCTTAACTACACCTTTTACCACTACATGTTCTGAGGTATTTGCTGACATTTAGGGAAAGGACGTTGTGTGATATCTACCTTTAATGAAGAGAGACACAAACATAAAAAATCCTAATAAATTTTATCACTTTCACCATAACCATTTTCGTGACGTACAAGGCATCGAATAGCAAAACAGCCTCTTGGATTGAGAGGGTTTTGGGTTGAATCATAAAATTATGATTTGAGGGAGTCTTCACCTAGTATCATGTCATTAGAAAACCTATTAGCTTACGAGAGTCTGGGTAAGGAGACTAGTTGTGCAAGGGGAAGACGCATCACCCCTAGTGCACCATACCTAAGGTAAGCTGCATTGTTGATTGATTATTATTCTAAGTTATGTTTTTTTTCATTGGTCTCATATAAGGTTCAAGGCAGATCCTTCATGAGAAAATCTTTATCTTATCAAGTTAAATCCTAATTGTTCTCCAGCTCAAATTTTAGCATCGCTTTTATTTCCTAGATAAAGTTAATTCCTAACATTTATTACTATAAATTCATTTAATTTAATACCATAAGTATGCATTTGTAAAACTTATACCCCGAATAATAATTAAATTAATTAATTTTTATGGTATTTTTGAAATTTTAGTCAAATCCTAATAGATAAACATAAATTGGTTCTGATATCCATTTTGTACTTTTAAAATATGATAAAAATATGATTTTATCTTTTTTAGAAAATATACATGAGAAAATTTTAAAATTTGACCGTATTCACAAAAAAAAACATATTTATTTGTATTTTTTAACTGAGAATTTTTTTTTCTAAAAATTTAGGGAAAATTAGGTATTTTTAATATTAGATCAGTATCTTACAGTGTAAATTTACAGCCCGATATTAAATAAAATTATTTTAAAAACACTTGGGGGACCGGCAAATAATTGCAAAATGATCTTTGAAACTTTGAGAACTTATTAAAATTAGACTAAGATCATGTTCGACAAAATAAAAAATAAAAGAAAAAGAAATACAAAGCTTGTAATTTTTCTTGGAGTGCTTTTGCCAAACAAACTTGAGGACCCAAAAATTGCAATTTTTTTTTCTTTAGCAAGTTTTGGCCTTACCAAACAAAGCCTTAGGGGAAAAAAAAAACCCAACATTAGTTGCATGTGACCCAAAGTTGAGAAACTCAAAATTCATTTTTCATTATGTCAGCAATCCAACAATAAAGGCTTATAACTTGCAAAGGTATATAGATTAATTATTCAAAAGAAATGGCGCAAAATCTTCACCTTTATCTTACTAGAAACTAAACCTGGGCATTTTAAACTATCTTTAGCCCATCTTTAAAAAACTATAGACCACTAAATGCAATTTTTTTATTTGAAAATATAATAGTAATTATGGATGAAAATATTTTTTTATTTAAAAATATATTAAAAAAAATAAAATTTTTTGTTAATATTAACATATTAAAATAATTTTTTAAAAAATAAATTTTAATTTTAAATAAAAAAATTCAAATAAAGATAACGTGCACCATGCAAGTTTAGTCTTTATAGAACAACACGGTACGCATATTAATTATTCCAGTTCTTCAGGTTTCAAAATTGGTAGGACCAAATTTTGTCAAGGGATCATTGAACGCAAACATGAGAATGGGACGAAAGTATTAATAAAAGGAAAACATATACCCGTGCTAAAAATTTCATATAGAAGAGGGATGCATGATTTATTATCAAGGCCCTGCATCCCAATTTTAAAAGTTATTTTCTTTCTTTACTGGTTCAGAGTTCTCGGTTTTTTCCATTTTCATAGCAAAAAAACTGACTCAAACTGAATCGAACTGGTTTGGTTTAAATTAATTTTTGGTTTGGTTCTGGTTAAATTTTTTAAAAATTAAAATAACTTCTAGTTTAGTTAAATTTTTTAGCCCGAACTAAATCGAACCGAATCATGAGCCCTCCTACTACGTGCACTTTTTTTTCTATGTAGGTAAGGTACTATTTTTTAAACCAATTGTAATACTACTTAGGGTGTTGGCATGTATTCTATACTTACTCTATAGATTGCTAGCAAATGTCTTTATCAATAGAAAGCATGACACACACCTTAAAGACTTGCCTATAACATATCACCATTACTAACCAATGGTTTTCTCTTATATTAAAAGCATGGATAACACTAATAAGATCTATGTAAATAAATATATCTGATCACAAGAAAATTTTAGATCCTATCCTTAGCCACACATAGCAATGGATAGCCATAAAAAGCTAGGTCAATGGAAACATTGGCCATGCAAAGATACTAGACCATGTCATATAAGTTCTAGCCACATATAAGCCTGAGCATTCACCACCATAGTTAGGTTAGACTATACAATTTATAGCCAACACATGCATAAGCTATACCTAGATATGCACTCCTTACAACTTTATTTTATTTTTCTCTTCATATATATTATTTTATCCTCCTATATTTATTGACTTAAACATCATAAAATCCTTTATTCTTTAATAGCCTTGGTTTTTCAAGCAAAACTCTAGCCAACTCTAGCCACCTGGTCATGACCATCAACTAGAGGTTAATCCATAACTCCATCAAGCAATGATGTAGCCGTATAAAACTTAATTTATATCTTAAATTTTTTTCATGACTTCATCAAATGTTATTAATGTTTTGATTAACCTTTTCAACCATTATAATAGACTTTTAGTATTTTAAAGCTTGTTTAAGGCAAATTAAAAAAAAAACCTTTTAATACCATATAAAGAAAAGTAGTGATTATTATTTATCTTCTATACTTATAATAACAAATAGTATTTGTACATTTATATACAAATAATGTGTAACTTAATAAGAAAATGAAGTAAAACTAATATGTAATTGATGAAGATTCAAAAACTTCATAGATGATTGGGCTTCTCACTACTAACGATGGGTTGATGAAAAGAAGTTTAAATTAGAAAGTTAAGAGATTCATATACATCAAGATATTTGATCTCGTAACATAGGCTATAAAGCTTGTTGTGTTTAATAACTTTGTTTTTATATAAAAAAAGTTAATGTATAATTTTAGTTGTATACTAGATAATTGTATCGTGCTATGCTACAAGTCAGATCAAGTTTTTTAATATTAAAAAAATCCAAGCGTTGCTAATATTTTTCTAATAAAAAATATTTTAATTATGAAATCAAAATATGATGTATATTGGATGATATCTTTTTAAATATTGATATGATGATATATTGGATGACATTGTTTTTCAAATATTGAGATGACATAATATTGAATTGACCATAGTTATCATGTCAAATCTATGATCGAGGTCATGAGACCGTGATAAATCTATAGAACACAAAATAAATAAATTATGAAGGCTAATTTCTAATCAATTAAATATTAAATGATGAAATTGAAAAAAAAAATAACAAAAAAATCACCCAAGTAAACTCAGGTTAAGATGTCAAACTCACGACCTGGGTAATGAGATCGGGATAACCCTATAGAAAGCAAATAAAAAATAATAATTAAGAAGCCTAATTTTCAACTAACCTAATATTGAAGGAAAAATTGAAAAATAAATCAATTAAAAAAATATCAAAAAAGAAAAATAACTCAAGTCAACTCTGTCTAACCTATTAAACTTGCAACTTAGGTTATAAGACCAAGATAAATTTATAAAAATAAAATTAAAAAAATTATAAATATCAATTTCCAACAAATCTAACATTGAAGGTTGAAATTGAGGAAAAGAAAAAATTAAATCCATGAGACCAAGATAATTTCATAAAAAAAAAACAAATTGAAAAAAATTATAAAGCTTAATTCCCAAATTACTAATCTTGAGTGCTAAAATTAAAAAAAAAAACCTAAATAAAAAAGCAGAAGATTGAGTTATTTGAGGGTGAAATTGAAAAAAAAATAAATTAAAAAAGGATCCAATTATAAAAAGGTCAATTTACAAAACCCGAGACCTAAATCATGAGATATAATTAACCCCATAAAAAAATGAAAACAAAATGAATCCAAATTAAAAAAAAAATCAATTATAAAAGAACCTAAAATGAATAGAGTCAACATGCAAACTCCACAACTCGAGTCATGAGATCAAAATAATTTCATAAAAAGCAAATCAGAAAAAGTTATAAAGTTCAATTTCCAATCAAACTCAATATGAAAGGATGAAATAAAAAAATCAATTAAAAAAAGAGAAAAAAAAAAGACTAGAGTCAACTCAGGTTAACCAAAATCAATTAAACATGTGATCTCAGTCATAAAATTAAGATAAATTTATAGAAAGCAAATCGAGAAAGATTACAAAGCCCCACTTCTAACAATATAATGTTGAAGGTTAAAATTAACGGGGGAAAAATTTAATCCATAAAACTGATATATAACCCAACAAAAAAAAAATAAAACAAATCAAGAGGTACAATTCCCAAAACAATCTAATATTAAAGAATGAAACTAGAAAAAAAAAGAGTTATTGAAGGTTAAAATTAAAAAGAAAAATTCTATAAAAAAGCAAAAACAAAAAACACAAAATACTATTATTGTAGATATATTATAGTAGATAGTATTTTATGAGTTTGGTTATAGTAATTTAGCCTCACCATTTAGTTTTTTTGGTTAAATAGCTAAATACTCATGCTACATTCCGGGTAGGATTCTAATTATTTTTTAATATATGAGAAGAGTGTATAGGTATTGTGAGTGTATTTTTTGCTATTATAAAAAAAAGTTAATCCAGAATTGAAAAATTGATTATGCATTTAATAAAATTATTTAAAAATATATGAATAAAAAAATTATTAATGTTAATTAAAGATTAAAATGAGAAACTGATCTTTCTTGTAAGAAATAGAAGATTGCACATGCAAATATTTTATCTCATGTCTTGTGATGCTCTTTGAATTTATTTATTTTATAATATAGAAATAAAAATATATTTTTATGAGAAAATTAATTATTTAAATTATGTAGAAAAAAATATAAATTTGTACTCTAAATTCTTATTTTATTATCAATGTATTTTTTAACAAAAAATGTCTTTATTTTTAGATATGTGATTTATTGCATAAAATTAAATCCAATTAAAATAATTTTTTTAATAAAATCTTAATGATTTGAAATAAAAACAAATATGTCTCTTTAATCAAAATCACTTTCTCTATTCATGCATTCATTTTTTTATAACAAAAACATATCTTTTATATGAGAAACATTTTTTTTTAAATAAAACCTTATCATAATCATAATAACAAGATTTAATATAAAACAAATAATGAATTGATACTTTTAATGTTAATATATTAAAAAGTATAAGAATAAATTTGAGGAAAAACTATATAAAACTATATAATAAAATAGATATTTTATTTGCGTTGAATATTTTGGAAACTTATATATATTAGGTTTATATATAATTATTCAGAAAGAAATTGTCAATATTACCATAAGAAATGCTAATATTTTTTGAAAATAATATCATAATCTATAGTTATTTAAACATCATTGTATAAATTTATTTAAAAAAAAACTTTATTTGTAAAATGGAAAAAAATTAAAATTAAAAATTAAAAGAACATTAAAAGAAAGGCAAACAATCCTTGAATTTTTTTTTATTTACAAGGTGAATAGACAATGTATTGTTTGCTAGGTGGATAATGTTTCATCCATTTACAACTCTTTTTAGTTGCTAAATAAGAGTTTAAGTTTTTGGATTTTAAAAACTTAATTTTTAATATTTTTGAACACAAAAACTTGAAAAAAATTAATCATGTGTACATTTAAAAACCCATTTATAACCTAAAAACCCATTATAATCAACTTAAAAACTTATAATTAAATCAAATAATTTTTTTTTACAAGTTTTCATCTATGTTTTTTTTAATATAATTAAAAATAGAAACCATTTTCATAGAATTATCTTCTTGAAAATAAACAAATAAACACCAAAATCATTATTTTTTTATATGAAATATAAAAAAATAAATAAAACTTAAGGGATCAAATTGAATTTTTATATGCTTTTATGGAAAAAAAGATTCTCTTTCTTTTTTTATGGTTATTTTAATTTTTTATCTCTCAATTTATTGTTTAACAAAAAGTTAAACCTGTATATTATAAAATTGTTATTTATTAAACATCAAAACAAATAAAACATGAAAATATAAAAACAAACATACTATTTATATATGTTCAAAAAAACGTTTTTTAAATTTTTTTCAATTTAAATTATTTTTTATATAATTTTATTATATTTTAATATACTAATATTAAAAATAAATTTTACAAAATAAAAATTTTCAAACAAAAATTTAAAAAATAATAATGAATAAAGTGGTATATATTTATTTCAGTTCTGTCGTTTCACGAAAGGAAAAGGAAAGATAAATAAAGACTCTGATAAAAGCCCGGCGTTGTCTAGTCAACTCTCCAGTCTTTGAATGCAAAAGGCACAAAATATTTCTCCATGACGGTCGTGGCGGTCGCCGTGACGGGAAGCGAAGGCGTTGGAGGAAGAGGAAGCAGACGGGCTGTTCGATGGGCGGCGGAGAATTTATCGGCGAAGGCGAAGCGTTTGACTTTAGTCCACATCGTGCCTCGGATCACTTGTATACCCAGTCCATGTAAGAATGAATCTCTTATGATTCCCTTTGCTTGTTGCAGCAAAATCAAAGCTTGAGGTACTGTATTGTGCTGTACTGAATTGGATGTTATCACAGGTGGAGGAGATGGTATAGTAATTGAGGAACTTGACGAGAATGTGGTGGCACTGTACTTAGATGAAATGAAAATGAAATTAGAAGATGATATCTTTTTACCATTTAAGAAGTTATGCAAAAGTAGAGTGGAGAAGGTGAAATGGGTTTTGATTTTTTCTTTGTTTTTGATATTTGTTTTTGGGGTATTGAATAGTAATGCTTTTCAGGTGGAAACTGTGGTGATAGAAGACGACAATCCTGCAACTGGGCTTTTAAGATACGTGCGTGAGTCTGGGATTGATAGTTTAGTATTGGGGTCTTGTTCTTCAAATTGCTTTTTGAGGTATGTTTATTTTCTTGTTCTTCAAATTGCTTTTTGAGGTATGTTTATTTTCTTGTTTTTGTATTGCATCTAGCTGCTGCATATTTTTTTAAAAAAATGTTGTCAGTTGTTTCATGAACATTATTATATATCTTGACCTTGTGTTGTGCATATGATAATTGTTTGTGTCAACTTTCAATTTATTTTCCAGACTTTACTGTTTGATTTGAATTATATCATAAACAAATCTGTCACCTCTGCTTCCGTTAATCCCATCACCTTCTCTTAGGAAGCTAAAGGGACCAGGGGTACCCACAACCGTGCTAAAGTGTGCTCCTGAAACGTGTAATGTTCATGTTGTATCTAGACGGAAAATCATCTCAATATCAGCTACTAGCTCAGCCTCTATCGGTAAGTCACAGCTGTGCTTGTAGTCATTAGGTACTTTTGCTGAGCCCCCCCCCCTCCCCCCCAGAGACTACCTCTAGGCACTGGTATTTACTCGCTGATTATAAGAAAAGTTCTGGCCACGTAAATAGACAAATTTCTGAGCCTTATTCTTCTTCGGTAGATTCCAAAGTTGAAGGAACCTTTGAATCATCGTCAGTGACAAACCTCAGTCACCTAGATCCGCACATGGGTCTGTCTATGACTCTGGATGTGGGAAGCTGCAATTCCCTAGCTTCTAGAGAATCTGACCAGGTGACTTGCTTTTTTTATTAATGTCACATGTTCCTTTGCAGAAATATATCCAAGTGAAAAGGTTCATGTTCGAGCATTTTTATTTGAAATTTTTTTCTTTTGCAATCATGTGCAGGCTGAAGTAGAACAACTACAGCTAGAATTACAAAACACCATTATGATGTACAAAAGAGCTTGTGAAGAGCTTGTTCATACTCAGAACAAGGTTATTCTGATCATTGCATGCAACTTTATATTTCTTCCTACATAACTGACTTTTTAATGTGCGGTGGATTTTCTTGTTCTTTGTTTCCCCTTCATGATACTTGAATGAAAAAGCATTAAAGGGAAAGGAAAGTTAATCTTTCACTGTAATTTTTTTTTCTTTGATGATATTCAAGAATAAACTCTATGTAAATATACATATGGCATCAATTTTAGAATTCTGAATTTTATGCTCACAAATTCTTCTAATTAAATAAAAATGTGGTGGGGGAGGAAAAATGCGAGGAAGGGCTTCTGAAAGGAAGTTATAGCTTTATCTCCAGGACCTCTGTTAATGTTTCTTTTTGTAGGTCCAATTACTTTCTTTGGAGTGCCTTGAGGAGGAAAATAAAGTGAATGCTGCCTTAGAAAGAGAAGAAACTTTGAAGAGAATTGCTGCTGAAGAGAAAGCAAGGTATTTGCAAGCCATAGAGGAGGTTGAGGAAGCAAAAGATTTGCTTGCTAAAGAAGCTAATGGAAGACAGATAGCAGAGCGTAATGCCCTCAATGAGTCCTTAGAGAAACAGAAAATTGTAGATGCAGTCTTCTCGAATGACAGAAGGTATAAAAGGTACACTAAGGATGAGATAGAGCTAGCAACAGGTTTCTTCTCTGACAGCAATGTTATTGGTGAAGGAAGTTATGGAAAAGTTTACAAATGCAATCTTGATCATACCCCGGTAGCTGTTAAGGTTTTCTGTCCTGATGCAGTTAACAAAAAACAGGAGTTCTTGAGAGAGGTAACATTATAGTTTTTATGACTTCAATTTCAATGGGTTTGCAATTTGGTTTCTGGCTTCTTCCATTACAGTTTTTGTAGCTAGCTTCTGCTGCAGAAATGGAAAATATTCATTTTGAAGAATAACTGCCTTTATAGATTTGTTCTGGAACTTGCACAGGAATTCAAAATATTCACTTTGCTCACAATCCCAAATTATTTGCATAATTTTGGTCCTATACAAAGACTTCGTTTATGAATTTGTCATGAATACCATATTAGATGAACTTTCAAAGATTTTCCCCCTACAATTTTGGAGGGGAAGACATCTTTAGGTGTCTTTGCTTTCATTGGGCATGACACTTCCAATCAAATGCCAAAATGTGAATTATTGCTGGTGGTGAATATTTCACCAGGTCTCAAATTGTTGCTGCAATCATGGCATAAACATTGTTTTCCACTGGTTCTTTGTAGGTTGAAGTTCTAACGCAGTTGCACCACCCACACCTGGTTCTGCTAGTTGGAGCCTGCCCTGATAATGGTTGCCTGGCCTATGAATACTTGGAAAATGGAAGCCTGGAGGAGAGTATTTTCTGCCGAAATGGAAAACAATCTCTTCCATGGTTTGTTCGGTTCCGTATAGTTTTTGAAGTAGCCTGTGGGCTTGCATTCTTGCACAACTCAAAGCCAGATCCTATTGTCCATAGGGATCTTAAACCGGGTAATATCTTGTTAGACAGAAATTATGTGAGCAAAATTGGAGATGTTGGGCTGGCTAAACTCATTTCAGATGTTGTGCCAGACAACATGACAGAGTACCGAGATTCTATTCTTGCCGGTACTCTCAACTACATGGATCCTGAGTATCAGAGAACTGGGACTGTCCGACCCAAATCGGATTTATATGCTTTTGGAGTTACAGTTCTCCAAGTGTTAACAGCTCGCCCTCCCGGTGGACTTATATTAACTGTTGAAAATGCTATCATGAATGGCTCATTTACTGACATTTTAGACAAGTCAGTTAAAGATTGGCCACTTGCTGAGACAGAGGAACTGGCAAAAATTGCGCTGAAGTGCTCTAGCCTCAGGTGCAGGGACAGACCAGATCTTGATGCAGAAGTTCTGCCGGTTCTCAGAAGACTTGTTGATGTTGCAGCTGCTAGTGTTGAGGTGGAAAGAGGCAATATTTATGCACCAAGCCACTACTTCTGTCCAATTCTTCAGGTAAGAAGTCATACACATTCAATTATGAAAAGTGTTCTATAATAGTATGGGTCTCATTTGTTTCTCTTCGTGAACGGATCTTGCTTAATGCAGGACTTAATGGATGATCCATACATTGCTGCTGATGGTTTCACGTATGAGCACAGAGCAATCAAGGCTTGGCTTGATAGACACAATATATCACCAGTGACAAAGCTGAGGTTCCAGCATTCTATCTTAACTCCAAACCACACTTTACGTTCAGCCATACAGGAGTGGAGATCACGTGTGATTATGCAAGTGCCCTAAAGATAATTGAATTATATGTTTACATAACAAAAACTACAAGATGTCAAAGCTTCCCTTGTTGCTTTGCTTTCCATCATGTTGAAATAACAACAAAATTGTGCAGCTGAATTAGATGTGGTTATTGTCGATAGTAGGTTGAAGGAAAAATTACTTGTGCTTCGATAGATCAGAAAATTCGACCAAAATTCTTATAGACGAAAAATTTCGTGATTCTTTTTTTTGTTTTTTTTTTGTGCGCCGAAGGGTCTATATTATTAAAACTACTTATTTGACTTGTTATTCATTACAGTTTGGATCAAAAGTTATTTTGAGGAAAAAGATAAATGTGCAGTCATTTTAATATATATAAAAAATATAATTGTGCATATGTTTAATTAAATAAAGCATGAATTATATATTTAATTAAATCATTTAGGAATCATATGTTTAACTAAATTAGAAATTTGAGATGCATTTATATAAATTAAGATGTCTAATCTCTTATCATGGTCTATGGACTTATGGTTTCATAACTTTATTTTTTAAAATCAATTTTTTATTTAATTAAATCATTAGGAAAGTAATTGAATAAAATTAAAAAATATATATTACGTAAGTTTGCATAAAAACAACGTTAGATAATACTAGAAAATTCCATAATCTTATTCAAAAACCTAACAAAAAATTAAACAATATTTTATTAAAAAAATATCACAAAACATTTTTAAGTAATTTCAATTAAATTTGAATACTCATCAAGTCAAGCATACCACACATATATTTAATTAATCTAAGTTTAAACCAAAAAAATAAAAAAAAAAAGAGAGGATAAATGTTAAAAAAGTGGCAAGCATTTGAGCTTGGGTGGCCTAGCAAGCCCGAACTAGTAAAAAAAAAAAATTATGTCCACATGCTTGACTTTTTATTTATTTATTTAATTCTAGCAAAAAGGCCAATGGCCTAAAGTTTTTTGAAAAAAAAATCAAGGTAAATGATTCTTTGTGTGCCTACTCAGTTCTTTATCATTGTAGAGGTGGCTAGAAAATTAGACGATATAATTGTTTATTAAAAAAATTAATTTTTAATCCATTCACCTAAAAATACCCTTATAACCTCAAAAAATCAATCCCCGACTTTAAAAAAAAACCAAAATTGGTCCAAAAAAATACAAAATTAACCCAGGGTAAATTCTAAATAATATTTTAAGAGTTGTCATCCTAAACAACTTATACTTTCTTTTAGTACTTGTATACAAATTAGTTAGTAACACTACTTAGTTGCCATGAGCGTTGTCATGGAAAATGTTTTGATGGTATTATTAAATTTAACCTATCTTGACAAGTCAACATAATAACTTGTTAATTTAGCCTTTGGATCTAGTCAGGTTCTAAATTAAATTATGTGAAGTTTACCTAGTATGACTTAGTTAACTTGACATAATTATTCATAAATAAATCTATAATATTATCATAAAAAAGCCTTGATCTTCTTAAAAACAGTGACATGGTATTTTATTAGCAACATATTTTTTGAATAAAAGGCAACACCAATTAAAATAAAAGTTTATCAAAATTTTCAATCATTTAAAATAAAAATAAAGAGAAAAGATGTATCTCTCAAATCTAAACTTCATATTCTTATTAATACATCTATTTATTGTTTCAACAAAAGCATTTTTTTTAAAATAGGAAGCACTATTTTTTACATAAAAACTTGTTGTAATCTCAAAAGCAAGTTTTAAGAATAAAAAAAAAACACCTCAATATTTTTGTATGTGATTGAAGGCAAAAAAATTAATTAATGTGATAAAAACATCTCAAAAATATATTAAAAAAATAGAAGAAACAAAAATTTTGTAGTCACAAACTCTTTTTTGTGTGCATATTATGCTTATAATAAATGAAATGGAATAATTAACAGTCCCATAAAAACCCATTACATCATTTAGGAACTATGCCAAATTAAACAAAAAATTAAATATCATGTATTTTATTTATAGTGCATTTAATAAAAATATTAAAAAAAAACATAGAAAAATCTAGGTGCTTAGACCTAAAAGACTAGGCTTGCGTGCCTATCCTAATAGAGAAAGGCCTTGCACGTGTGAACCTTTAAGGCTAAACTTGCACGACACGTTTCTTTTATTTTTTTTAATATTAAAAGGTAAACAACAAGTCTTTCTTTTTTTTATTTATTTTTAAATAAAATAGATGACGCGTCACTTACTATTTCTATTTTTGCCCATCAGAAAGGTGACTAGAAAGTCGGGCTGAAGTTTTAGGATCTAAAAAACTATTTTTAATGTATTTCCATATAAAACACCAAATAAACACCATAAAAAGCTTAATAAACTAATTTCCAATCCTAAAACACCTCTAAATTAGTCCAAAAACATAAAATTAAGCCCAATTTTTTTTTTCTTAACCCCAACCCAACTTTTTTGGCGAGATGTAAGCTCAAAAACACCTCAACAACTCTCTTCTCATCAAAAAGGAACCAATCGATATCAAAATCAATTTTTTTTTTCTAATTAGAATGTTACAACTGATCACTTTCTCTTTCATATCTTGTTTTTTAATGATTTTGTTTCTGCTTTTAAATTCCAAGGATTAAAATATAAAAAAATAAAGTTTATGAATTAAAAGTTTAACCCCCAAAATAAATGGGTAAAAAATGAAAAAAAAGTTAAACAATTAAGGAAACAAAGTGTACTTTTCCACGCATAATGAATAATTAAAAATAAAAGAGGGACCAATTAAACGTATTAGTCCACAATGGGTCTACATGAAGAATGAAAGAAACAATAAAACTCCATGTCGTCATCCTAGCAAACAGTATCATCTCCTTTGTTTATTTATTTTAAAAAAATAAATGTCATGTCGTTTTTTTTCAAAGAAAAAAGCAATGTGTCCGAGTCTGGTCTTGATGCATGGGGTTTTTTTTTTTTTTTTTTCCGGTAATCAGCCATACACTAGATTGGTGATTAAGAAGATATGGTTTTTTTTAGATTTAAATTTCGAGTTTAGTACCCCTAGCAAATTTATTAAAATTTTCCGAATGCACTAGATTAATCCGCAGAGTATATCATTAAAACCATATTAATTGACAAACAAATTGTTTCAAGAATACCGTATAAAAGAAACATGCATGTTGTTGAATCCGTTGACAAGTACATTCTCATGCATCTAAATTAGTCATCGAAATTCATAAATTCCTCTCGTTTACTTGATAAATGATAATGGTAGTACGAGACTGAAATAATAATAATAATAATAATAATCATAATCATAATTGTCATGAATCATTTTTGAGTTATTTCTTAAAATTTACATTTTTTTTCTTTTAAAATAAATAAAAATAATGATAATAAAAAGAAAACTGATGATGTGAAAAAAGTTGGCTGATGAAGGATTTCAGATATGCATAAAATCAAGCTACAATTTTAAACAAAATTGAAAGCCTAATTGTACTTCATTATACCAAAAACTGAAAAGATAATGCAGATTCAAGATCAAATTAAATTATTTTTGAATGAATCTGCATAAAAATTAAACCTAAGGACATGATTATATTTTTAATAGGTCATTTTGATTTAATCATGGGTCAAATTAAAGTTTAATTATATTTAAGAATTAATTTGAACCCAATTGAAATCAAATTAATTTTATAAGGGGCTTAATTGGTGAAAATTAAGTTTAAGAGTCTAATTTGAGCTTAGTTGAGAATATTACAATTTTAGGAGACCAAATTTATTTTTTACAAAGTCAATTGGTTTAAATTAAGGGTAAAAGTGCAAGAAAATAAAAGTTTTAGAGTTAATTAGGGATTAAATTGAAGAAATTCGCAACCAAGGATCATTTTGAAAAAAGCGCCGAACTTTGGGGACCCAATTATTGAAATCAGAGGTGAAATTGAAGAAAATTAAAAGTTTAATGGTCAATCGAGGGTCAAATTGTATAAATTTAAGACTAAGGACTAATATGAAAAAGACACTGAGATTCGGGGTTGATATTGAAATTCGACAGGGGTAAATTGCATTAAATCAAAATTTAAGGTGAATTAGGGGTGACATTGAAATTCGGCAGGGGTAAATTGCATTAAATAAAAAATTTGAGGTGAATTAGGGGTGACATTGAAAGAAATCAAAAGCTGAATGATCAAATTAAACTTTGGCCAAAATCCTTAATTTAAGGTCCAACACGATGCTGCTTTTGAACAGTTATAAAAAAAGAGACCAGATGACGCGTTGTCTGGTTACTGTTCATTTCCCCTACCTTTTCGCTCGAAAAAGCTACCTGATGACCACTTTTTAGATGCATTTAATGCTTTATCTCTTAACCAAACCGAACAAACCATACATTACCATGATGACCTAACATTGTACTACACTCCAAAGTAGGTTTCGCCAGCTAATTGTCCCTACAGCCACTGCAGCAACACCCTAAAATAGCTAACTCGATCAGCCTTTAGTAGTCAATTTTTTCAGGCTATGATAGCAACTTTGAACTAATTGTTGGGATCCTTCCGGTTCGAATCATTGGCCAAGATTTGACACTAGTAAAGAAAACATGTCTCTCTTTCATCCCCTATAAATAAAGGTGGATTTCATGATTGAGCATTAAAAAATCTGAGGTCAAAGCTGGAAAAAATCAGCCTCTTTCCCCCCAGTTTTTTTCTCCTCTTTCGGCCAATCTTTTTACTCTTCTTTTGTTGCGCCTTCGTTGCCAACACCACCACTAACAACATGTCAGCCTTCCCAATCACTTCAAGCTAGCCACCCCCTACGCTAGGTACCCTTCTTTTCCTCCCTATTTTGCAAAACCATCGTTTTGCATGCAAAATAAAAGCCAAATAATTAACATGGCTGTTAGGCTGGGTCAACAACCATGTGGGTTGTGGGATGGACCCGTTTCAGCCCGGCCTATATAGTTAAGCCAGGTCCAGTCCACCCCCCCCCCAAAAAAAGAAGGTATGTTGGGCTGGTAGTTGGCTATTTGACTGAGTTGAGCTAAACTCGTTTTCAGCCCAGCCAGGATGGCTGCCCCGGGTTTAGCCCAATTTATATTTAATAATATAATAATAATAATAATATTATTATTATTTAATAAAAAAATAAAAAAATAAACCAAATTTTGTTTTTCAAAAGTCCTTTAAAAAAATTTGTGATTTTCTCGCATGTTTTTCTACTAATTTTACATAATATCAAGCTGTATATTTACACTATAAAATACAGATCATGTATTAAAATCCCGGTTTTCTCCGAAACTTTTCTTAAAAAAATTGAAAATTAAAAAAATTCAAGAAAATTAATTTCCTCTAAAAAAATGTTTTTTTTCCATGCATATGACCGAATCCTAAAAGTTTTCCAAGCATATTTTTATAAGAAAACAAAAATGACATATTTCTCATGTTTTAAAATGCAAAATAGATATCATAACCAGTTTATGATTATCTATTAGGGTTCGGTCAAAACACAAAAAAAAAAAACCATAACAATTATTCTATTCGGAATGTTAGGAATTAGTTATATTTAGAAAATAAATGTGACGGTAAAATTTAGACCTTATAATAGTCAGGATTTAACCCGATAAAATAGAGACTTCCCCACGAAGAGAGATCTATCTTAAACCTTAGATGAGACCAACGAATAAGAACTTGACATAGAAAAACAATCAAACAATAATGCAACTTACCTCAGGCAGGGTGCATTGGGGATGATGCATCCTTTCTTTACACAACTAATCCCTTTCCCAGACTCTCGCAGACCATAAATTTTCTAATAATCTTAATATTAGATGGCAACTCCTGAATCTTATAATCATAATTTTACGATTATATCTAAAAACATTTTCAACACCATTCAAGAGGCAGGATTTTTTATCACTCAACGCCCTACACGTGTCTTGACTTGTAATAATAACAACAACAACAAGAATAAGAATAAGAATAAGAATAAGATCAACAACAAATACTGCGAGGGGGTTTTTTAATTGTAAAATTCATACTTGTATTATTGAAGTCCAGGCAAGTGTATGTGAGGAAAAGACAAGAGAGAGAGAATTTTATTCCATTGAACATGTTTCCACTCGCATAATTTACCTCCACGCCTCGTGAAACAAATTCCCTCGTTTATTTATCTTGACATTATTCTAAAACAAATTCTTTTCTTCGGATGAAGTCCTTTTCTTTTGATAATCTTTTCTTCCATATAGTCAGCATAAAGAAAACACAGGTTTTTATTTATTACTAGTGTGTGTCTATATATATATATATATATATATATATATTCAATTATTTAAATGATTGTGTATGCTAATTTTCTTTATATATAAAAAAGACACATACCATTAGTTTTTTCCCTTAAAATCCTTAGTTTTATTTTTTAACAATACTTATTTTCCTTACTATTTACTCTAAATTTACAAGAATAAAAAAATGATCAAAAGTAGGTTTTATAAATTCAAGAATTTTATGAATTTTATAATTAAAAAAATATTCTTATAAACTATTATCGTAAGTGAAAATGTATTTCATAATCATCAAGCTCTTAAGGAATTATTTTTCATCTTATTATTTTGATATATAATTTTAGTTAGGTAAACCACAAATAGTCCAATAATCCAGTAAATTTATGCTTTCTCTATCAATTTATTTTTTCTTCGGGAAAGCATAAGATAACAGATTTGTAAATTAAAAAAAAGGTAAATAAGAGATATTTAAATTTCCTTAACAAAATCTTCAATAACTTTTTGTTTTTAAAATATCATATATCATGAAAATCTTTTTTCCTTATCTTATTTTATTTTTTAATTTTCATCTTGATTTTTTAAGTTTATAACTAGGAAAATAAATGAGAAAAAGAAAGGGAATAAAAAAAAGATCTTGAAAATAGAGATATAATATTATAGGAAACAAAAAAGTTATTTTTAAAATGGATATACCTATTTAAAGCCATTTAACCCACATCCTGCTCATTAAGTCGCATATAGGGATTTCATTGAAAATAAATTAATTTAGGGTCTAAATTATTTTAACCGTAGTATACAAGGACCAAAAAAGTCCAAGAGAAGGACTTTCTTGTCATAAAAATAAAACTTAGGGATAAATTAGAATTTTCAAAAGTATTGGGGAGTACAATGAATATTAGAAAAAAATTTCATTTTAGAAAATACCTGTGTGTTATGGCCGAAAATACATAGCATTGGACCATAAAAGAAAAGAAGAAGAAATTGTTTTGCCAAGTTTTCATTCAGAGAGAGGCAAAGGCATTGAGATCACCTATAAAACAAAGGCATAGTACAATTTTCCTTAAAAACAAAGAAAAACAAGCGCAGCATGTCGTCAGTTAGGGTGGGTCCAGAGCCATTCCCGTAAGTCGGATCCTCCACGTGTTGCAGTTCTTGTTTTTGTTTGAGGTGGTCTGATGAGTTAGTTCCCTGGTGGCAAACATGTAAGAAAACTGAGTCAGCTTTGCTTCGTTGTCACAATCATCAAAATTCACAAAAACCAAACAAAAGGCATAAATTTTGGAGAGAAAAGAGCATATCTAAGAGAGACAGAGAAGGGGCCATCCTCATCATCATTACACAAATGGAGGAGGATGATCGTCTTAACAAAGCGAAGGAGGAAGAGGAGGAGGAGGAGGAAGAGGAAGGTGGGGATCAGGTGGGGTCGAGCTTGACCTTGGAGAGGGTAGCTGCTGCAAAGATCTTCATTGAGAATCATTACAAGGCTCAGATGAAACACATCCAGCAACGCAAAGAAAGGTTAATTTCCTTGGAGGATCGATCCCGTTTAGGATTTTCTTTTCCTTTTCCATTCTAATGATGTTTTAATTTAGAAGTTACTAGTTTTATTATTATATTGCTAATTTTTCTCTGCGTGAAAAAGCAATAACAACTTTAAAATTGATAAATTGGGCAGCAAATTCGAAGGATGGAAAAAGAAAATTTATTTCAATTTTGTCCTCTATAAATCTATGGGATTAACTTTCACTATTTCCTCCATTTCTGAATGCTTAGGTTCTGGTATTTGGATTGCCATTTAAATGTGGTAGATATTGTGAATTTCCATTGCCTTTTCATGAGCATAATCCTCTCACGAGATGTACATGGGTCATATATATTGTGTTTTCCATCAACATTGATCAGTCTTCCATGGATACTTGGCATTTGGCTCCTTGTTTAATAATCATTCTAGCACATTCAGACGCAGACAAGTCCGTGCACTAACTGTATCATTTTGTATGCATTTTTGTTTTTCTTCAACTTCTGTATGCTTTTTTTTCCTTCTTTTTTTTCTTGTAAAGAGTTATTGTCTTCGTCCAGGTGAATTTAATTTCTTAAAGAAGAGGTAATAATTGTAGGTTCGGGTTATTGATCTGGATACATTCGTTTCTAACATGATATTATTGATTGCAGGCGCTTAGAGCTGAAAAAGCAGTTGGCATCTTCCCAAGTTTCTGAAGAGGAACAAATTAACATACTGAAGGATTTAGAGCACAAGGAAACACAGTATATGCGACTTAAAAGGCACAAGATTTGTGTTGATGATTTTGACCTTTTGACAATAATAGGCAGAGGGGCATTTGGAGAGGTTAGATGTATGCACTTACTGTATAAGTTTGGATGGAGGCTTCCTTTCGATGATCGTCAATGTTATTTATTATACTTTCATTGTTTGGAAACTGTGAACTTTGATCTGCATATCCCACTAAGTAGCCCAACAGTAAGGTCTTGGCTTTTACATTTTGAAGTGGAGGGCTGAGCAGCACTCAGCTTTTTAGTACCTACATGAGAAGTATTGTTGTACCTGGCAACTAACAGATGACAATCTCTCACCATTATAAACTTAAAATCTTGTCATAAAATGATTATATTCTCTAAAAACATGGGGCACATATTTTCCTTATATTGAAATTTGATTTCTCCCAAAGACTGGTCTACTTGTAGATAAGGTCTCAGAGATCACTAAAAAAAACTGAGATGAAAAGGCAACATTAAAAGTGTTGTGGTGGTAATAGTGGCAAAGCCATTAAATGGTGTTGATGGCTCTAGTCAGGCTTTTTTAAAATGAGATGATATATTTTTTTTTATTAAATCCCGTGCAGTTTCATGTAGTCATTCTTCTTTGATATTTTTTCTCATCTTCAATAATTTGTTCTCTACATCCCCCCCTTTAATATTTTTTTCTAGACATTCAAAATAATGTTGTTGGCTGATACTGAGTATAACATGCTTTTCCAGGGTACATTTAGTTATAAAATCACACTTCCTGGATTTATTTTATTTCTTGTACATTCTGAGGCTTCTATATTTAAGTGGTAGACTATTAAAGTGCTTATATTTTATTGTTTTACAGGTTAGGTTATGCAGGGAGAAGAAGTCAGGCGACATCTATGCTATGAAAAAGTTGAAGAAGTCAGAAATGCTTAGTAGGGGGCAGGTGAGATTGAAACTATAGAATGTTTAACTCTTTCTAAAAGATGCACTTAAATTTTATGATTTTACTCTTTAATTTATTTGTTCTGTATTTACTGGATACCTGGGTTATGGTATTGGTGATGCCTCCATGCTTGACTCTGTCAGTTGTTCTGTAACATCTCGTGCTTCATAATTTACCAAGTTAATAATAACGAGAGACAGTTCATGGTCAAAAGAACTTTTCAGATAAGGTGGACTGCTAGTACATAATAGGTCCATAGATTGGACGTAAAAAAAATTCGAGGGGAAACAGAGGATTAGCTAAGGTTGTTGTTAATATGAAACCAAGTTTTTATCATCTTTGCTACACCTCAGGTGCATCATTTACCGGATGTTGATTCTGACAAGGTATCTGGTGAACTTTTTCATGCATTCATTTTGGAATTATGATTGAGACAGTTGTGTAGTTTCATTTCAGGCTTATCTTCTTTCTTGTGATTTTTTTGAAGACATTAATGAGAAAATCTCATTCCATTTGTCAGTATCTATGCACTGGCATAACTGTTCAATTAAGATAATGTGGTTTGCTGAATGTTGATGCTTTAGGCACCTCATGTTATCTGTTGTCGCTTTCAATTTCCAAAGAGGATCTGTGAAGCCTCTGTAGTTAGTGATGTGTCAATAAGCTAGTCTCCTAGGATTTGAATGTGGAAACTAGAATCATACACTTTTTAAGCAGATTCATAGGACCCATCATGGTTATGGAGCCAAACTACATTTTCTGTTCCAAAGGCTTCATATTTCATATTGAATTATATGCTTATATTCAAAACATCACCTTTTCCTGAATATAATCTTACTCAAAAACTGTGATTTGCCGAACCATATGAAATCCCACTTTCTCCAATCACACTACAATCTATGCTCCCATTGCAAGGGCAAGTTCCCCCCATTAACTTTCATTTTATCCAATTTCATCCTTGTAAACCATGAATCCAATAACATTAACAGTTGCTCTCTAGTCATTGAATTTACATCTATTCATCATTTTTTAATATGATTACAAATTTTCTGAAAAACGAAAAAATTGACGCATATGTTATTGAAATATAAGTTGGATATCATATTCTTTGCCATGAGGGATGCTGAACCGGAGCTGCAAAGGAAATGGATAGTGTAGGATGCCAATTCAGCTACTGGTCATTGGAAAAGTAATATATTCTACCAAAAAGTAACTATAGGTATATGGACATCTAACAAAATACTAAAAATAAAACTAATTATTTTTTTTTCATTAAAATTAAGTTAGAAAGGACTTATTCTGTATTTGTCATTACACTTCAACGGTTGTTTTAATTGCATTTTAAGCTGAACAGAGATAAACTGAAATTTTTAGCTTAACACAGTTTTTGTAGAAAACAAATTCCTCCACATACTTTTGCAAACAATAACTGCAACAAGCAATAGTGGGTCCTTACTGTAGCAAGTACAGTCTGTCTTTAAATTGTAATTCCATCTAAAGAAACACATTTTAACTTGTATTTAGTTCCTATCAATTTTCTTGTATGTCTCATATGCTTGCTAACTGTGTTTGTATGGCACAGGTCGAGCATGTCAAAGCTGAAAGGAATTTGCTTGCAGAAGTTGCAAGTCACTGTATTGTGAAACTATACTATTCTTTTCAAGATGCTGAATACTTATACCTGATCATGGAATATCTGCCTGGAGGTGACATCATGACTTTGTTGATAAGAGAAGAGACTTTGACTGAAACCATGGCTAGATTTTACATTTCCCAAAGTGTTCTTGCTATAGAATCTATTCATAAACACAACTACATTCACAGGTCGGTATTCACCTGAAATAACATTTTCAGAAACATAAGAGGAACTGAAGTGTCTTAAATTGCTTTATCTTTATTTCTAAGATAATCTTTTGCCCCGGCTTTCTCAATGACAGCCATATGTATATTTTTTTCAGAGATATCAAACCTGACAATCTATTGTTAGACAAAAATGGTCATATGAAGCTCTCTGATTTTGGTCTTTGCAAGCCTCTTGACTGCACAAATTTATCAGCTATAAATGAAAATGAAGCACTCGATGATGAAAATTTGAAGGAATCCATGGATGCTGATGGACACTTTCCAGAAGCTGGTGGAAGGCGCTGGAAAAGTCCCCTTGAACAACTACAACACTGGCAGATAAACAGGAGAAAATTGGTATTCAATTAAATCATCGTTTTCAGATATTACAACTTTGTCATTCCTTATGTCTTCAATTTGATTCCAGGGTGTCTCTGATGAACACATTCACAAATTTTTGCAGAAGGAATTATAGTGACATTACATAATTTAGCAACAAAATATGCCTCGTCTAACATCCTTTTCTTCTTTCTAGTTTGGATTTTTTAGATGCTTTAAGCTTTAGGATTAGGATTTTATGCTCTAAATGTGTGTGCATATGTGCAGTATGCAATTTTATTTGTATTTATATGTGCGAGGGTTGCATCTTTTTCTTCCTTTGAAAATGAATTCTTGCTTAGGACCAATGTTAAGAGCAAAAATACGAGGTCAAAGGTGTAGATGCACCTTTCAAAATTAAAAAGGGTGTAATCCCATCCTGCCATATTACAGGGGTGATTTAGCAGTTTATCTTTTTGATGCTACACGACAATAATGTTATTTACTTTTCATCTTCTCATCATCATTAGTTTATCCATCCTAGAATTTCTATCATATAGAGGTCTTATTTCTGAGGTTCTTTCTTCACTTTGTTTGAATTGCAGGCCTATTCCACAGTCGGCACACCAGATTACATTGCTCCAGAAGTGCTGTTGAAGAAAGGATATGGCATTGAGTGTGACTGGTAAGTAAATAAGGATGAATTTTACTTTCTCTTGGAACTTGCAAAATATTTGATTGCATTTTTGTTTATGTTTACAGTTGTAGCTAAGCATTGGAATAAATCATCTAAAGCATTTTTCTTTTCATGTTTTTTCAACAAATTTCATTCAGAAAAGGAAAAAAAATGAAAAACATGGAAACATGACTAATTACTCTATAACCATGGATGACATGTCTTGATTACTGCTGTGGTTGTTGCCTATGACCAACATGATGCTGCCATTATCACCACAACCACTGAGCCATCATTAACATCATCCACCATCACCACTGCCATCACTGTGCCTTCAACATCACCATTGCAATTTTAACATCACATCATCACTCTGATATCAACACCACCAATAACACCGACACCATGAGTTTTCCTGGCCTCTCATGGTACCATCACAACTGCGACAACTTTGGCATTATTGCTATTGTTGCCAAAACCATGAATGCCACTGCCACTGCTAGTCTGAGACCATCCACTGCCATCAATACCATACTATTATTTCTTCATCACAATTTCTCTCCATTTCTAACTATGCAATATCTATTATCGGACTTTCTTTTCTTTTTTGATAAATCGGTTCTTCCACTTGCCTAACTTTATAACATAGGATCCTAGTTCATAGAAAAAGATAACTAAATTATTTATCCTTTCATACTAGAAGAACTGGATCATCTAACAATTCTTATTTTATTTAGGGCTCCTGAGATATTTTATAGGGAATTAGCTTTTGTTCAATTTGATTGATGTAAGCTCTTCAAATTAGGAGTGGACTCAACATTTGATGATTGAATATTTGTCTGAAATTCTAGTACTCTTTTTCCTCTAAATTGCGTAAGCTTTTTGCTATTGGTGAAATTTTTTGCATCATTCAGAAATTCGGATCATTGTCGCCCCAATTAAGAACTATTCTTTCACTACAATTGGTATGTTTTTTTTCTTCCACAACATGTCATAAGGGCTTTATGATGCAAAACCTGTACCATCATGCCATCATCGAAATACATGATTATTTAAGTGAAAATGAATACCTATTTTTCTTTCTTACAGGTGGTCTCTTGGTGCAATAATGTACGAGATGCTAGTTGGTTATCCTCCATTTTATTCTGATGATCCAGTAACAACTTGCAGAAAGGTCTGGTTGTTATTTTCATTTGTTTGATTTCTTCTCTTTCAGTTGAACCACGACACCTGGTTAGCTTTAATGTTATGCAGATCTATTTTGATATTATGAGAGATACTCTTCATTATCATATTATTTTCATTTTGGTGTCAATGTGTGTGATGTTGTGTTATAACATGCACTTACATTTTGCTTATACATGCACTGTTTTTTTAATTTAACATCAACTTGTTGATTTCAAGAAAAAAAATGAAACCTTGTGTCGGCAATGCTTCATGATATGCACTCCATTATCATATCATCGTTCAGTTTGGTGTCTCTGTGATGTTGTGTTATAATATATACTTGGATTTTGCATATGCGCCACTTTGTTTTTTAATTCATCATCCAAAGAATGAAATCTTGTGTTTCCTATTGAAGTATTGTGAACTCAACTAGAATTAACTAAGCTTAAATCTCCCTTTTTTTCAGGCAATTTTTAGAAATTAACTTCTTTCTTATAACTTAACCTAAGCTATTTTTGTTCTACCTTTTCCATTTCTATCCCATATACCTGAATGTTGTCCCTCTTTCTCATTGTGAGATGTACAACATTCTTTGCTGTATTACTATTCTTTCAAGAGACTCTACTAAAGAAGCTTTTGATTTTTCACTGGAAATTGATAAACCACTATGTATTTATAATATCATTTGGTTGGCCTGGCTGTTCATGATAGCATTTCATTGTGATCTGTAGTTCATAGGGACTGCTTTAATTACATCGCATTGGGACCTGGACATCTTAGGATAATGTCACTTCTGTTGTTACTGCTGGGGAAGAAGCAACATGTTCTTGATATAGTACTAATATGAAGAACTGTTATAGTACTCAAGCCTCTTGTTTGTTGTTTATGTACCATGTAGTTACTTAAGAATACTGTCGTATAGATATCTATCGTTTCCCTCTAGTTTTCGTGTTTATCTAGGATCATTACGAGTCACTTTAACTCGCTGAGATGATAACTAATGTATTCCAGATTGTGCATTGGAGAAATCACTTAATATTCCCAGAGGAGGCAAGGCTGACACCTGAAGCGAAGGATCTGATCTGTAGATTGCTTTGTGACGTTGATCATAGGCTTGGTACTCTGGGGGCAGACCAAATTAAAGTATACTTTTGTATTTATTCCGACATGAATACTTATATTCTCTCTGTTTTTTTTTTTAGTTTGACTGTAACATCATTGTTCTTCCTGGCATCTACTAACACTGATTATTATCAGGCTCATCCTTGGTTCAAAGATATTGTATGGGACAAACTTTATGAAATGGAGGCAGCATTTAAACCAGAGGTCAATGGGGAGCTTGATACACAAAATTTTATGAAATTTGATGAGGTGAGTTGTTGCATATGGCTCTTTTCCACTTTTAGTGAGGACTATCGATGTTGCTACATTAGACTCTTATCTGAATTATCTCATTTTCTTTATTTTATGAACTTCATATGATAAAGGTGGTGTGCTGAGCTAGCTTTCTTAGTAAAGTTGTGAACTTAGAGTCTATCTTCTTTGAGATTCTGGTGAGGAAGCGGGTTGGTATTGGCAGGGAGGATGCATAACTCAAAAAATAAAAAATAAAAACCAATAAGCTAGTTTGCCCCTGAAGTCTAACACTTGGTTCCATTTTAGTCACTGAAGAAGGATTCAATATTACCCTCTTCATTTCTTATTTATAGCAACTGGGTCTTGAGCTTCCAAATTGATAACTGACAGCAGGATATGCTTGTTCTTACATGAAAATTAATATGGAGTTCTAATGTTGTGTGAGCTCCATGAGTTTTGATGTGAATTCAAATTTTAAGGCTCCATAACACATGAATTTAAATTCTATATAGATGTCAACTGTGGATTTGATGGATGATCTAACTCGAGAGGATAGAATGAAACTTCACTCTGTGTTCTCACTGCTTGTGCTTGGTACTCGAGAATTTTCTATTTGTGCACCTCAACTAAGCTCTTTTGCTCATGAATGTCAGGCCTTCTTTGTTTACCTCATTTGTAAACTTTAATGCTTATTTCCTTTTCATTTCAAGAGATTTCCCTTGACATTTTCATTTGGTTATCTGTGTTTGTGGTACAATACCTTTGTAGAAGTGTATTTTTGACAGAAATTCTTTTTTGAGATAGGTTGAACCCCCATCAACAAGAAGAGGATCCGGATCCATGAGGAAGGTACTTGTCAATCATAAATTTCTGCTGTTTAAGTCAAAGTAGTTCATCATAGATAAGCCTAATGAAACATCGCAAACATGTCTGTCTTAACCGATAGTGAATGGTCATTGGGTTTTATGTCTGGGGTATTCTTAGGGATGTGATGCAAGTATGAATAAAGCAAGGGCTAAAATTATTAAATTAATCTGTATAATGGAAAGGATGGAAACAAGCCATAGTGTGATGAAAGGTTTAGAGGTAAGGTAAAGTTGTTTTGTGGGGTTTCTAATGCAATTTGGGGTTTGATTTTTTTTTTTTTTTTTTTTATAAAATTTGGACTTTAAACATAGATTTGCATAGCGAGCCACTTTGATGCTTATGAAGTTACTGTTTTAGAGGAGTCTAAGCTCGCTTGTTTTCAGAGACTGGAATGTTGGGATATGGATTGATGTTTTTCACTTTCTTATGGTTTTTTTCTACTTTTAAGGCTTACCCTTTACATTTTTAAAGTTTGTAGATTTTATGTTCCTTCCAATCATGTATATTACGCTTACATGCAATCAATATGAGTGAAAATTATTCTCTGAGGAATATAATGTAATTGACTATACATAGATGACATTATATTATGGACTTATGGTGTAAAACACAATTACATTGAGATTATTGAGTGAAGTTTCAATCCACCTGCTCCAATTTGGTACATCCCTCAAGAATTTGGTATCTCATGCTAGTCTTGATGTGGATGAAGAACAACTAAATTGGAAATTATGATAAATTAATACACGGACCTAGTCCATCACCTAAGATCATGGACCAAACCAATAGAACTATTACAAATAATTAAATTTGTTCGAATCATCTAGTTAGTAAATCATATTTGGAGTGCAAATTTTTTCACATTTAATAGCACATTTATAATTATGAAATGAAATAATTAATAATGCATCCATCACAAAATGACTAGGACAAATTTAGTGATATGTAAAAATTCTGTTAGTTTGGCTCATGATGTTAGGAGGTGGATGATGTAATATTGTTTTGGAAAGTAGAAGATGATTTTTTTAGAAAACTATGATTTTTCTGGATTCTTGGTAGTTGGTACTATTTAGGAATGTTAGTATTTAGTTTTTAGTTGTTAAAATAGGAACCTAATTTATTTCATTTCGTAGGTTTTCCTATTCTTATTGGGAGCAAGTCTTTAATTTTTTTCAATTTTCTTGCTACGATTAGAATTTAATTTTCTTGTTTCAATTTGGTTTGGTTCCTATAAAATGTGCACCGCACCCTAGTTAGACATTCTAGTTATGTTATGATGCTTTGAATATTGAATGATCAAATATATTGAGTTTTTAGATAAATATTTTTTCTATTGGGTATGTGTTGTTTTTGTGTTCATCAATCGGTTGTACATCAAGTCTTTATTGTCATCAACTTGCATCTGGTCATCTTCAAATAATCAAGACTGTATTTTGGTCAACTAGTACTTGGTCATCTTCAAATCACAAAGCTAACCTAATTTGATTACGCTCTAACTAGTGAAATGCTTCTTAGTGTTTGTGGTTTATCAAGGCATGTTATTCATTTCCTACAACCTTTTTGGCAGACAATGTTGAATCCTCAAGATCTTAGTTTTGTTGGTTACACGTACAAGAACTTTGATGCTGTGAAAGGGCTACATCATTCTTTTGGTATGAGAATTTTGCATAATCCTTGTTCAATTGTTAGATGTAATATGCTATCAGCAAAAGATTCTTATGACATTGTATGTTTGTTTGTGACGTCAGGATTCTCATGTTCATGTAGATAGTCATGCTTATAAACGTCATGCAAATACAATCATTGTTTGTATCCACACTAAGCTACTTCCGAATGTAAATGTAAAGAAGTTGTATCCATCTTTACTCAATTTATAGATGCACATGATTTTGCTAATTGGGTGGCCCCAATCACAACTAGTTCTTTGAGGTTGCATTTGGTTAGTGTCTGATGACAGAAGAGACACATAGAAGAGACAAAAACATTGAAGACATAGAGACAAAGATATAAAATAAATATATCTTTGATTGGTTTTGAAGTGAATTTCTATACTTTCAAAACAAGAAGTGAGTGAAGTATAGGGAGACATGTCCTTGCTATCTTTGTTTCTCCTGTCTCAAGATAATAACCCAACTCTACCTAAGTGCTTTCCTTTCTTGTGGCTTCAACTGCAAGTGGAATTCGAAGGGAAAAATGATTGCAGCCTGCATTATTTTGTTTCTAGTTTTGATGGACCTGCTTTTGCTATTGTTTCTTATGTGACGGTCAATTAAGAAGTTTTCTTTATCTGTTAAACTCTTGCAGATGTGAAGAGAAGCTCATTACCGAGGCAGGCATCCACCGATTCTTGTCACAGTAATAAATCCAATTCAAATATTAAGCAATTGTTTATCCTTTTCTAAAGAACAGGGCTTCATACTTTTCTAAATGTTGATTTCCATCAGGTGATTCTGCAGTGGACTACTCATCTAAGGACTCAATTGGTGACTTACACGCACTGACTCTTTCCTCATCAGTAGATGCCTGTCACAGTGAAGAGCTGTCCAATTCCTTACGTGGAAACCATCTGGCATAATGGATGCAATGTCCCTTTTGTGAAGGCGGTGGGTCTGCCTCCTTATTTTTTAGCCAGGCACGGCCCAAACATGCACTGTTAACGAAGCTTGCCATAACATAGTGTAAAACGTTTATAAATTTGCAGGAAATATTGCAAGGACTTGTGCTAAACCGATTGTGGGGAAGTTGGTAAAATAGTTGTAATCAATTTTAAAGGTTTTGGATCTATGTAAAAAATGACAGATTATACTGTGGTTTTGACTGCCCAGGTTGGCAGACTAATAGCATATGCCTTCTCTTGTGGCAGTTTAAGCCTCCACTCTCTGGTTTTGTGTTTTCTTGATAGTCTAGGAAGCGGGAATGACCCTCAGTTGTGTCGTGGAGTCCAGCTTATAGGTATTGTACGGAGAGCCATTGGCCTTTTTGTGACCGAAATATACTGAAGTTTAATTCTCACTTTTATAAAGGTTGTGATCCCTTTTTGGGATTTTTTTATTCGACAAGATTTTAGTAGATCAATTCTTGTTGATTCTCCTTCAATGAGAAGAAATTATAATTATAATTAGGAACTTTATTTCGAGCAAGACCGTTTACAGTCTTGCAAGTCAAAGATTGTAGAGATTTTAACTTGATTTTAAGAAGTTAAAAGAAAAAAAAGGTAATGCCAATATTATAGCTTAAGAAAAAGCGATAAAGATTAAGAAAGTTGTCAGGAAAAGTGATAAATAAAAGCTGTAAATTGCAATAAAGAAAAGAGGCGAAAAAATTGCAGAAAGCTTGTGAATAACTTATGCATACAGAGCAAAACATCATTTCCAGTTGTTGGTGGATGACTTATAATATTATAGAGATAAAATTTACGTAAACATAAAATTTTTATTCTATAAAAATTGTTTAATACAAATAAGAACTACATTATTTTAATCCTAGTACACTTTATATTTCTTGTTTGCACACAACATTCCTCGTAGTTGTATATGTTCTTATTATATTGTAACATCCATTAATTTAATTGCTAAAGAATCATGTTCTACACAAAACTTAATCGTTGATAGCTATTATGAACTTTGATCCCCTCGTCAATGGTTGATCTTAGCTTACTTCACTAATTGGTGATTAATTTTAACTATTATTGGCTTGCTTGAAAAGTAATAATGAATAACTGTTGTTCTTAATCAAACGAAGCATAGATGAATTATTTTTGGTTAAACAATGCCTTTATATCTCTCTATTTATAATAAATGAAGAAATATTGATACTCATTTTTTGCTTAAATCATTTAACAATTTGGTCATGAATGACATGGAAAATTGAGCATTGTTCTTTTAAAATGTCAATCATGTATAATTTTTTGACATGTTGTTTAATTAAATATTTTTAAAACAAAATGTCGCCTAGCTTTAACTGTGACACTTAGGATGTTGACCATGCATCACTTTCAATTATCAGCAATGCTCCGTGAGGCATAAATGGGGAATGTCTTGGTTAATACCAAGAGAAATCTGTGCTTAAATAAGACAATCTTTTTCCCGTAGATATTGAAAGAGAAAGACTTTCCCTTGAGGATAACCATGTAAATTTGAATATATAAAAGCAATCAATTCCAATGTGGCCTATTATTGTCATTATAGACTACATTAATTGGTAGAACATGATGCTACAATATTTTGATTTTGATTGACATGGAAAATTGAGCATTGTTCTTTCAAAATGTCAATTATGTATCACTTTTTGACATGTCATTTAATTAAATCTTTTTAAAACAAAATGTCGCCTAACTTTAAGCGTGACACTTAGGATGTTGACCATGCATCACTTTCAATTATCAGCAATACTCCATGAGGCATAAACGGGGAATGTCTTGGTCAGTACCAAGAGGAATTTGTGCTTAAAGAAGACAATCTTTTTTCCCGTAAACACTGAGAGAGAAAGACTTTTCCTTTAGGATAACCATGTAAATTTGAATATATGGAAGCAATCAATTCCAACGTGACCTATTATTGTCATTATAGACTACATTAATTGGTAGAACATGATGCAACAATATTTTGATGAGGAATAAAGATTCCAAAAAATCTACAACGCAAGAAAAATAATCCTTGGAAAAGAAAAGGAGCAAACAATCAAGTTGGCATTATTAAGGATACAAACATTCATAAGGATATAAACATAACTAATCATAAAACTCTAGAATAGGTTCAAATACTTAAAAATAGTAAAAATAAAAAGATCTTAATAAGTTATGTCTCTATAAAAAAAAATTGGAACCAAAATGAGGTAGTTGTTGACAACATTTCTTTTATACAATACATCACTTGATATCATTAGTGAAAACGATGACCTTAAGCCTAAATCTATTGAAAAATGTCGGCGTAGAAATAATTGGCCAAAATAGAAAAAAGCATTCCAGACAGAATTAAATTCACTTGCAAAACATGTAGTTTTTAGACCTGTAGTCCAAACATCTGAAGGTTTAAAGCTAGTTGGATATAAATGAGTATTTGTACGAAAACAAAATGAGAAAAATAAAATCATAAGATGTAAGGCACGACTAATGGCACAAGGGTTTTAACCAAAGACTTGGCATTGATTATGATAAAACATATAGTATATGTAATTTCATCGGTATCTCATTAGCCTAACAACTCATGAAATTTAGATATGTGTCTGGTGTATGTATTTACAACCTATTTATATGGGTCAATTGATAAAGATGTTTATATGAAAATCTCTGGAGAATTTAAAATGTCTGAAGCTTATAATGATTAAAGCAATTAGGACACATGTGGTATAATCATCTTAATGAATATTTTTTTAAGGTATAATAATGATCCTATATGCCCATTTATTTTTATAAAAAATAAGTCAAAATATGATTTCACTATTATTGCTGTGTACGTTGATGATTTAAATATTATTCGAAAACTTGGAGAGATATCAAAGACAATAAATTATTTAAAGAAAAAGTTGGAGATGAAAACAAAATTTTATCTCAGCCTGCAGATCGAGCATTTAGTAAATGAATTCTCATTCATCAATCAACTTATACAGAGAAGATTCTTAAAAAATTTTATATGGATAAAGCATATACATTGAGCACCCCTAATGGTTCTTCGATCACAACTCTTTTAGGCCTTAAGAGGATAACGAAGAATTGCTTAGTCTTGTACTTTAGTACAATTGGTGCGCTAATATATCTTACTAATAATACACGACCTAATATAGTATTCTTTATGAATTTGCAGGAAGATAAAGTTCTTCTCCTACCCGAAGACATTGAAATGAAGTTAAACATATTTTTCATCACCAATGAGGAGCTATGGATGTTGGCTTATTTTATTCAAATAATGAGAATCATGAATTAGTTGGGTATGATAATGTAGGATATTTATATGATTCACGTAAAGTTCGATCTCAAATAGATTATCTCTTTACACGTGGCACTAATTCCATAACATGGAGATTTACAAATCAAACATTAGTTGTCACTTCATCTATTCATGCTGAAATATTTAAAATCTATGATGCAAGTTGAGAATATATATGGATGAGATCAATGACTCAACATATTCGTCGAACATGCGGTTTATCCTCCAGCAAACAAACGTCAACCATACTGTATAAAGATAATATTGCATGCATAACTCAATTAAAGGGAGGATACATCAAAGAAGATAAAACAAAGCACCTCTCATAAAAAAAAATTTCACATATGACCTTGATAGCTGTGGTGATATTGATATTAAGCAAATTTGCTTGAAAGATAATCTAGCAAATTTGTTCACTAAAGCATTACTAACTATAATGTTTGAAAGATTGTGATGCAATATTGAGATGCAATAGCTTAAAGACTTAAGGTGATACATTCATGAGGAGGAATTAATACACATTGTACTCTTTTTCTTTAATCAAGTTTTTTTTTCTCATTAGGTTTTTTTTTTGTAAGGTTTTTAATGAGATATATTATAATGTGTAAGACTGTATAAAAGACATCCAAATGAGAGTGTTATGAAATCATAGATGTTTATTTGCATTATTTCATCTCTTCATCTTCATGTTTATTCATCATCTCCAAGTTTATTTGAACTCTACATCTTCTTATGACTATAAATAGAAGCATTGTTAAGATGATGTTGATATATGATTATATGAAATAAAAATATTCTTTCCTTGTTCCTCTAATCTTTATTGTTAATATTTATTTTATTTAGTCTTTATTAAATATATTATCTGCTTCTAAATATATAGTTTTACAATATACTCTAATTCCCGATTACTAATCTTTTCTCCAATATTAAAATGGATTGGATTAGGAGGTGTTTAAGAGTGAGGTAGAAGTTTCACTTGGAAATGTATTAAAATATTTTTTTTATTTTTTTAAATTATTTTGATATCAACACATCAAAACGATCTAAAAAATTATATAAAAAAATAATTTTAAATAAAATTTTAAATTAATTTCATTAAACATTCCAAACGGCGCCTTACTAATCACGTCCAACTGTCCAAGGCCAGCGCTACTAAAAGAAAAGGTTAAAGCCCAACTAAATATCGGCCCAAAAGCGAGGTCCGCAGTCCCACCCTTTATTACTACTTTTAGTTTTATACTTTTATCATCCCTAGAACATGTAAAATTAAAGCAGAACAGGACAGAGCAGAGCAGATCTGTCTGGGTGTGTCGTCAAGTCAGCAACGAGATTAAAAATATCTCACAAAACAAACGTTAGCTGATACAAATCAATGGTAAAAGATCAATTGCTATTAATTTTTTATTTTAATAGTCGAGAATTGAATTGATTTACACAGTTCCTTTTCTTCTTCTGTTTTTTTTTTTTTTTTTTGCTTATTGAATTGAAGGGTTCGAAGGCAGCAGCAATAACGAGTCCAGTCCCGGTGACATGGTACCCAACCCTAGCAATCTTCATGCTGGCCATCGGCCTTATGGTCTCTGCTTCATTCTTCATGTAAGTTAAGCTATGCTGAAATGAATTATTGTTGTTCGTTTCCTCCACTAGATCAGATCTACATGTAATGTAATTTGCTAAAAAAAAAATCAATCACCAGTCAATGATTTGTGATTTTAATTTAATTTGATTTGCTCCTCAAGTTTTAATCTTCTATTTAGGTCTTCCATGAGATATTATCACTCCACCAGAATTTGCTGCAGATTAATTATTACAAACATCCTCGGTCGGTCCTCGTAAATACTTAACATACTGTTATAATGAAGATTAACATGCTATGTAGCAGGCATTCTGTTTTCTTGTTTTCTTTTTTAGAACAAAGAGTATTTTATTTGAAAATGTTGTTGTTGATGAATTTATGACAAGATCTGCTGTTTTGTTTGAACATGTTGTTGTTGTTGATGAACTATGAAAAGATCTGTTTGTGTGCAAATATGTGCCATCTCGTTTCTGATGTTATACAAGCGTGGTTTATGCAGCTACGAAGCGACCTCTTCTAGGAGAAGCCGCAGTTTGGCCAAGGAGCTTACTACAGGAGCATTGGCCTCTTTCTTTCTGGTATGATATGTTGTGTTTGTTACTCCCTCCACCTTCTGATTTGTCATTGTTAATTTTGGTTCATTGCTCTATCTGAACGCCGGTGTCGCTGGTGCAGGGTTTTGGGTCCTTGTTCATGCTACTTGCTTCTGGTGTTTATGTCTGAGTTCGTCATTTGAACCAGTTATAATTATGCTAAGCAGGATTGGCTGCATATGATGAGATGTTTAACTGTTAATTTAGTTGAGAGTTTTGGTGATCAATGAGTTATGGACTATGATGTTTACATCATTAATCATTTTGGGTGATTTATGGATTCAATAGGCTATCTATCCTTTCCTTCATTTTCGCGGTGCTAGTTTTCAAGGTTTCTACTACTCATCGGCTAGGATGAGCTAAGCTTCCTTTTTCTCTTCCCCTTTCCATGTTCCTATGCAGAGCCTTGATCAATTCGTGGAGACTTTAAGCTTTCCAGTTCATAATCAGCCGTTCAATTAAGCATAGAGAGAATAACGTGTGTTAAAAGAACCTCTTTGGTGTGGGAAAAGGACTTTACACTTGCCTTTTTTTATTTACTGGAATTGTCCTTTAAAAAAAGCCACGCAATACTTTTTTTTAGAGGTAAAATAGTCTTTTTGCTAGGTTTGTTTGTAATTTAGAATAATGGTTTGGAACATCTCAATCTTTTCATAATTTTTTTATCATAAAGTTACTTTTTTTAAAAAAAAAGAACTTTGGTTCAGGGTTTTTTTAAAATTTTCTTGACATTCACATTATAACTATTTTATTGTCATAGGAATTAAAAAGTTTTAGGCTTGGCCTTGGGGGCATGTTGGTATTTTTATTTTGATATTTTTATATATAAGCATGTTAAAGGGTGATTTGATAATTTAATTAATAATAATAAAAAAAAGTTGATGTGTTTGTGAATGGAGCTTGTGGTGACTTATGATGGGTAAAAATCATCTTTCTTAATGTTATTTTATTCACAAAGGTGGGGGTTACCTTTTCATGCGTGTGATCTAATTCTTTCTCATGAGATTTGGTTTTTGCTATTTTAATTATTATTTTTTTATTTGAATCAGTTTAATGAATTAAATTTACCTTTTGATTTCATCCCTCATTTTTTTTTTCATTTCAGATTTGATTTTTATTTTCTTATTGTTATTTATTTTATTTTGAATTATTTTAAAATTAATTTTTTTTTTTTACAATTTCATTATCCTTCGATATATTTACATATTATATTTTATTCTTATTTTTTTAATTACTATTTTTTAACCTTGAAATGTTTTTAAATTAATTTTTTTATTTCATGTTTTAATATTAGATTGAGCTTCTTGATTGACCTTGTGTAGATTTAATAGGTTGTGAATTTGAAGGAATAATCCAAGTTCAAGAGATTTGTCCAAGTTCATCTATTGTTTTTTTTTTCTCCTTTTCCCCCCTATAATTTTGGTATTTTCTCGGGTCTTTTTATATTTTGTTATTTGGTGGATTTAGCTTCTTTTAAAAGATTTTTTTTAATTAAATTAAATTAATTATTCAGTATTTATTTTAAAAAATATATTGTCCAGTATATCATCATCTCTACTTATTTTAATATTTCTTTAAGGTTAGAAAAAAAAAAAAGACTCGTAACTTAGCGTTCACCAAAGAAATCATTTTTTTTTCTAAACTCATATTAAAAAAAAACATCTAGAAAAAATTTGGTATGATTTGCATCAAAACATGAGCAACTAGTGATTTATTACTTTTAGAATACAAGTGTTGGACTTAAAGGATATTGCATGATTAATTGGGTTTTGTTCTAATTTCTCTAGGTATGTTTAAAATGAGCTTAAAGACAACTATTAACACTTAATAGGTTCTTATGGGGTCATTTTTGACCTAACCAAAATCAACTCATAATGATTGAGAATAATGTGTATCAAAACCTAAAAACCTTATAAATAAATATTTAAACATTGAAAAAAAATTAAGTAACAATCAAATAATATTTACAAATGAAAATCAAAAGAATATGATATGTTTTTTTTTTAAAAAAATGTAATCGCCTCAGAAATGACTCCGCCGGTAGAATAGCGGTTTATTATATTGGTGAAAAAGTGAATTAAAAGGGTGTTGTAAAAGGAATCGTTCAATTAACCGTTAGATTCCTACATAACATAAAAATAAAAATAAAGCGTGTGTGTGTATATTTATTGAAAATAAAGTGTATCAATCATATTTTGTACTTTTTAACTTTTGAGTAACTGGACCTGTTTATGAATCATATTATCCCTAGATTGATTCCTAGAAATCAATATATATACAATCATATAGAAAAACTATATAAAAAAAACATTTTTATTATATGAAAAAAAATATCAATATCTGAATGATATGACACATTTAATAATCATACTACCACTTGATTATTATTTTCATTAAAAAATGAGCTTCTTTTATACATGACCTACCATATATATATTTTTAAAGAAAAATTGTTGAAATCCACACGTAAATTAAACACATCCATACAAAAAAAAAAACACTCACTTGCAAAACCAAACCATTATACCTTTTTGCAACCTGTCTTCCCAACCCTATTATGTGGTTTTGATTTCGCCTTATCACATCTTAAAAATAATTCCTCAACGATTTTATACCACTGCAATGACACTAACCCTAACACTTAAAATAAGAAAATTTTGTTTGGGGTTTGAAATTGACCTTCAAGAGCTATTGTAATCAACTAGAAAATTGGGTAATGTTGATACTCCTAGGTTCGGTGGTATATGTGATTTTGTGCGGCGCCAAACATGTAAAAAGCGTGGCTGGGAGACACAGAAAAGATCAAATTTTTTGGATTTTATAATGACTTTCTTTTCTAGGTTATTTTGGGGTTGGTTTAGGCTGGTTTCTTGGTGTGATTTCTGTTAGGTTTTTTGGCAAATTTGATTTTGATTTTGGGGTGATTGAGGGCTGTGATTTCAAGTTGCGGCTAGAAATTGGTAAAAAAACATGGCTAGGAGATGTGAAGGAAGGGTTAGTTGGTTTGTGATAGTGGTTCGATGGTTGTTGGAGATAGGGAGAAAAGGACAATAGGTTTGTGATAACATTGGCTAGCAAAGATGGAGAAAATAACAATGAATTTGTAATAATAACTATTTTCATGAGAGAGGAGGGACAATGGTGTGTGTGTGGGATGGTGGGGCATATACGAGTTGTTTAGAGTTGTGAGGTTATGGCTAAGTTGATTGATTCCAGTAGTGGGGGGGGGTGGCAACTGGTTTTGGTTTTTGACAAAGTGTTTTTTTTTATTATTATGTTTAACTTTTTTCTACTTTTTTTTTATTCTCTTGATGAATTTTTTTGCTCTTTGTTTCCTCCTATCTAGTTTTTAAATAAT